>NC_056725.1:1631619180-1631969180 GCF_019279795.1 Protopterus annectens
GACTCAAGGTTAACTAGTAGGAAACTCTCATTAGAGGTGTATGAGTCTGCTTCTCCATGTCTCAGGGGTCCTTTTCTAGGATCAAAGAGGGGAGAAGATGTGGTTCAGAAAATACCAAGGATTTAACCAGGATGCTCCTGCAAACAGACCCTCCCAAGATGGGGGGGGGGTGGCTCTAGGTCTGTTTCAAAGGTCTTCCATTTAGACTTCTGTCATTGCAAGGGAATATCTCAGGATTTTGTGTCATGGCATCTAGAATTCTCATGATATGCCTGGCAAGAATCTACATGAGAAAGATACAGTAGTATCTGAAATCTCTTTGGTTCTAGCACCAACACCCTTTATTTTTTTTCAAATCCCAGTGCTGGGATTTGCCAGAAGAGAAATTAATTTGTGGAGACAACAATTATCTTTAAATCCAGGTGTGCCCTTCTCCCTCCCTGCTCCAAAGCGGTCAGTCACCGTAGATGCCTCAGACTTTTCTTGGGGAGCAGTTTCAGGAGCAGTAAGAGTGCCAGGATTGTTGGACACCAAGGACAGATGCAAGAACGTAAATAGGTTCATAGGACAATACTAGGGTATTAGCCCAGAGGCCTTTAGAAGCCTAGCCAAGAATTTCACCTATGTTCCTACAAGGTCAGCACCTGTTTTGTCAAGGAGATGCTTGCCCTGTTTAAGACATTCAGCTTTTTTCCCCAGGACCTGTTCATGTGTTAAAAACAATACCAATAGTGTGTGGTACATCAACAAGCAAGGGGTACAAGGTCTTGCCTCCTTTGCAGGCTAGCCATGTTTCCTTAGGTTATAGCTGCACAGCTCAAGCTCACTGTACAGGCATCCTACATTTCATCAAAGCAAAATTGTGTGGCTGGAAGCTGAGCAGGACCAGGCCAGACCCTCATGAATGGAAACAAGATCAGGGGGTCTTACTCCCCACAGATGGATCAGATCTTGAAGTACACCTCTTTGCTTTCTCTCTCAACAATCAAAAATAACCTGGCAAGATTTTGTTCCGGGACTTAGTGCAAGAAGGCCTGTAAGACAGATGTTTTCTCCTTTTTCTTTTCTTTTGTTTTCTTTTCCTTAAACAGGAATGTTCCTGTATGCTTTTCTACCCATTCCACTAACATCCATGATACTTTTGAAGACCATTGTGGTGACTCCCTTTTTTTTTTTTTTTTTTTTTTGCAGATGGCCAGGTACAGTTACCACATTACCACATGCTTCCTCACAGACTGGATCCACTTGCACAAGAAGAGGGGTGTTTGATATAATCCTGCAGCAGTCAACTTCATTTGATTGTGTGGATGATAGGGCTTTAATTCCTTTTCGGCACCTGTTTATGAGGACATGCAGCAGGTACTAATGGAGGCAAGAGTGCCTGCTACTAGAAATCAGATATTAGGAAATGGGAAAGGTTTTCTGTTTGGTGTCAACAAGTTAAACAGCACCCATTCAGGACCATTTGTCTTCTGGATTTACAATATTTGTGTGATTTACTATCCTGTGGCCTTTCTTATTTCTCTGTCAAGGTTCATTTAGTAACCATTTTAGCATGTCTTAGCATAGATCCTCCTCTTTCAATGCAGTCTCCATCAAAAAGTTTTTGAAATGGGTATTGCATTATAGGCCTTTGGGGAAAACCAGTGGCCCCTTCTTTGGATCTTAATTTTGTGTTACACAAGCTTGCTGCGTTTGAACAAGCTAACATGGTTTACCTGAAGTTCTTAACATGGAAAACAGTCTGATTAATCTGACGTCTGCAAGAAGGGTATCTGAGCTGCAAGCTCTTATGGTGAGTCAGTCCTGTCTCATTTTTCTATAGGGACAGGGTTTCTCTGAGAACTAATCCTTATTTTATGCCTAAAATGGCATCCGAGTTCACTTAAGCCAAACTATCCATATTCCCATTTTCTTTCCTGAGCCTAAAATGAGGGCAAAAGGATACTCCATATCTTTAATGTCCACAGACAACTCTGGTACTGTCTTTACAGAACTAAATCTTTCAGGTCTTCGGATCAATTGTTAAGTTCTTGTGAAAGTAAGAAGGGAATACTGGTGTCAAAACAGACTATTTCCCAATGGTTGTCTAAGGCTGTTACATTTTGCTATAGTCACCATAACAGAACTATTCCAGGCAGGGTCAAGGCATACTCTCCCAGGTCCTTGGTTTCATCTATGGCTTCTTTTGGAAAGGGTTGGATTCTAGAAGTGTTCTAGAAGCTGCTTACTTTGTGCTCTGTACATACAAAGCACTGTAAGCTTGATTTCTTCTCTAGCTCCAGATCAGGCTTTGCAAGTACCATTCTCCGGGGGCTCCAGAACTCCTCTTTTTCCATCTCCCACATGCAGTTAGCTAGGGTAGTCTGGCCATATAGCTAAGGCCACTTCAGCAGTAATCAATTTGATGAACATAGTACAGTTGTTTAAGTAAACTTAACATAAGAGTAGATATTCGAATGATCACTACTGCAGCAGCCGCTCTCTCCATTCCCATTGTTTTTGGTGTGCTTTCTGTGCCAAGGGTGTGGACATTTATTTCTTTGTCGTTCATAGTATTGTCCTTTTCCAGGCTGTGCCTCCCTGTGTCTTTTGGCAGGAAACCTCTGAAGGGCTTCACACCCAAACTTGTCTTTTAGTCATCCAGCTGCCTGACAGTTTGCCTGTGTGGAAGGTGCCATGAAGCTGTGGAAACTGGCTGGCTGTTATATCCTTGGCAGGATATTACCCATATAGCTAAGGCTACTGCCTCGGTGATCATTCTTTACTGTTATGTTAAGTTTACTTACACAACTGTACTTTATTTAGTAAATCAATAACTTCGGTAAACAGTGTCACTATAAAATCATCAAAAAACAAAAAAGGATGTCCGATAAAACAAAAAAAACAAATTTAATGTACAGAAACTGTTAGAAGCTTTTGTGTTTACACTGTCCAAAGACTTCATCATAACACAGACTTACCTGCTATTACTTCCTTTTAAGACTTCCAGATTACTCGCTATAATTTGAGACATAAAAAGACATCTACATAAAAATATCATAACTTTCAAACAGGAACAATAGAAACCACCTCATTTAATCCAGGTAGACTGTAAACATATATTTTAAGCTGCCAACACAAATCTTTAATTTCTAATAGTTCTTTGTGCACACTACCTCTTAAATCAGTTTGCATCCTGTCTATACCAAAGAACAGAAACTTATGAAATTGATTGTCTTTTCTGTGCTTAAATAGTGAATTTGTAATGTCTTTCTTTTTAATGTCATACAAATGTTTGTATATTCTATCCCTAAAATGCCTTTGTTTTTCCAGTGTAAAAGGCAGGGCACACTTAACAAACTGCAACATAAAGTTCCCCTCTTTGTTTCCCAATTAATGTATCCATTAGATATTTTTTTCTTATGGTATTGTGAAATCTACTTGTTATTTCTTGAATATAGGGGATTGTCGGCACTTATGACATTTATATGTCCCCACCCATTTGGTAGAAACTACATTGAAAGGTACTCCAAAAAAGTTTAAAAATGTTGTTTTTCCTTTTTTGTAAACTACCTTGGGTTCTTTTCCTAAGATTTTACATATTTCATTATTAGAGGTAAATATACAGCAATTTTATTTATAATGTCCTTAAGCACCAACATTAAAACTCATAATAAATATCTGCAAATAAATCATATCCCTTCTACAGTCTTTCAGTGAGCCAACATTTTATCTCTATCCCATTCAGAGGAATCTATGTAAAGTCATGTCTTTTGGTAGTAATGTCTGTAAATCTTGGTTCCAAAAATGTTCGGGGGTTACCACTTTTTAGTAACACTTTTTCTGCTGTCTCCCACCTGCATATCTAATAATAAATTATCGGAAACAGTTTACACCAATCATACTAGTTGGCCTTTCACCAGAGATTTTTTATGGTGTGTAGGGTGGCGATTACTGTAGTACAACAAAACATTTGAATATGTAGGCTTCCTGTATATTTGTTATTACAGTCTTTTCTTTTATAATCTGAATGTTCAAATAGTTCATTGTTTCAAAACTGAATTCACTTGTGAATTGTAAAAAATATGTAGTACCATTAATGCACTGTAAAAAATTCTTGTTGTCTGCTGCCATCTGAGGTCCAAAAATACATATGTCATCTAAAAATCTGGTATATAAATTCCAGCAAGAAGTGAACTTTGAATTCAAGATATTCTCCTTTCCCATCTGGCCATTAAAACAGAAGCACAGGAAGTGCCCCCTGTTCTTTGATTAATGGCCATACCTTCAAAAAACATGTAATTATTGTTTAAAACACACCGTATTAATTCAGTGACCATATTTAAATCTACTGTAAAAATATTACTTTCATTTACCAAGTAATCGTGAAACCATTCTAGTCCTCACTCATTTGGAATTTCATTAAATAAATCTTTAACAAAATACTGTCATCATACTTACCTGCTGTCAGTTTTTTTTTTTTTTAAAGTCCCTTGAGTCTTTCAAAATATAACTACGAAACTCACAAACATTCTTCAACTTTATGTCAATGTATTTACCCAAAGCATAAGTTTTTGAGGTGGCCACATTAACTATGGGATGTAAAGGTGGGTCTTCCAAATCTTTATGTATTTTGCCTGTTGAAAATATAAGTGATGCACTTGGTTATAATACCTCCAAATATCTATATCCTGTACAGTCTTATCTGTCCTGGAGTAAGCATATCTAATAGCATTTGATCAGTTTTATAGTAAACAATATTTATCACATTAAGGGAGACCTCTTCATATGTATCACTGTGCTTTAATATATTGTTGACATAGTTAGAATGATTCATTACTACTACTACAAGCCCTCCACCTTTGTCAGGCTTCATTATTAGAATTGTATATAAATTTCTGTAAAGCAGTATATTTCATTTTGATTAAGATTATCCTAAGGATGATTGTTCTTGTTAATAGAACCAAATCACCACAGGCGGACTCTGCCAAGTACTTCAGCAAAGGATAGTGGAATGGAATGCAGAACTGAAGGCACATGGGATGAAACTAAGTACAGATAAGACGGCGGTAATGACAACAAATGGTGAAATCAGAAGAAGTTGAGAATTGAGATAGACGGGAAATACTGGAACAGATTTACAGCTTCAAGTCCCTGGGAGGGGTGGTTAAAGAGAAGGGACGTCTGAATGAAGAGGTCAAAGCTAGAATTAGAGTGGCTGCGGCCAACTGGCACATGGTGTTAGATGTGATGTATGACAGAATGCCAAAGAAGCTGAAAAGTAAAGTATACAAAACGACCAGTACTATTGTATGGTACAGAAACTTGGGCACTAAAGGCAAAGCAGGTGAGGAAGCTAGAGGTGATGGAAATGAAGTGCCTGAGATGAGTAGTAGGTAGGATGCACAATGTGGGACAGATGAAGAAATAAGGACATTAAAGTAGAAGCTCCAATTACAGAAAAGATCAGGGAGAACAGATTATGGTGGCTTGGGCACATGTGCAGACAAACAGAAGACAATCTAGTAAAGAAGACTTGGGAAGGACAGGAAAAAGGCAAAGAGAATGAGGGTGTCCAGCAAAGAGCTGGATGGATTGTATGAGAGTAAATCTGCGACAGTTGGATATGAGTGTCAGAATGCAGGAGTGTGGCATTGAATCGAGAAATGGTGAAAGTTAACACGGCACCCTGACTCAGCTTAGAAAATGGGGAAAAAAGGAGTTGATGATTATGGTTATTGTTCTCGTTTTAACAAGTGCGTACAAGGGGGTGTGATGATGGATTAAATGTCCTATGCCTAATTAACTTGTCTGCAGAAGTTACTACATTAATTTCACTTGTTTAATTCTTTGAATGTCAAAAAGCTAAATTGAATTTACGAGTAATCTTAAGTCAGTTTAGTACATTTGTTACATTAGCGCTTGTTGGAACAATAGTAGTTTCTTTTTCAAGTAAATGAACATACAATCAGTAACAACATCACTATAATTATAAATTTGAGAGTCACTTTTCTCAGTGGTAATAATAGTGTAGTTTATGTCCTCTTTTTCCAAGCTCCCCAATGCCCTCCTTCCTCTCATTCCCGAATTCGCTTTCCATTTCAAATGTGTATTGTTTTTCAGTTATGTAGCTATATTTTAAAGACGCATGGGACTTTTGAGAAAAAACTGACAATAGATAAGTTTGACAACAGTATTTTATGTATTACTGTAGATGTAAAATATGTCATCCTTTGTTGTCAATCTTCATCTATTCTTGACTGATGGATTACGGTTCTGACCCTCGGAACTGATCTGACCGTTGCATAGCTCACGCCAGCCGAAAAAATCTCTCGAGCCGCAAGTCTACCCATAATTCCCCTCTCCAGATTACCTCAGATCTCGTTTGCTGCTTTTGCGAATCATACTTGTCAGCCAGTCATCTCTCGTAGCTAAGTAATTTCTAAATTTCTTATAGCTTTTTCTAACTAAATTACAGTTAATTCTTCTAACTATTGCTTTATAGTTCCTATTGTCGAGAGTTTGGTCTACCCTGAGTGTGTTTATTTCTTTCTTACTGTGGTAATTTCTTTCTCCCTACCATCGCTGGTAGTTCTCTTCCATTTCTTACCCTTCTGGTAACTTTTATATTATTATTGGTAGACTTCCCCTCTCTATTTCTTTGGGTGTGTGTGTGTCTGTGTGTGTCTGTGTGTGTCTGTGTGTGTGTCATAGTTGTTATACTTATGGCAGAAAAGCCAAAGTCTTCAACCACAGGATTCAAACCATGTACTGAGTGAGGCAGAAGAATGCCAAAGTCAGATAGTCATGATAAATGCGTTTATTGCTTAGATGTGCCTCACTTGAGTGTGGATTGTACCATTTGCCAGGGTTTTAGTAATAGAACCCTGGCTGAGAGAAAGAACAATTTAATCCTCAAAGGGTTCCTTAAGGCCCCTTTCAAGGAAGCCTTGTCCAAGGCTGGCCAGTCTCCTCTGGCCTGTGACTCTAAGTTCTCTCAATCGTTGCCGTCAACCCCTTTAGCACTGACCGTTAAGAAGCACAAACATGCCTCTGAAGGTTCCTCCTCAGAACCAAACTTCAAGGTTCCAGAACTGTCAGAACAGCCAGCCTCTCCAGCACTGAATAGTTCTTCGGTTCCTTCTACTCCAGTTATGTCTATGGTTCAGAGCCTTAGTTCTGTGGCTCCCACCATTTCTACGGCTCCAACTTTGGTGCCAGCTGTTTCACCCTCGGTGCAACAGATGGCACCGAAGCAGTCCATAATTTCTGAACCCAGGTCTACTTACTCACCTTATTGGATCCCTTCCTTGGACGGTTGCCCAGTCCATTCCTAGAAAGACCGGAGTCACCTTCAGTCCTTTCAACTCGCTCCACCAGAAATCTTTCAGAATTGGATGTTGTTAGGTTGGTAGACCAGATTTTGGCACCCTGGGGTCTTTTCTCTGCTCTTCAGCCCACTCTCCCTCCCAGACCAGCTGTTTTTTCCCCGAGTATACCCATTTATTCTCCTCCTCTAACCTCAGCACAGGTTTTAGAGCCTTTAGCTCCATTCACCCAAGTTCTTATGACTTGGGCCTGGACTGCACGTTTGCCCTTGGTGGCAGGCAAGGCTCTGGCCCCTTGGTGCCATCGGCACCGTCCAGTCCCCAGGACTGCATCTTCGCCATCAAACACTGAGGGTTCGTGTCAGTTTAGAGCATTTCTATGGAGTCATCAGTATCCCTTATGACTACAGCAGTGGTGGACCCTTTGTTGGTTCCGGTCTGCCAGGTGGGACTCTCGGGGTGGGGTGTGACCCCGGTTTTGAGTTTGTTGGTCTCTTCCAGGCTCCCATCCCTCTTCAGGGGGTCCTGCCTTTCAGGGTATGGAAAGGGCTTTGGCCACTGCCTCTTCTCATGTGGCTCCTGGGTTATTGGTGTCCCCCCTTGAGGCCCCAGGCTCTTTAGTTCAGGCACCAACCTTTACCCCTGGACCGTGTGCATCACTGTCGCAAGACTTACCTTCTGAGGGTACCCCCTCTTCCGAGTCTTCCTTAGATGTTCCTACTGAGAAGCCCACTCGGAAAAGATTGTGCAAGAGGAAGCACATCGATTCTCCAGAAGAATCCATTACAGAAGACCTGGATTTTGACAAAGGGGAGGGTTCCCCACAATCCCCTCCAGAAGGCGTCTCCTTCAGAGACTTTCTGGAGATCCTGAAACAGAGGGGTGATTAGAAGCCCAAAGATCCATCCTCTGGGGAATCTGTGTACTTGCAGACCTTTGGTGAACACCCATCTACCTTCTTGGTGACTCCACCCACTGACTATTTAATTAAGCTAATTGCTCAGCTGGCTTGGAAAGCTCCTGATGCTGTGGAACCAGTCCCCCAGAGACTGATAAGATACTTACTGCTCCAGAGGACCAACCCCACTGGTGTAAAGGCTTGGTAGTAGATGCCATGGTGGTAGTGGCAGCCACTAAAAAATAACTTGCTGAGGAAAGTTCTACTGTCCAGCCCCAAACCGAGAGTCCAGGGCAATGGACAGATTTGGGAAGCAGATTTATGCATCCTCGACCTTCTCCATCAGGTCCTTGAACTTCTTGTCACATTAGACTCCAAAGGGGTCTGATCCAAGGGGCTGTCAGATACCCCTGTGAGAGCTGTGGCTGATAGGGTCCAGGAAAAGGTAGCCACCCAAGTAGCTACCCTGGAGTCGATATTGAACTCGTCCATGAGGCTAATTGCACATACAGCCGAAGGGGCAACCAGGTGTAACTTCAGGCTTTGCAGTACAGGGACATGCTTGGATGTGCCTTTGTGAGTTTGCAGAACCATTCAGATCTTACTTTGTCAATTCCCCTTTTGATGAGTCCTCCCTGTTTGGTCCGAAAGTTAAGGAAACTCTTTGCAGGTGTGAGAAGGATGGAAAGACTTTGTCTGCTGTGGGCATATATTTTTCCACTCCTCAATGACCCTATTCCAGGAATCAAAGGAGTGGTAAAATGTGGTTCAAGAAATCCCAGAAGCCTTTCCAGGACACACGTGGCTCGGACTCCCCTCGGGACAGAGGGGGTAGTTACAGTGGAAGACTCCATCCCAGAGGCACGAGTGGTCCGCAGACTGAAGGTTCCAGGAACTTGTTCTCTGATCAACCTTATGAGCGCTCGTGAAGGGATGCCTAGTTGCTTACCTCAAGAGGCAGTCAGGGGAAGATTTTCTTTCCACCCAAATGCCTGGTGACGCATAACCACCAATGCTTGGGTGCTAAGGATATTTACCAGAGGTTATCTAATTCCATTCACCCTTTTTCCGCAAACCCTTGCAAGAGACTCCCTGATGTTCCACCCAGTCAGAGAGTTCAAGCAGAAATAGAAGTAAAAAAAGCTGTTAGAAAAAAAGAGTCATCCAAGAAGTCCCACCAGGTCAGTTAAGATCCGTTTTTTTTACTTAAGATTCTTTGTAGTGCCAAAGAAAACAGAGGACTGGAGACCAATTTTGGATCTTTGTATACTAAACAAATTTGTCCAACAAGCAAAATTCCATTTTGTCATGGTTCAATCTATTCTCCCTTTCTTGGAGAAAGACGATTGGATGTGCTGTATTGATTTTCAAGACACTTGTTACCACTTAAAGTGGACAAATGCTCAAGAAAGTTTCTCCACTTCCAAATAGGAGCCAGTCATTTCCAGTTCTGGGCGCTGCCCTCTGGTCTCGCCACAGCCCCCAGGGTGCTCACCAAATGTATGGTAGCAGTCACAGGTCACTTGAGGCTGCAAGGATTCACAATGTTTCCTTACCTAGATGGCTGGCTGCTCTCTGCTTCCTCCAGGCATCTACTGCAACAGACTGTGGACTTCATACTGGACCTGTCCTGCCAACTGGGCATAACAGTAAATGCTGCGAAATCCCAGTTAATTCCCACCCAAGAAATGGAATTCATCAGAGCTCGTCTAAACACTTCTTGCATTGCGTAGCTTCCCCTTCACAGGTTGCAGAAGATACAGTTGCAAGTTCATTCTCTACTGCGGTCAGACAAGATAACTGCGCAACTGATTTTACAAGCCCTGAGCTCCATGGCAGCTGCTATCACATTAGTCCCACTAACAAGATGTTACATGAGACTTCTCCAGTGGCTCTTAGCAAACCAATAGTCAATTCTAACTCATCCCATGGACCACTTAATTTTCATTTCCAGCCGATGCAAATAAAAATCTGACCTGGTGGATGCATTCGAAGGAGATTCTTCAAGATCATCCCTTTGTCTTCTCCCAGCCCAAGGCCATAGTGACCACGAATGCTTCCCAGATGGGGGGGCATTATGTTGGGAAGATGGTCTAAGGCACTTGGTCCCCTTCCAAGGCCAACATGCATATCATTGTACTGGATCTAAGGGCAGCGCTTCTGGCATTGCAAGTGTTTCATTTTGCCTTACCTCTAGGAACGATAGCAGTTCAGTCAGACAACATGTCAGTAGTGTGGTAAATCAACAAACAGGGGGGAACCTAGTCCTACCCACTGTGTCGAGAAGCCCTACAAGTGTGGCAATGAGCTATGTCTTCCAGTCGCTTTCTGATAGCAATGCACATCCTGGAGATTTCCAGCGTAATTGTGGACAAATTGAGTAGATGCATCCTCCTGCCTCACGAGTGGTCTTTGAACTCCAGAGTAGTGAAGGAGATCTTTCTTCGTTGGGGCCAGCCTTGCTGTGACCTGTTTGCTTCGCACCTGAGCAACAAGTGCAGAAGCTACTTTGCCCTAATTCCCCCTCAGGGAAGTCTCCCAGAGACGCTACACGATTGGCCCCTGGGTCTGTGCTACGCCTTCCCCCGTTCCTCTGATCCCTTTATTTCTCAAGAAAACATCTTGATTGAGAAGCAAAGTGATCCTCATTGCTTTGTATTGGCCTCAACAAATATGGTTTCCCTTCCTTTGGCCTCACCTGCTTTGCTGCCCTTGGATTCTGGACCCAGTTCCAGATTTCCTGTCCCATCCCCAGGGACTAGTGCATCCCAGTCTTCAGACTCTGAAGCTGACAGCTTGGTTGCTCCACTTCCATTAGTCGCCAGGCATAATGCTGTACCTTCTCCTGTGTAGCATATATTATTGGCATCTCATAAACAATCCACCAAAACTCTGTACCTAAGCCAAATGGTAGAGATTCTGTATTTGGGCATCTGACAGTGGGTTAGACCCTTTTTTAGTGCCAGTAGAGAAAAATTTGGAATTTCTAGCTGCTATTAATAATGGTGCCTCTGCTTCTACAGTCAAAGTAATTTTAGCTGCAATTTCGAATTTTCATATTGGATTTGCAGACCAACCTTTGATTTTCCACAAACTTTGCAAGGTTTTTCTGAAGGATATTATACTCTTCAAGTCCCGTTTTAAAGATTCTCTCCCACCTTGGGATCTGACTGCAGTACTGCAGTCACTTACAGCACCACCTTTTAAGCCAGCAGCTTCCTGTGATTTAAAGTTCCTCTCCTGGAAGACGTTACTTCTCGTACCTGTCACTTCTGTGAGACGAGTCTCTGAATTACAAGCTCTATGTTCTAAAGCCCCTTACTTAATTTTCCATAAGGACAGAGTGTCACTCAAGACAAATCCACCCTTTCTGCCGAAGGTGATCTCAGATGTTAATATCAATCAGTCTGTAGACTTACCTGTATTCTTCCCAAATTATTCTAACAAAGGAGAGTACTGTCTTCATCTTATGTATGAATTGTTTGTATCCTTTGCCAGTGCAACTATAGGAAGACCAGTGTCCAAGGTAACTCTCTCCAGGTGGTTGAGAAAATGTTTATCTTTTATATGCAAGAACTTAATATAACACTCCCAAAACCAGTCAAGGCACATTCTACTAGATCAGTGGCGACTTATGCCATCTTTCATGACAAAGCTTCCATATCACAAATTTGCATTGCTGCAACTTGGGCTAAGCCTCATACCCTTGTTACGCATTACAAATTGGATATGGCCTCCAGGAAGAAAGCATCCTTTGGTTCTATGGTGCTCAAGAATATCTTCCTATAAGGCTTCCCAGGATACAAGGTAGCTGGGGACTCTGTCCCATCAGTCATGAATAGATGGAAGATTGACAACATCAGATAAAGAAGTTATGTCTTACTATTACTTTCCATTTGTGTTGTCGGTCTTCATCTATTCTTGTCCCGCCTGCCTTCCCCTCCTTTAGTTTTCTGGTGGAGTGATACCCTGTCCTGGGTTGTTATTGTTTTGGGTGCCTTGGACAAGGCTTCTGACTTTTGTCATACTATTCTTCTGTCTTTTGCAAACTTGATATAGGTAATCTGGAGAGGGAAATTATGTGTAGACTTGCAGCTCAAGAGATTTTTTGGCTGTTGCAAGCTATGCAATGGCCAGATCAGTTCCAGGGGTCAGAACTGTAACCCATCAGTCAAGAATAGATGAAGATCGATAACACAAATGGAACGTTATAAGACAAAACTTTTTTTTATATATGTACTAATATATTTGTGTGTGTGTGTTTGTGTGAGTGTATACACAAGATTCTTAGATGATGTATGTATTTTTTGAACTGCAGTCAGTGGCACAATGCAGCAAGTCTTAGAATATATTAATGGTACTTCATATTTTTTTACAATTCAAGTGAAGACAGTTTTGACACATTGAACTAGTTGGATATTCAGATTACGAAGGATCATAATAACAAGAACTACATTTTTAATTTACACAGGACTCCCACATATTCATATGCTTTGTAGCATTACAGTAGTTGCTGCCCTATACACCATGTGACATCCGGATAATATGCCACCTGACTACGAACAGTAATGCAACATCCCTTACTGTCCTGGGTTTGTAACTAACGAGCTTCAATACTCGCTACTGACTCCACTGTGAGACTATCACTTAAACAGGAGTAATATTTCACAATTTTCTCCTAAGAGCACAACAAGAACACACTGTATAACCTGGGACTGGACTGTTTGCTTCTGTCTACCCCTAGCATAGCTCCTTATTACACACTTCAGATCAGTGTGTCCCAGTTTAAGACCTCTGATACACTCACACGTAAATAAATTAAATCTCATGCATCCAAACACTTCTGGGAAAGCCTGACCCAGATTTCCAGCCGTACCCCTTCCCCAAAATAATATGGTAACACGCCGCCACCAATCAGAGAGCCTACATGCCCTGTTAAAGGGATGTCCAATTATGAAAATTAGATATTAAATACAAATAGCAGATGATCTAAATCAGCCAGGCTTTTGGAGTGGCCCAGGAAGTTATCAAAGCAGGTATAAGTACTCTCAAATCACTAAAGAAAACCCTGATTGACCAGCCACAATGTAAGTTAATAAAAATATTTAATAATGAGCAAAGTGGTTAAAAATATAAAATAGTAATTTCCAATAAACAGAACTCGATCACTGGGAAAATTAAATAAAAATTGAAGGATAGAAATCCAACATTTAAAAAAAAAACTCTGATTAGTTATAATCTGTTATAATTTTCCTATCTGACTAAAGAACAGTCTCTGATCTAAAAGCATAGGCAGGCTTAAAGTGCTTGGTGAGTCATTGTGGGTATCCACTGCACAGGACAACGGTAACTGGCTGTTAACCGAGAACAGCTGTCTTCAGCAAGCTCTTTTATAGATCAGAAATAAAATCCAAGGCAACTGTGGTGACGATGTGACCGTTTAATAATAATAACTGATAACGACACTAAACAAAATAATAATAACAGCAAATCACGAAACATAAATATGATCTAGTACACACTAAGCGCTTTCACCCATCCAGTCTGTGGGTTTCATCAGAGTAACTTCCATTGTGAATACGCTTCCTTAATATAGTGTTCTGATTAAAAATTCTCCAATCAGCCTTAGACTTGTCTTCAAGTCATTCATTTAATTAATACATCTTGTTTAAAATCAACGCCTCCTATCTTCTAAAAAAAAATATATGTTGTGTACATATAAAATTACCCTATCGTGTGTATATATATATATATATATATATATATATATATATATATATATATATATATATATAATAAATATGTAATGTATAAAATATATAAACACCAAAATAGCAATAAATATATAATAAATATATATTGTACAATTAAACTAAATAATTGAATAAATAGTATTCTGTTCTATTCTAAAATAATAAAATAGTTTAAAACATAAACCAGTAAACATAATAAGCTATGTATCAAAATATCTATCCATCAACGTCTCAAATGCAACAATTAAATAACCATTTAAATAAGATAAGATTTATATCTGAGAATACTGGAGATGGAAATATGTTTGTTAATACCTGGCATGTTACAAGCATTCACCCTAAGTTGCCATAGGCATTCTTTTACTTCTAACAAGTTGTTCACATCTCCACCCTTGTCTGTATTATGTGGGATCCTATCAATTACAAAAAATATAAACCTCTTAAAATCTGGGCATTTCGTACTGTGTATATATAAAGAATTGGTGGGTTTTTTTATTTTTAATATCCCTATTGTGTTCCATTATACGATCTCTTAACTTTCTAATGGTTTTGCCTACATAAAATGCTTGACATGATAGACAAGTAGCTAAATATTACCACCATTTTTGTGTTACAGTTAACAAATCCTGGACATTTTATGGATCTGTTATAATTCTGTATCATCACATAGGGACCATCATTAATAAATTTACATGTTCTACAAAACCCACACTTGTTCATTTTAGAATTGTTATAAGACTGTGTATTGTTACTATTTTCAAAATAATCCTTTAAATTCCTTCCTCTACTGTATGTAACACACGGTTGATTCCCTACAATGTCTAATACTTCCAATTTATTGCCAAACACATTCACCCATACTTCTTTCAGTATGTTAACTATGGTATCAGAAGCTTCATTAAATGGTATAATAAATGCTTCTCTTTTATTGTTAGTTGTTTCCTTTGTAATATTATTGTAACCAAATTTCAGTATAGGTTTGAATGTAAGGCTTCTTTTAACCAGTATTTCTTTCCTTAATTCCATTAACAATTGCATAGGATAGCCTCTGTCCATAAACATTCCAATAAGCTTGTCAATCTCGTTATTAAAATTGTTGTCATCACTTATAATACGAGACAGTCTGACCATATGGCCTTTCACCAAGTTCCTTTTTTGAAAATAAGGATGACAACTGTTGTAATGTAGGAAGGAATTTGAGTATGTCTTTTTCCTAAATATATTAGATCCTATTCCTTCTTCGCTTATTTCAAATAAAATATCCAAATACTCACAATTATTCCTTAAATGTGATGTGTGAACCTTAAAAAAGAGGTTATTTCAAGAAATGCTATAAATTGTGAGATTTCTTCCTCTTTCCCATTCCAAAAAATTATAATGTCATCAAGAAACCTCAAATATAAGGTGATGTTTGACCAGAACTTGGAGGTAAAAACCTTTTGTGTTTCCCAATGTGTGCCAAAACTAAGTTGGCATAAATTGGTACACATCTAGCCCCCATAGCTACACCTGATTTTTGCCTATAAAATTCTTCTTCCATAGAAAAATAATTGTTGGATAATACCATCTCCATCATCTCAGTAATGGCTTTACATTTGTCCAAATTCATGTCACTGAAAGCCACTATACTAGCTTGAAACATTGCTAATCCCAACTCGTGTGATATTACAGAAAACAAGTTGATTACATCAATGGTTACCATAATGGTATCCTTATTAATGAGGTCAGTTTGCTCCTTGATTACCTCTAGACAATGCCAAGAATCTTTAAGGATGTGTGGTAACTTTAGTAATGTTTTTTTACAATTTACATCTATGTAATGTGCAATAGCCTCTAACTTTGAACACTTCGCTGAAACTATAGGTCTAAAAGGTGGATTGGCAATATTTTTGTGAATCTTGGGTATACCGAACACAGTCGGTGTAATAGGAAATTCTACAATTAAATAATCGTATTCTTCCTTACTAATAATGCCCTCCATTAACAACTCCTAAAGTTGCCAATCCACCTTTGTATATGCTCTGCACATCTCATATTTTGACACTTTTTCGTATGTATCACTGTCACTCAACATGTCATACATTTTATTTAAGTAATCATTTTTCATCATCACAACTACCCCCCCCCCCTCCCTTATCTGGTTTCATAATTCTATATTGATTGGAATTTGCCAGCTCCTTTAAACAAAATCTCTCTGCTGTTGTCAAATTGTCATTCATTTTAGTGTTTTTTTTTAAAACCCTTCTAAATTCCATGTCACACAACATTTCAAACAAATATATAACCGAATTTTGGGGAGGTATGAATGGTGCTACTTTTTAATTTCAAGCAGCCAAGGTCCGGTTCAACCACCTTGTTGACATTACATGAAAAGAACATTTTGAGGTTCAATAGTCTAGTGTATAGTTTCAGACTAATCATAATTTTTCCAACATCAAGTTTAAAATTCGTAATAAAAGTGAACCCTTTTTTAAAAAGTGTAATGTAGTCTTCCCCAAATTCTTTTTCTGTGTAATTGTATACTGTAAATCCCCCTTTAATTATGGTTGAACAACGTAATTCTTGAAGAACAACTGTATTATCTATTACATCCAAAGAATTGACACTGTTGTTAATAAATTCTACACATTCATCATATTTTGTCCTTGCAACAATTCCTTCATTAGTCATATGTATGTCCTGATTTTGGCTGTTAGTACATAACTCACAACACTCATAAGTTTCTATACTGCTATCTTGGACTCTAATGTTCTCACATTGAACTGCAGTATTTTTTAAAAACTCATTAGAGTTCAATAATATGAATGTGTCCTGTATCGTGTCATGTCTCTGTTCAAATGTTGATGTTGATAGTGGCCCTGGTGTCGATCGCGAAGACGCTCCGACCTCCTTAAGGTCGGTTCTTCTAAAAAAGCCCTATCTTGATTTGTGTTACTATTTTGAACCATAGGGACACCAATGATTATTTTCATAATAAGGCATACTCACATTTTAAAGAGTTTAAACGTAATAAACACATTACTGAGAGAGATGTGGGGTTGTAAGGTTCAAATAATATTGAAAATCAAAACAAAGAAGTAAATATGGGACATAATAATAGTCCTAGGACCAAACGGGTTATAAGTAACACAAATCAAGATAGGGCTTTTTTAGAAGAACCGACTTTAAGGAGGTCGGAGCGTCTTCGCAATCGACACCAGGGTCACTGTCAACATCAACATTTGAACAGAGACATGACGCGATACAGGGCCCATTCATAGTATTGAACTCTAATGAGTTTTTAAAAAATACTGCAGTTCAATGTGAGAACAGTAGAGTCCAAGCTAGCAGTATAGAAACTTATGAGTGTTGTGAGTTATGTACTAACAACCAAAATCAGGACATACATATGACTAATGAAGGAATTGTTGCAAGGACAAAATATGATGAATGTGTAGAATTTATTAACAACAGTGTCACTTCTTTGGCTGTAATAGATAATACAGTTGTTCTTCAAGATTTACGTTGTTCAACCATAATTAAAGGGGGATTTACAGTATACAATTACACAGAAAAAGAATTTGGGGAAGACTACATTACACTTTTTAAAAAAGGGTTCACTTTTATTACGAATTTTAAACTTGATGTTGGAAAAATTATGATTAGTCTGAAACTATACACTAGACTATTGAACCTCAAAATGTTCTTTTCATGTAATGTCAACAAGGTGGTTGAACCGGACCTTGGCCGTTTGAAATTGAAAAGAAGTAGTACATTCATACCTCCCCAAAATTCGGTTATATATTTGTTTGAAATGTTGTGTGACATGGAATTTAGAAGGGTTTTAAAAAAAAACACTAAAATGAATGACAATTTGACAACAGCAGAGAGATTTTGTTTAAAGGAGCTGGCAAATTCCAATCAATATAGAATTATGAAACCAGATAAGGGAGGGGGGGTAGTTGTGATGATGAAAAATGATTACTTGAATAAAATGTATGACATGTTGCGTGACAGTGATACATACGAAAAAGTGTCAAAATATGAGATGTGCAGAGCATATACAAAGGTGGATTGGCAACTTTATGTGTTGTTAATGGAGGGCATTGTTAGTAAGGAAGAATACGATTATTTAATTGTAGAATTTCCTATTACACCGACTGTGTTCGGTATACCCAAGATTCACAAAAATATTGCCAATCCACCTTTTAGACCTATAGTTTCAGCGAAGGGTTCAAAGTTAGAGGCTGTTGCACATTACATAGATGTAAATTGTAAAAAAAATTACTAAAGTTACCACACATCCTTAAAGATTCTTGGCATTGTCTAGAGGTAATCAAGGAGCATGCAGCCCTCATTAATAAGGATACCATTATGTTAACCATTGACGTAATCAACTTGTTTTCTGTAATACCACATGAGTTGGGATTAGCAATGTTTCAAGCTAGTATAGTGGCTTTCAGTGACATGAATTTGGACAAATGTAAAGCTATTACTGAGATGATGGAGATGGTATTATCCAACAATTATTTTTGTATGGAAGGAGAATTTTATAGGCAAAAATCAGGTGTAGCTATGGGGGCTAGATGTGCACCAATTTATGCCAACTTGTTTTTGGCACATTGGGAAACACAAAAGGTTTTTACCTCCAAGTTCTGGTCAAACATCACCTTATATTTGAGGCTTCTTGACGACATTATAATTTTTTGGAATGGGAAAGAGGAAGAAATCTCACAATTTATAGCATTTCTTGAAACAAGAACCTCTTTTTTTAAGGTTCACACATCACATTTATAGGAACAATTTGAGTATTTGGATATTTTATTTGAAATAAGCGAAGAAGGAATAGGATCTAATATATTTAGGAAAAAGACATACTCAAATTCCTTCCTACATTACAACAGTTGTCATCCTTATTTTCAAAAAAGGAACTTGGTGAAAGGCCAAATGGTCAGACTGTCTCGTATTACAAGTGATGACAACAATTTTAATAACGAGATTGACAAGCTTATTGGAATTTTAATGGACAGAGGCTATCCTATGCAATTGTTAATGGAATTAAGGAAAGAAATACTGGTTAAAAGAAGCCTTACATTCAAACCTATATTGAAATTTGGTTACAATAATATTACTAAGGAAACAACTAACAATAAAAGAGAAGCATTTATTATACCATTTAATGAAGCTTCTGATACCATAGTTAACATACTGAAAGAAGTATGGGTGAATGTGTTTGGCAATAAATTGGAAGTATTAGACATTGTAGGGAATCAACCGTGTGTTACATACAGTAGAAGAAGGAATTTAAAGGATTATTTTGAAAATAATAACAATACACAGTCTTATAACAATTCTAAAATGAACAAGTGTGGGTTTTGTAGAACATGTAAATTTATTAATGATGGTCCCTATGTGATGATACAGAATTATAACAGATCCATAAAATGTCCAGGGTTTGTTAACTGTAATACAAAAATGGTGGTATATTTAGCTACTTGTCTATCATGTCAAGCATTTTATGTAGGCAAAACCATTAGAAAGTTAAGAGATCGTATAATGGAATACAATAGGGATATTAAAAATAAAAAAAACACCAATTCTTTATATATATACACAGTAAGAAATGCCCAGATTTTAAGAGGTTTATATTTTTTGCAATTGATAGGATCCCACATAATACAGACAAGGGTGGAGATGTTAACAACTTGTTAGAAATAAAAGAATGCCTATGGCAACTTAGGCTGAATGCTTGTAACATGCCAGGTATTAACGAACATATCTCCATCTCCAGTATTCTCAAATATAAATATTATCTTATTTAAATGGTTATTTAATTGTTACATTTGAGACGTTGATGGATAGATATTTTGATACATAGCTTATTATGTTTACTGGTTTTATGTTTTAAACTATTTTATTATTTTAGAATAGAACAGAATACTATTTATTCAATTATTTAGTTTAATTGTACAATATATATTTATTACTATGTTAGTGTTTATATATTTTATACATTACATATTTATTATATACATATGATAGGGTAATTTTATATGTACACAATATATGTATTTTTTAGAAGATAGGAGGCATTGATTTTAAACGAGATGTATTAATTAAATGAATGACTTGAAGACAAGTCTAAGGCTGATTGGAGAATTTTTAATCAGAACACTATATTAAGGAAGTGTATTCACAATGGAAGTTACTCTGATGAAACCCACAGATTGGATGGATGAAAGCGCTTAATGTGTACTAGACCATATTTATGTTTCGTGATTTGCTGTTGTTGTTATTATTTTGTTTAGTGTCGTTATCAGTTATTATTATTAAATGGGCACATCGTCACCACAGTTGCCTTGGATTTTATTTCTAAGTTTATTTTTGTTGCATTCATTAGCAGTGATCTTTTATAGATCAGCTTAACTCTCACAACTGTTCCAGTTGTAATTTTCATTTCACATTTTGATAATCAACCAACAGCTATTTAATAAAGTTCCTTCCTGTCTTTCAGCCCCTGACAGTAACATACAGCAACTGTCGATATTCCAATAACATCATCTGTAGATCAGCTGAGTCTGAGACAATCTGAATTTAGAATCTTCTTCACAGATGTGCACAGTTAGAAATGTAATGCTGTTCAAGCCTTTAAAAACATTCTGTGCAAACAGATTATAAATCAGTATTTAAGCACTTATGTACAAAATCATAGCTAATCATGCTGGCATATAATACACAGAATAATCTAAAATTATGTGAAAAACCTCAGTCAGACATGCTAGCACAAATGACATTGTCTAATTTATTCATACACCATAACAAAATCTCTGGTAAAAGAAAGGCTAACTACTATGCTTCGTGTAAATTGTTTCTGATGATTTATTATGTGATATGCAGGTGGGTACACTACAAAAAAAACGTTACTAAATAGGGGTCATCCTAAAAAAATTTTGGAGCCAATATTCACAGAAGTTATTTCCAAAAGATGTGATAGCACATACATTCTCTTGATTAGTACTGGAGATGTTAATGTTGGCTCAGTGATAAACTGAAAAAGGGATATGATTTATTTGCAGGCATTCATTACAAGTTTTACTGTCTATGCTTATTATATTAAGGTAATTAGAAACAAAAATTGGTGTATATTTACATCTGATAATAAAATATATAAAATCTTGGGAAAAGAACCCAAGGTAGTAAGGAAAAATAATTTTTTTGAGAGACCTTTTAATAGTGGTATAGTTTCTACCAAATGAACGGGGACATAGAATGGTGTAGGTGCTGACAATATCCCCGTATTCATGAAGGAGCTAGAGTGGATATCTTTTCTTATGGTATTGTGAAATATAACAAATACATTAATTGTGAAACAAAGGGGGTGATTTATGTTGCACTTTGTAAAATGTGTCCTACCTTTTACATTGGAAAAGCTGAAAGGCATTTTAGGGATAGAATGTATGAACATTTGTATGACGTTAAAAAAGAAAAATGTTACAAATTCACTATTTAAGCATGTAAAAACAACCAAGATCACAAGTTTCTGCCCTCTGGTATAGAAAGGATGCAAACTGAGAGGTGGTGCAAACAAAGAACTATTAAAAATGAGAGTTGTGTGGCAACTTAAAAGGTATGTGTATAGCTTGGTTGGATTAAATGAAATGGTTTTTATTGTTACTGTTTGAAAGTTACAATCTTTTTATGTAGATGCCTTTTTATGTGTGAGGTCTCTTTTTAAATGAAAGGAATGGAGTGACCTGGAAGTTATAAAAGGAATGGAGTGACCTTTAAGTTATAAAAGAAAGTGATGTCAGTAAGTCTGTGTTCTAATGAAGTCTTTGGATAGTGTAAAGATGAAAGCTATTAACAGTTTTTGTACATTAAATCTGCTTCTTTGGTTTTAGCAGCCATGTCTTTTTTTGTTTTTAGTACTTTATTTAGTGTTAATTTTACACTGTTGAAAATGGTGAACTGCAACTTCATATTGGTTATTTAGCAACTCAGCATTTCTTAAAGGTTAACAGACTCTGTTTCAAGTATTATACATTTATAAAAAAACTTTAAATATGATTTTGTTGTTTATAATACTGAATATTTAAAATATTGAGTGTAGTTTAATTTTACTGCTGTGAAACATAGGGATTTTTTATATGAATTTTGTAGTACAGAAAAATGTTTATTGCAGTCATTTGCTCAGTAGAAATAAAACATATTCTCTTTGGAGTGTTAATTTTACACAGTTAGGAAAATGGTAACTGTGTTATATTTTTAGAGATGTAAAAGGTTATGCTCGTATCATTTGAAATTTTGCAGTTTTAATGTTTTTTTTTTAATGGGGGTATTGGTTAACTGCTTAGGCTAACAGGATTACAGACAAATAGGAGTCTGAGTATAGGCTTTTGTGGCCAAAAGAGGAATCCCTTGGCTCAGAGTGAAGAATGCAGTTCAGTTGGTATTGGGGAGGACACTAGTGGGAAGTCTTATTTAGTTAATTAAAAAAAAAAAAAGTATGAGAACATTTGTTTTCATTCTTTAGAAAAGATATTTAGTAAGAGAGAACATGGCCAGGTTGCTTTATTACAAGAAACAAAGTGGAGAGAACATGGCCAGGTTGCTTTATTACAAGAAACGAAGTGGAAAGAACCAGATAAAGATAAGGTGATAAAAAACACAAATGGTGCCCTAGGCGAAGTAGTGCTCTGGTGCCCCTTAAGCCCCACCCAGACCATAATCATAACATAACCCTATTTGAGCCACACCCACAGATAGGTCACTCCCCATGAAAGCCACTCCAGTTATTTCCTTCAGTTTTTTAAATGCATGAAACCTGTAACAGGTTTTGCATTACTACACATTTTCCAAAAGTTAAGAAGCCCAAAATTAAAGTTATAAAATTCAAAATCAGAGCCAGGTGAGCCAGACACACACACACACACACACACACACACACACACACACACACACACACACACACACACCTCAACCTCTTAGTGCAAAAAATCCGGACAAAGCTTAAAATAAATAGGGACAGAATATAAATATTGCTCTCATGAACTTAGAAAATTGCTAGAATAACAGGATTTGTGTTGGTATGCATTTTTCTAAAGGATTTAAAATCTAAAACTCAAATGTCTGTCATTATTTAGCAACTTAAATCCCTTTTTATGAGGAACAGACATATGGTGTAAAAATCTGGATACACAAACAGCACAATGAAGTCCAAAAAAAAAAAAAACAAACAACACACCAGGAAAAAGATTTGAAATTGCTCTTTACTGATGCATTCCGGTACCTCGACTTTCGCCTTCAAAGGAATAAACTTTTACATCAAACAGCTGATTTTTATATTAATACATCATCACTTTTAAATTAGTATCCACCAATGAACTCATTATATCTACTAAAAAACATATCATTCCATTTAAAGTGCCTGTTGCTCAATATTAAATACATAAATATATCACAAACCCAGTCAAACTAAATACATCACTTATATACCCAAATAATATTGACTCCATGTAATTCAGATATCCATTGGATTTCATAAAATAATGTGCAGCCGTTTAAAAACTCCGCAGCAGTTCAGGCATTGCTAATATATGTACAGATTAACATATATATATATATATATATATATATATATATATATATATAAGATTCTGTTAGCTGTCTTTTTGGTGCTTAATCAAGCAACAGAATTGTTGAGTTATGACCTAATAAAATGCAACTTCAACCTAACCAATCAATATTTAAATGGAATGACATGTTTTTTAGTAGATGTAATGAGTTCATTGGTGGATACTAATTTAAAAGTGATGATGTATTAATGCAAAAATCTGGATAGTCTGCAAAAACCTGGTCAGTTGAGGGGCATGACTATTTACAGTAAGAAGTAACCTCAGTCTTATTTCTGTCCCATTTTCAGTTTCTCCTCTTAAAATGCTGTAAGGCAGAAAATAATGTGTGGGTAGATGGGCGAGTCTGCTTGTGCATGTGTGTCTGATAAATAAAGGGACAGTTATGCATTCCAAAAAGTCATGCAGGACATGTAAAAACACAGATTTGTTCAGTAATCTAAAAACTAAATTTCATTCAAAGTACTGAGAGGCTCACTTACCTAATATGTCGGTTCCTTTAAAATATATACGACTGGCAGAATTGTAAATGCTACTAAAATTAAACTGGGTGTGGTGGAATTTAAGTACCTGGGGTACCTAATAGGAAGAGGGATGTAATAGATAGAAACCATAAATACTGGCCTGTCAATTTACAAAGAGAGAAAGGAGAAGGTATTTCTGGGGCTAGATGAGTACTGCAGAATACTTGCATCTATTTTTGCAAAATGCCCTGGTCTCTTGAGGCAGATACAGCATTTTATGAACTGAAAAGACTCCTTTGTGATAGTTAAAGTAAGGTTGAGAGCAAGTCAATTAGCTCAGAGGAATAAAGCTCTGAGCTGTTAATAAGCTGCTCCTTACCCTCAGGGTGCAGGGTTCATTCCTTCCACCTAATGTGCTATGTTGAGCATGCCACTGAACTAGACAGTGCTTCCCAGTCACCCTGAAATAAGACTGTTGTGTCCATTGGGCTTACCCATGAACAAATACATAATACAAGTAACATTTTTATTCACCAACCACATTATGTTAGCAAATCAATGAAGTTTTAAAGCCAAAATGGTCATAAGTAAACCAAATGCAGTAAATTGTGAGATTGTATATGAAAAAATAATGATGGTAACCAGGATAAATAATACATTCTATGTTCAAACCAAAACAGGAAAATTAGCTGTACAGGAACAATATTGGCATAAAATTTGCTGAAAGTAGACTGCTGTCATAAATTCTAATGTAAGATCTCTGTTAAAGATTACTTTGCAGGAGCTAATACAAAATTCCTAAAGAATGTAAGTATTTTAGAGGATTGTAAGAATGTAAAAAATACCACAGTACCATCTGGTGTGCAAAATGTATGCAGAACAAAAAGCAGCCATTTTGGATATTCACTGAAATATATCAGAAATAGAACCCCAATATTTTTATACATATATCTTCTTTTCTTTTCTAAATTATCATGCTACCCAGCCTAGTCAAAATAGTTTAATTTGACTTTATCAGTCCAAATAAAAGTAAACCATGCTTTACAAACTATGCTAATAAAGAATGCTGCAGTTACTTTTGCATCGTATTATGTACAGTGGTTATGGCTACAAGATTGCTGTCTCATTTCCCACATAGAATGCACTGCAGATGCAAACTTTCTTGGTAACCACTCACTAGACTGTACAGTAAATGAGATGTCTAATCTGTTAAGTTTTACAAATATTAACCAATTTGAAAAATTTGGATTTAGACACTGATTTACATGAAGTTCAGAGACCGCAAGGGAAATAGTTCCATGGTTTGGTGGATGAAGTTGACAATTTCTAACTACCTCTGTTTGGATCTTAAAATGTAAGAAGCTGTTGACCCACACTGATCTCATTATGAAAACTTAAACCTGCAAGAATTAAAGACTACAATACAAAAGACATTTGATTCAGAGAGGATGCCAGTATTCATCAATATTTTGAATGATTTTAACTGTATTGGCAACATAAGCAGTAACCAACCTAATCTGGTCTCTATCAAATCTGTCAATATGGTTTGTCTGATACAGTTATCAGAACCAAAAGTGATTTACTGATTTATCAGTCAAGACAGCCTGTGCAGTCTTATCTTTATAGCCTCTATGCTTAATGTAGTACTTCAAGTTACTATCTCCTCTTGAAATCATCAGTGACTGCAAGTCTACACACACACACACACACACACACACACACTAAGGTTGCATAGTTAGTTGCCACAAAAGCCGCTGCGACTGTTCCTGCTTCAAACTGCTACTTCATCCTTTAAGACAAATGTTTTCTGCAGCAGTGAGAAGAAAAAAATTATTGCAAACACCTTAACAGGATATGAAACTATATACACAGGTTAAAGTATGCAACACTGAGCTTTCGTTTAAGGGTATAATGCCAAATGCAATAATTTTCACTTATTGGATTAACACTGGCTTACAAAATCTCATGTTCCTTTTACTCCCACTCAGGTCTTCTGAAGTCACCATGACTTTATCCATTTGTATTACTTAAGAATCTTCTGCTAACAACAGTAATATTCTGCTAATAGCAACAATAGGCACAACCAGATGGGCCAAATGGTCCTTATTTTGTGATAAATACTACATTTCCATACTTAACAATAGGCAGAAATGTCTTCAGTGCTTGCTTGGACAAACTTAAAGGCAGTTTATTCATATGAAACAAGATGTTCAACCATCACTTCTCAAGTCCTGGTGTTTTCCTTCAGGAGCGGCCTTAGGTTAACTGGTGCCCTAGGCAAAAGGGCTCCATGATGCCCCCCACCACACCACCTGGTGCCCCTATCCTTGGTCTACCTACACCAAATATGTATTGAAAAAGCACCCCTGCTAGAGCAATGCCCTAGGCGGCCGCCTAGTTGGCCTATGCCTAAGGCCGGCTATGCATTCTTAAGTGATACTTTACTATACTTGTACTATTAAGTTTTACTTTGGCACACTTCCAGAGAGCTCATCTGGAGCCTCACCTCCTTCAGTATTCTGAAGGCTGCACAATGTGCCATTGTAAGATGCAAATCTATTTGACCACCCTTAAATTCATCAGCCCTCTGTTGTTGCTCTCCAAAAAGAACTCACAACCGTGAGGATCACAAATTGTAAGCCATAAACAGACAGTAGCAGCAGCATCACAGCGCTGCAAACATAGTTCATGCGCATTAAAATTTAAAGTGGCATCCAGATATTTCTTTATTTTCCCATTCATTTTCACTAGAAGCTACGTCACATTTCACAAAGGACTGTAATATATATATCAGAGTGTTATAGCAGTCGAGGATCACAAGAGAAATGCACAAAACTCCATCAAGGCATATTAAGGAGTACAAAGCCCTCTGAACACATTAGCGTAGAGAGATATGCATAGGCGCAAAGAACACTAACTAGAACCACCAATCAGAATAGAAATATATGAAGATATAAAAAGTCAAAGGCTAGCTATGAAAATTTATACATGTAGGCAAACAGAGAATCAGATGTGAAGACCCAGTGCTCCTAAACTCCTGTTAAACCACGTATGCCAAAACTGCAGACTTTCTTACCCATTTTCACTCAGACAACAGCAAGTACCAAAAGAAGACAAACTTGCCAACAATTCCCTTTCCTTTTTAGCCTACATATTCACTTAATGTTTTCCTGGTCATCTGTAGGACAGTACTTGTACTGATGGATGAGCTGTGTAGAAGCCTTTCTAATTATGAATGCCATTTGTGACTTGTTAAGGTGGGGCAAAAAAATATATAAATACCTCACTGTGGGAAAAATGTTGTCTTTCCTCTGTGCATTTATAATCCTTTCAGCTGAAAGAACTAACTAAAGGAAAAAAAAATACCCTGAACAAACGGTTGCAATTAATTGCATTCAAGAATTGCTACTATCTAATTGTACATTGTTTACTGTAGCTGTTTTACAAGGAGAAATAGGAGAGGGAAAGAAAACAAGTAAAAGACTCACTTTTCCTTTTGATAAAATTCTAGAAAAAAAATCAAATTCATGTGGAAGTTGGCAAACAAAGTAGTCCTTCACAAAGCAGAGAACACATGAAGCAAACACATTATTGAAGTTGAAAGAGAGCCATGCGTCCTTCCAATGCATATCCATCCACAGCCTCTTTTTTCAAATTTTTTGCACATGGGTCAGGGTGTCATTTCAACAGTGACAGTCATCTAGAGGCTTACACCACTAGGTGGCTAACCTTACCACAGTTGTTGTTCTAGTCCACATACACGTACTCCCACTCAAACCTTTGGTCCATTTTGAGTGTCCAGTCCACCTACTGCATACCTCTGGAATATAGGAGGAAACCCACACAAATACAGGGAGGACATGCAGACTTCACATCGATTGCACCCCAGCCGAGAATCGAATCGGGCACATCATAGTGCAAAAATTACTGTTATTTTAATTAAAGCTATGTTGCATGGCTATTGTGACTCTACATACACTAAACATTCTCCTTGTTAAACATTACCATTTATAAAACATTAAATTCAAGCAAAATTTGCATATTCGTTTATGCAAATAAGTGCATTGAAGTAGGAGCATGCTGAATTCAAATAACATTAAACTGTTATGCCAAATTATTTTATTATTTCAAGAAGTTGGAATTGCTTATCTTTATATTGTTTAGCAAAAATTCATCTTATTTGTTAAAATTTAAATTATTTATATTTTCCTCAAAAATGTTTATTTTTCAAATGCATTTGAATGAATTCCATAGTATTTATACATAACATCTTAAATAACTATGTACACTATTTAGATTAGCCTGACACTATAACAGATCTTAATGTATACAGTTACTTTATACGTTATGTCCAATCTGTTATCAGAATGTCTGATCAATTATTGTATAGTGTCAATCAACGATAAGACTTTTCCCCAAGAGTTGTTGATAAATGGCTTTAGATAAATTCGATAAATGGCTTTAGATAAATTCTTAGTGCTTTAATTTTAATTTTCAATAATGCTGTGGTCTTCAGTAGGCTGTAGAAGTCTTCCAAAGTTGGTATTGTGTTTGTATTCCATCTTCTTGTTATACACTTCCTTGAAATTGCGAGTATAGTCCATACTAGATGCATGTTTGACCTATTCAAATGAGGACCTTCATTCACATTCAGTAATACAAAAGCTTTAGTTAAATGAAATGGTTCATTAAATAAAGCTTTTAGAAAGTTAATACCATTCCAAAATGGCTTAATTTTAACATAATCAAAAAAAAAATGTGGTTCCAATCTGCATTGTGTACTTGCTCACATCTCCAACATATTCCTTTTATGGAAGAACTAATTTTACTGCTTCTATCTGGGGTTAAGAATGCTCTGTGCAAGCATTTCCAATTAAAAACTTTCCAGTATTGTGTAAAGGATCTATATTTTATCGATAATAAGATATTTGTTGTAATATCTTCAGTTAACTGTATGGAGTGTCCTTTTGTTCTATATTTCCAATATGAGGTTTTGGGTGTTGTTTTATAGTTTATCAATATTTTGTAAAATTCTGAAATTCTGTTTCCCATGTCAGTCATTATATATGATTTCATATATGTATTTCGTAAATTTAAGTATTTCTTTAAATGAAGAATTGTTAATTATTCTACTTAAATCTTGCGAATATGACAGAATACTCTGTAAAGTTAGCCAGTCCTGTTGTGGAATTTTGTGTGTTGTTTTTATTACTTGCATATCTAAAACCTTTAGATGTAATGGGATCCTATCTCACCTACATTCATGACAGATGGGTTCGGAGCCGATCCATCGGCTCCGACTCGGCAACTTATATACTAGCACGAAGTCTCTCATTGGCTGGGCTATACCCTATCCCAGGATGCACTACACCTGCTTCCCCAGATCTCGTTTGCCGCTTTACAAGCTGGACGTGGTCTCGACTTGGCTGGAGCTAAGTGTTTATTTTTACCTTTATTGGTCCTTGACCTTGGGGTTCGTTTGTTATATATTAACCAAACAGCTGTTTTAACAGCTTCTTTCTACTATTTGTGAAGTTTGAGTGCTTGAGTGTCGTCTGGTACTTGTTCCTTTTCCGTCGGGCAAGGCCCATTTTAGTTAGAGGGCCCTTGCCCTTTCCTTGTGTACTTTTTTTTTTAGTTTAAAGGCCTTTTGTGTTATTAATTTTTAATCCCTTGTGGTTATTTGTCTTTTCGGCCAAGCCCGTTTAAATTAGAGGGCTTTGAGCTGTTGTTCTGTTGTGTCAGTTTGTGAGGTAAATTTTTTTATTAAGTGCTTGCGCCAGTGAGTCTCGCGCTTTTCAGTTGGCGCTTTTTCACTTTTTATACTGCTTAAATTTTGTGGTGAACTCTATTTGTTGTGTTACCTGTACTATGTCTAAAGAACAAAAGTCGGGGTTTAAAAAATGCACTCGGTGCAATTATAAAATGTCCATAACAGACAGCCATTCAATTTGTGTTTATTGTTTGGGGCCGAAACATCTACAAGAGACTTGTAGCGTGTGTCATGCTTTTTCTGCTAGAGTTCTTCAAGAACGTAAGAACAAGCTTATTTTAAAAGGGCTAATTAAACCCTCCTTTGAGGAAGCTTTGAATCCTCCTGTTGCTTCCAAAAAGAAAAGATCGTCGGCTCCAAGTCCGTCGGAGCCGACTTCTAAAAAGAAAAAGTTGACCTCTTCTTCCTCGGCTCCACTGACTTCGGGGCCGAGTGTTGAAGAGTCTGCCTCGATACCTCCTACTTCGGCTCCATTGTCTTCGGAGCCGAAAGTTGGAGTATCGAGAGGTGAATCACCTCCATCGGCTCCAATGGCTTCGGAGCCGGTGGAAGTGTGCAGCTCAGACTCTTCCCCCTCGGCTCCGAAGAAGGCTTCTTCGGCGCCGATGGTGGTCCATGAGTTGGTGGAGTCGGCGCCGACAGTATTGGAGCCGTTTCGGAGCCGGTCCCCTTCTCCCTCGGAGCCGAGAGGAAAATCTTCTCGAGTGTCTACCTCCTCTAAATCCTCGAGACTGTCAGATTCGGACCTGGATAGGGTTTTACAGAGGCTCTTCCAATCTCCAGTATTTGCTAAAATGGTCTCGGCTCCAGCACAGTTTGCTTCGGAGCCAATCCCCCCCCCCCGACACTTTTGATTCCTCCTCCAACCTCCTGTGAGTTGTTGGAGCCGGTGGTGGTGGAGCAATGTGGAGCCATACGGTCGGAGCAGAGACCCCTATCAGGCCTTTCGGCTCCGACCATGCTTCCTACCCTGTCCTCCGGTTCAGGGTTTGGTACTGCGACCTCTACAGCCGGGCCCGAGGGAAATACTTTGGGATTAGGTGCTTCGGTGCCTAGTCTTCCTCTCGGAGCATCGACTGCTGGAATTCCCAGTGCCATCGTGGCATCTAGACCAGTGACTTCCTTGGATTCTGGAGGTTCGGCCTTTGAGGCCATGAGGAGCGCGCTGGCCATGCCCTTGCCGGTTCAACTAGACTCTACCTCACCGTCCCTAGACTTGGAGACTGGTGCCTCTGTTGCGTTGCAGCCCCCCGGCAGCGGGGCCCCAGGGCTTGAGGATACCCCCATCGGGGGTTCCCTTCTTCCGGGCGGTCCGTCCGAAACTGCTTCGGACGAACCCCAACGGAAGAAATTGTGTAAGAGGAAGCACGTAGACTCCCAAGATGAGTCTATTACATCGGATACTGACCTCGATGATGCTGAAGGGTCCCCCAAATCATCTTCGGATGATATCTCCTTCTCAGATATCTTGGAGATTCTGAGACAGAGAGGTGACTGGCAAGCCAAAACCCCTTCAACTGAGGAGTCAGTCTTCCTCAAGGCCTTTGGGGCCCAGCCCTCCGCCTCCTGGGTGTCTCCGCCCTTCGATGAACTCCTTGATTTGATTTCTCGAAGGGTGTGGGAACACCCTGATTCTGTGGAACCGGTGCCTGCGAGGCCCAATAAATTCTTGTCAGCTCCCCCACAGAAAGAATTTCTCACAAAGGGTGTACCGGTAGATGCTTTGGTGGTGGCTTCTGCCACACAGCAGGACGTGGCAGAGGCTTCGACGTCTATTCATCCTCCTAATAAGGATTCTAGGAGTATGGATAGGTACGGGAAGCGTACCCTGTCCTCAGCGGCCTTTTCTTTACGGTCGCTGAATTATTTATGTCATTTTACAAGGCTCCAAAGGGATCTTCTCAAAGAGCTAAATGACTCCCTTGTTGGTAATCTACCTGAAGCGCTAGCCTCGACTGTTGGCGCACAGATGACTACTCTTTGTTCTATTGTTAACTCGTCCATGAGGCTCATCTCGTATGCGGCCGAGGAGGCGAGTAGAGCAGCGGGAACAGGTGTTGCCCTTAGGAGACAAGCCTGGTTACGCTTGTGTTCGTTTACGGAGGCCTTCAAGTCTTCCTTCACGACGCCTTTGATGGGTCATCTTTGTTTGGACCCAAGGTGAAGGACACACTAACTCGGTGCGAGCAGGAGGGCAAGACTTTGACTGCCGTTGGGGCCCGCTATTCCGCTCCTTCCAGGCCTTACCCCAAGGCTGGGAGAGGAGGGAAAATGTGGTTTAAAAAATCCCAAAAGTCTTTCTCTACTCCACCCAGTGATTCCCCCTCCAGAGGCAGGGGGGGGGGAATTTTGGAAGACGCCGCCCCAGAGGTGGCAGAGGCCCCCGTAACTCTGTAGACCGCGATTCCTTTCGTGGTTCTTCATACAACCAGCGTTCCTGAGTGGTTGCCCGACTGTGCAACTCCGGAGCCAGTCGGGGGTCGCTTTGCGGCGCATCCACAAGCTTGGGAATCCATAACAAGCGATCAGTGGGTGCTTCGCATTATTACCGGAGGATATATCATCCCTTTCAACAAACCCCCCCTTTCTTTAAGGGAAATCCCGGACGTGCCACCCAGTCAGCGGGATCAGGCAGCATTAGAAATTTCAAAGCTGCTAGAAAAAAGAGCCATCCAGCCTGTCCCCACCGACCAGATCGGATCAGGAACTTACTCAAAATTATTTTTGGTACCAAAAAAGACAGGGGACTTCAGGCCCATATTGGACCTCAGTTCATTGAATCATTTCGTCAAGAAGTCCAAATTCCGAATGGTCACTCTTCAATCTATTCTTCCTTTGCTGGAAAAAGATGCATGGATGTGCTCAATAGATCTCCAGGACGCTTACTATCATATTCTCATAGCTCAAGAGTCCAGGAGACATCTACGCTTCCGCCTCGGAGCCAGTCATTTCCAATTCCGAGCATTGCCCTTTGGTCTCACCACAGCCCCCAGGGTGTTCACCAAGTGTCTGGCAGTGGTAACTGCTCACCTGAGAAGTCTGGGATTCCAGGTGTTTCCTTATCTAGACGACTGGCTCCTTACAGCCACCTCCGAGCATCTACTACTCCAAGCGCTCAGAGCCACGTTCACCTTGGGCCGTTTCTTGGGGATCACGTTCAATTTGCAAAAATCTGTACTACAGCCTTCTCAGCGTATTAATTTCATAGGCGCAGACTTAGACACAAAAAGAATGCGCGCCTTTTTACCGGCAGCAAGAATTCAGATCTTACGAGATCAAGTCAAATCCTGCCTTCATTTACAAAGAGCCCCGGCCCATCGGATCCTACAACTGTTGGGCTCGATGGCGTCGACTATACTCCTAGTTCCCTTGGCCAGACTTCACATGCGAATTCTACAATGGCTACTGTCAGTTCAATGGTCTTATCAGGAACTGCCCTTGAACCACTTAATTATAATCACGGAAAGTTGCCGTCGAGATCTGCGTTGGTGGCTTCTACAGTCAAATCTCGACCAAGGGCGATCCTTTCTTCCTCAACGTCCCGTTGCCACTGTGACCACGGACGTCTCCCAGGTAGGGTGGGGGGTCATTACCTGGACAGGTCGGTCCAAGGCACATGGCAGATCCAGGAAACACATTTGCATATCAATGTCCTGGAGATGAGAGCGGTACTATTGGTACTCCAAGCTCTCCATCACGCTCTCCCACAGGGCCCAATTGCGATCCTATCCGACAACATGTCGGTAGTATGGTACATAAACAAGCAAGGGGGTACCAGGTCTTACCCACTATGCAGAGAAGCCATGAGACTTTGGCACTGGGCGGTAGCTACCAACCGCTTTCTAATGGCAACGCACATACCGGGGAAGTTCAATGTGATTGCGGACAGATTAAGCAGGACCATTCTCTTGCCCCACGAGTGGTCCCTCAATCAGAGTATAGCTGCGAAAATCTTCGACAGATGGGGTCCTCCTTGCTGCGACCTGTTTGCCAGCCCCCACAATGCGAAATGCAGAGAGTTCTTCACACTGTTCCCATCCAAGGGACAGATTCCCAGGGACGCTCTGACTCACGTTTGGCCCCCCGGTCTTCTACGCCTTCCCTCCGTTCCCCCTCCTACCGAGGGTGATACAGAAGGCCATTTACATGGAGAGCGAGATGATTCTGATTGCCCCGCACTGGCCTCATCAAGTTTGGTTCCCTTTCCTACAGAGGCATGCGATAGAAGGTCCATGGTTTCTGGATCCGGTGCCAGACCTGTTGACTCATCAGTCAGGACGGCTTCATCCGTCTCTCAGGTCCCTGAAGTTGGCAGCATGGTTACTCCACTTCCATCCTTAGTCCGAGATAATGCTCTCTCGCCGGATGTGGTCCATATTCTGTCTTCTTCCCATAAACCTTCCACCATCAAACTTTATTCCAGTAAATGGAAAAGGTTTGCCTTCTGGGCTCAAGAACGAGGTATAGATCCTCTCACTGCTCCAGTATCGGAGGTTCTGAATTTTCTGGCCTTCCTGTTTCAGTCGGGCTCTTCAGTTTCTACCATTAAGGTTCAGCTAGCGGCAATCTCTAATTTTCATGCTTCATTTGAACCTTCATTGATGTCTCACAAACTTTGTAAGGCGTTCCTTAAAGGGGCTTGGCTCCTTAGGCCTCCTTTATCTCATCCTGTCCCTCCTTGGGATTTGAATATGGTTCTTGCTGCCCTAACTGCCCGTCCTTTCAAACCAGCGGCTACTTCTGATTTAAAATTTCTGTCTTGGAAAACGGCCTTTTTAGTAGCCATAACATCTGCTAGGCGAGTTTCAGAACTTCAAGCTCTTTGTTCTGATCCTCCCTATTTGATTTTTCACAAACATAGAGTTTCATTGAAATTGAACCCTGCATTTATTCCAAAGGTGGCCTCTTCTTTCTGTTTGCAACAAACCATAGAACAGTAGTGTCCAACCCGCGGCCCGCGGGCCGCATGTGGCCCTCAGAGCTCTTCCATGCGGCCCGCGACCCTTAAATTGAAATTTTACTTCTTTTCCGTGTGTTTTCACGTCCGCGTCCTTCAGCTGTTGTGCGCATGCGCCACATTACTTTTTTCCCGTTTTTTTTTAATGCCAGCGTCTTTCAGCTGGTGTGCGCATGCGCCAAAGCACCGTCCTGTCGTTTTTTGCGTCGGTAGATTCATTCGCGGTACACAGCTGAAGGAAGAGGACTGTGATCGCTGAGAAGAAAGAATTGAAAGCAAGGGGGATTTATTACACTGACTACTACACATCTGCAGTAACAGGTAAGTCATTAGAATCAGAACTTGAGGAAAGCGAACTGTTTTATAATATTACTGGGGGGATGTAATGACAGCATGCTCATCAGAAGAGCCACAGCATGTCATTCAGATACGGAGCTCTCCTGGGTTAACTTAAAGCTAAAATCAGCTTTAAAACTGTGCCGTGAATATTAGAGTGTTACGTAAACTGAATACCACCAACACTGACTGAATTAGAGGTTTTATTTTTCCAATCCACAGAGGACATGACACTACTTTAGAATTATATTTCACAAGAGTTATGGGTTGATCTTTTTAGAAAATTTTAGCTGCTTTGTCACAGTTCACTCATAATAATATAGCTGTAATTTGTTTGTTGTAAATCAATCTAGTTCTAGTAGTTAATTATAAAATCAATATAGCTTAAAAATAATTTAAATGAGTTATGATGTGAGTCCCTGTGGGCTGTACTTCTGCTAACTTCATAATAACTTGCTAGTAATAAAGTTGGTTATATACATTACCTTGTCTCATACGTTTTAATAAATTTTACTTTTTGGGGGAGTCGGCTTTAACAGTAAATTTCACATTAATTAATTGAATTCAAGTACTTGTTTGGAATTCAACAGTGCAATAAATTTGGAATTCAACAGTGCAATAAATTCAGAAAGTATTTCCTTTCTTCAATTTACCATTTATTTGACAAAGACAGTAATAGATTTTAGTCAAGGTACATAGAAAGCAAACTTTTGTTAATTCTTGTTTACAGCAAACAGGTTCACATTTAATGTACACCAATGCCAGCATGATAAAGGACAAGCTCATTGAAATTTTAGTTTGCTGTCTCTATTCTCATTTTTTTTAAGAGGAAATAATTTTGTTATGTGGGCTGCTTCAGGATAGACTAGGTTACAGTAAAGAAAAGTAAGAAACAGTGAATTCACTTGTCACTGAAAGGAGACTAAAATATTCTTCCATTAAGTACAATTTTCATAGGAATACATAAGATAGTGGTGTTGTAGCAAATTGTAATTGTGTGTTTGGGGTTACTTGTAGCACTACTGCAATATATAATTAAACCTATTCTAAATGACTGAAAACATCCACTCTGTCATTTGGAACTTATTAGAGTGGTTGGTAATGTCCTGCATTTTAAAATAAGAAGGGTTTTAATCTGAAATAGTCATTCAAAGTCAGTCTACACATAAAAAGCTGGGCATGCATACAGTTAAACCAGACTGCACTCACAAAGTGCTTTTCTTCCAGTGTATGGACATTAATGAAGGACCATATACAATTATACTGGATTTTTTATATTTACATAAGATAAATTAAGCTCTGTGTCATGTGTATAAGGCTCCTGCTAGTGAAATCAGCAGAAGAAGGGAATTCTATGCATCAGAAAGGCTTACTGTTAGGGGGAAAATCAGTATAAAAATGCTTCTTCCTTTTTGTCAAAGCTTTGAATCTGAGGCATTATCTTTGAAGTAATAATCATAACTGAGTAAAGAATGAAAGACAATTTATTTCTATTCTTTTGAAATATTCACGAAGAGATGGAATGCATGTTGTGATGCTCATATGTCCAGTGAATGGAGCTAAATAAACTCTGTGTACCTTGTACAACTGGTATACTCAGCTCTTACCTCAGGTTATTGCTGTTTTATGACTGCAGGAACATCTGTTTTACTCCAGAAAAGACAGTTAAGTAAAGCATGCTCACACATAAAACCATTGAATGAATAGAATAGAATAATAGATTATTATACCATGGACTCTGTGTGTGTGTGTGTGTGTGTGTGTGTGTGTGTGTGTGTGTGTGTGTGTGTGTGTGTGTGTGTGTGTGTGTGTGTGTGTGTGTGTGTTTAAACATGAGATTTGGGGAGAGTGCTTCTCTGGGGGGCTATTAAGTTGAAGATGGGGCTAATTTTTTTTCTGATCCTAGCCACTGACTGAAAGAAGGTTGTATAAATTCTACCGTGAAATTGTCATAAGTGTCATAAAGCCTGCCTGTGCACTGACCGAGGGTCATAGGATTGGTAAGAAGTACTAGTATAGCTAGAAATATGCAAATAGTTTTAGGGATTTTTGGGTGATGTAGACAACTAGTTAAATTTTGAATTAGGATCAAAATAGTGTCCCTAGAATTCAGAAATGTTTTCTAAAATAAGATCCTCTTGTTGTGAGGCAACAATGCTATATGCTTTGTCACTGTGCCACCGAGCTGGCTTGTAAATGAGGGAGCACGATCTATCATGCTCCTTAACAGGCCTATGAGATGTGTGGAGTACCTGTCCGTGCAGACACCAAGGTATATGTAGCTTCTTAAATACAAGCTAGAATGGACCTTTTGATGACCAACTGGGGACACAGCGGGGTTATCTCGGGCATCTGTCACAAGGATACGGCACCAGTTCTTTGATGCCATGCTGCAGCATGCTGGGGGGGGGTTATGTTGTTTCCACATGCTACAGAGGAGAAAGCCAACAGCATGAGGGCTTTTTGTGAGACAGCTCATTTCCTTGACATACTGGGGGCCATAGATTGCACCCACATTACAATAAAGGCACCACCTAGTGAGCAGGCAAGAAAGCATATTAATCACTCCATCAATTGCCAGGTTGTGTGTTATGCAGAGGGTATAATACACAGTGTGTTTGCAGGCCATCGAGGTAGTATTTACAACTCCCACATATGGAGCTTGTGAGACTTATATCAGTGTTCTATGCAGGGTGATTTTACCCAGAGGCACCTTAATGTTTACTTCTAAAAAACTAAGGTACTGGTGCTTTTTTAATAGCCTGTAATTATTGTGTGACAGCACTCCTCTGATCATGCAAGTGATATGGCAGAAAACCACAAATTTGATAAGGAATACACCAAAAGATATATATAAGGTGAAAATATGGACATTCTGTGAAAATCTGGACAGTTGAGAGCTATGATATTAATGTATATGGTCCAAACAGTACAGAACAGTGTATTATAAATCGCAGATTCTGATGGAAAACCTATCATATGTTTAATGCAAACAATTCTAACACCAAAAGGAGTTCAGCTGCTACTGCAACATAAAAAAAGCATAGCTTTGATGAGACCAAAGTCTGTGACGGTGGTGCTGCTTCTTGTGTTAATATTACAGTTATTATTAAAGTACAGATTCCTTGGCCCTTGCGTACTTACCTGTTTTTTTAATAATTAGAATGAGATATTGAATTTTAGGGCAAATATTATGCATTTATTAGTTTATTCATTGTTCAAATTCACCTACAATACAGCCAGGGGGGTCGACTTTGTTCGTCCGCAGAGTTGCCAGACGTCCCTATTTGGGCGTGACTGTCCCGAGATCAGCAGCCTGTTTTTTTTTTTTTTTTTTTTTTTTTTTGCTCTTTAGTTTATGTGAGAGACCTTTTTTTTTTTTTTTTGGTCCTCACTTGCCGTCTACAATGATATATTTTACATGCGGCTCCCAGATCATTTTTGTTGACTCAATGCGGCCCTTGCAACTGAAAAGGTTGGACAACCCTGCCATAGAACTTCCTGTGTTTTTCCCAGAATTCTCTAGTAACGCAGAATATACCTTGCAATATCAATTGGACGTACATAGACAGTTACGTTTTTATTTGAATAGAACCGCTCAAACGCGAAAATCAAATCAATTGTTTGTTTCTTTTGCAGCGAACAAATTGGGTCAACCAGTATCAAAAGCCTCCATATCAAAATGGATTAAAGATTGTATCACTTTTGTGTATTCACAGGCCAATAAAGACCTTCCCTTTCCAGTCAAGGCTCATTCTACCAGGGCAATGGCTACTTCGGTAGCTTTTCACTCCAAGTTATCCATTGATGATATTTGTGCTGCGGCAACCTGGACTTCTCCGCACACTTTTATTTCTCATTACAAATTGGATGTGGTTTCTCGAGGCAGAGCTTCCTTTGGTTCCACGGTTCTCAGGAGTGTGTTCCAATGAGCCACCCGGGATGTAGGTGCTAGGGACACTGTCCCATCTGTCATGAATGTAGATAGGATCCCATTACATCTTTTAGTTATGTACTTACCATAACTTTGGATGTATGGGATCCATCTCTACATTCATAAGTACCCACCCTCCTTCCCCCTGCCATTTGGATTTAGAGGAGCTGTAGTCACTTTTTCTTGGCGTTCTTTCTTGAAGAACTTTAGTTGGTTATAGTGACTTATAGTGTCTCTGTGTTTACATGGGTGTATGAAAGCGAACAAACAAGATCTGGGGAAGCAGGTGTAGTGCATCCTGGGATAGGGTATAGCCCAGCCAATGAGAGACTTCGTGCTAGTATATAAGTTGCCGAGTCGGAGCCGATGGATCGGCTCCGAACCCATCTGTCATGAATGTAGGCGAGATGGATCCCATACATCCAAAGTTATGGTAAGTACATAACTAAAAGTTATTTGATACATTGGAGCCAACAAACAAATCCTTTCTGTTCCCAGGAATTAATAATTTCTCTATATATTTTATGTGGAACGTTCTTTGTGACTATAAATGGTGTTAAAAGATCAAACCAGATTTTTAAATCTATATTTGCATTAATAATTTTCCTAAATGAGTTAATGTAATAATTAATTATACGAGTTTTAGTGGGTTTGGTTATGTTATATTGCATACTAATACATAATATGTGCCATGGCAAATTGTTTTTATCTGTTTGAAATTTTTTTTGTAAATCAAATTCATTTATTGATAGCACAGTTAGTAATTCTTTCCAGTTTGCAGAGTAATTTGGACTTATCCAGTCTGAGATTGTTTTAGATATTGATGCTTTTATATATGTTTCTATATTGGGAAAGTTTAATCCTCCCTGTTTCTCTGGTCTGATATATGTATTAAAGCTATTCTCTTTCGTTTGGGAAACCATAAACATTTTATTAGGCATGAATTTATTTCTTTACGTATATTCCTTTCTGGTAACAGTTGTATTGCCAAGGTTATATATAGGATCTTGGGCAGTAAAACCATTTTTATTAACTGCAGTCCATCTTCAAATGTTAATATTATTTCGTTCCATTTCTCCACAGATATTTAAATTATATTGATGATGATATTGTAGTTTTAAGAGACTAATTCATATTAATCCTTGCATAACTCAATTCCTAGATATTTTAAGGTAAATTCTTGTTTCCCTATGATGTGATCCCCCATAGTCTGCAGTTCTTTTTTTTATTTAAAAATAAAAATTTTGATTTTGATTTATTGAAATGGAGTCTTGAAGTCATGTGAAATTTGGCAATTAATATATCTAATTCTTCTAATGTCTCTTTTGTATTAGATAATATTAGTAGTATGTCATCAGCAAATAGCTTTACTTTAGAATTGTATTGTTAATAAACATCTACTCCTTTGATTTTTATATTGTTATGAATTGAATCTGCCATTATTTCAATAGCCAGAGCAAATAGAATCTGTGACATGGGACATCCTTGTTTAGTGCCTTTTGTTATATTTATAGATTCAGATCTAAAAGGACCTCATTTGACATGCACTAAATTATTGTGTGTGTGTGTGTGTGTGTGTGTGTGTGTGTGTGTGTGTGTGTGTGTGTGTGTGTATGTATATTCTTTAGGAAATGAACAAAGGATGCAGGAAATTAAAATAGCATTAGGATTTTGAATAAATAGTCCCAATATAGGGAATCCAAAGCTTTCTCTGTGTTTAAGCCAAATATGAGTGTTTATTTTCTTTATTAACATCTATAAGAGAAATTATCCTTTTAATATTGTCATGTGTGTGTCTGATATATAAATCCAGTTTGATCATTATTTATTGTTTTGGAAAGTGGTATTTTCTTTCTGTTAGTTAACATTGTCATAAATATCTTATAGTCATTATTTAATAATGATATAGGTCTATATGAGATACAGAGGTTTGTGGAGTTGTTTTCCTTTAGGATTGGTGTGATTAAGGAAGATCTCCAAGAGGGTGGTATTAAAGCTTGTGACTGAATTTCTAATAGAGTTTTATGGAAGAGGGATAGTATCTTTGAAGGAAAAAGTTTATATATTTCCATAATTATGGCATCTATACCTGGAGCTTTATTATTTTTACTCTCTTTTATTGTATCTGTAATATCTTTGTAGGATATGGGTGCTTGCAGATCTAGTTTTAATTTTTCTGGTATTTTTTTATATTAGAACATTTTTCATCTTGATTTAATTGATCAATATGTATATTTTCTTTTTGGAAATGTTCCATATAGTGATTTCTATGGGCATCAAGAATGTCACCTGTATCAGAGACATTCTCCCTTTTATTTTCATGGAAGATACTTTTAATGTTATGAGCTTTTGTTTGTAGTTTGATACTTGTGGATAAATTATGTAAATATTTGGGGAGAAGTGGCCAAGGTATTAATTTTTAGTTTTTCTAAAGCTAAACTAGTTTTATGTGTTAGAATTTCATTGTATTTGTTGTTTAATACTTCTACTTTCTTTTTCATCTCCAAATGATTTTGATTTTTTTCAGCTTTTACTGACAAAAGTTTATATTGTAGATCTAATAATTCAGAAACCCATTATCTGATTATTTTATAACAAGTTAGGGTTTTACCATATATGTAAGCTTTTAACAAGTCCCGTATCATTATTTTATTTATCTCTGCGCTGTAATTAATATCTAAGAAGAACTGTAAGTCAGATAATTACCAGAGGTTTATATTATTTTGAGCAGATATAGGACTATTGTATATTAGGCAGAATATAATACAATATAAATGTCTACTTATTGTATAAGCAATTAATATTTACATCAAAGATAGATGACAAGCAATTCAGTCATAGTGAAGTAGGATGCATCGTATATAAGACCTCAGTAAAAGATTATAGCACACAGTCATTTAACATATTCACCCTTACTGATGAAGTCTTTCAAAACTTATTACTTAATATAAATAGATGGTAATAATATTTATATCTAATGTTTATAATGCAATGTATTTTACTGGATATATCAGAAGTTATATTTCATTGTTTGCCAGCATTTAAGTAATCACTTTGTTGCTAACTTACTTAAACCATCAAGTTTGTTTTATGTGAACATTGATGAAAGTTAGTGCATTTTAATTATTAGTGCATCCCTCTTCCCCCCATTTCGTACACATAAGGATTTTCATATCTGTCATTTCTTATTATAAAATGAGTGAAATTATAGGTTAAAAACAACAAATTCACTTATTATGATTGATTGCAAGTTCCCTTTCCATATTCATAAATTGCAATTTTATGGCATATACTGAAAGTTTTTAGATTTAAATGGCAACATTATATTTTGTATAATCAGCAAAGGTTAAACTGAATGATTATTGTCAATTTAATACTATTTGTTCAGAATATGATTGTTGCATTCTGTGACATTTCAAGTTCAGGCTTCTATTGTTTCTCTTAAACAACTTTGTCAGTTTGATGTCATGTATAAAACATTACTTACCTTGGTAACTGCTTAAGTATTATATATGATCAAGCTGGGTTACAAAAACAACAATTCAAGTTAAAATAATTACATGATTTGTTATGCATATTTACTTACATAAGAACATCATCATGCTTCCCCTTGATGTTCATTGTAGTGTATGTCATTTATGACAAGTTAAGACAATAGTGTTATTATACACAAGCCCATGTTATTAAATCCTGTCTTTAATGTCTAAATTCAGCAGACTGCTTAATCTTATATGATGATTATATATTTTATGTCTAGATTTACTAAAATCATACATTACATAACTATTGTGTGTGTGTTTTTTTTTTTGGCTGTTGCCTAGTTATTTGAGAGACCGCAAGCTGTAATGCTTATTCTTATTAGCTCCTTCCAAGCATGTTTATACAGTCCATAGACTTTAAATTATGAGACTCTTCTATTTTCTTATTTGTTGAAAGTATATTTCCATTCTTACATTCTCACATATCAGTACTTCAAGCACGGGCAACAATGCCCATCCAGTTTTGCCAGAATACCATTCACTAGTTCATGTGGTGTGTTTCCATGCTGTTCTTAAAATATCTAAACCGATATTTGTCCTTTTCCATTTTACAGCCTGTTCCATGCAGTGGCCACTCTGTCAGTGAACCACTCAACACACCTTCCATTCCCACAGGTATTTCCACAAAGGAAATCTGATGACTCTCTAGCACTTCCCCGGCAACCCCAAACACCCCTAGAATCAGCTATCCTCATATGCCCAACACGTCAGAGCAAGCTCACCTCCCAGACCACTGCAAAGGGTACTGGACAAGACCAAGTGCTCTTAGTCTTTCACAATAACTCAGACTTCCACTCTTATGTAAGTCCTTAATGTGTTTGGACCAAAATACATTTTAAATATAAAATTGGACTTTTTTATCAAGAATCAACTTAATGAGCTAAACGAAGTGTTGGGAGACCATCAATATGTGTACATGTGGTTTAAAACAGTCCTTTTATTTTATATATATATATATATATATATATATATATATATATTTTTTTTTAATTTAATTTTTTTTTTAACCAAAAACTTCATTGCCGGGAATTATCTCGGAGGCTCTTTAAAGCCGTTAAGCATTATCGTCACTCTGTCTCCATTACCATAGCAACCTGGGACCATCTTTTTCTTTTAGTGTGTCTGTGTATTGCATACCAGAGGCTCGCTATGCACCTGAAGTAAAAGCTTCACTTCACTGCAACTTCACTTCAAGCCTAAATTCCCTCCCTTTCAGCTAGACAGCAGCCAGGAAAAGAATGAGAGCAAACAGATAAAAAAAAAAAAACTCCCAACAAGCCATCACAACAAGAGATAAAACATTTTTCCATCCTTCCCACCTCTCACTCAGCAGATGTATAAACAAACTATTCTCTGCCAAAATATTCCAGCTCACAGATGTCCTTCAAGGATGCATCTGCAGTCCTAACATATGGGTTGTCCTGGCTCAGGCAGCCCTTCGGTCGGCCGGATTCCAAAGTCTGGGTCTGGCCTCGGCTGATGTCGCACTTCACCCGACGTCATAGCTGCTGTTTATTGGGTATAAAGGCATCAGCCGACGCCATTTTCCTCAGTCTTTCTTGCCGCGCGGTGCCTGAAGCAGAAGCCGTTCGCAAGTGCCGGTCGGTCAGATCCAGAGATTTCTACTACCGAAGACTTCTAAAAAGCTAAGTACCCCGTTGGGGACTCTTTCTTGCCTCAGCCGATGTCAGACAAAGTAAATAATTGTTTAACTTGTGGGAAACAAATACCTCATAAGGATTTCCACTCTTACTGCCTTCCTTGTTTAGGCCCGGACCACGACGTATCAGCTTGTTTAGCCTGTGCTTCTTTCAACCGACGGACGCTTAGACGTCGGAGTTTGCAGAGGAGATTTTTGGTCCCACTTTTGCTTACAAAATGCCGCCGGAGACTCCGACAGCACAATTAGTTAAAAAACGCAAGGAAAAGGACCGACACTCGCGGTCCGCGGTTTCGGCTGAAACCACGGTTAGGCCAACCGCGAGTGTCTCGGTTTCGGCTGAAACAGAGTCCTCGGTTCTTCCTTCGGCCGAAAACAGGCCTCCGGTAGCCGAGGCTTCACAGAGCATGGTTGAATCGGCTTCAGAAATTGTTCCTACAGAAGCAAGCACCCAGGATTTGTCAGATACTATTCCTTTAGACATATCTACCCCTGCACGTGGGGCTGCTAGACCCCCTGCATCCATGTCTATCAAGGCTTTTGCCAGGGCTAAAGCAGCTAAATCTTCTAAGGCCTTACCTGCTAAAATTCCCTCACACAGGCCTACCTCTAGTTCTCAAATGCTCAGCCTGGCTGAGGATCTCATTTCTTTGATCAGGGGATCCCAACCTCACCCAGACAGGGCCTCTCAACCCCCTCCAGAGAAGAGGCCTAGGACTGAACCCCCGGAACCTGTTTCCACAGACAATTCCTCAGATGACTCAGATGTCTCAGACCCTCAGGAAGGCCCATATTCTCCTTATGAGGATTCTGATGCAGAAGATTCCATTCCTTCTGCTTCTCCTCCTGAAGAATTTTCTTTTGGGGAAACCTTACATGCTATGAGGGAACACTTTCAATGGCAGGGACAGGATTTTTCAGATTCAAGGAAAAGGCTAAGGACTTTCTTACACTTACCACAGCATAGGCCTTTAGCCATTCCTCCAGTACTAACAGTTGTTGATGATGCATATAATGATGCCTGTACTGCCCCTGATTCTCTTCCTCCGGCCCCTGCCAAGCCTGACAGATATTACGGGGTCCCGGACACACACTACCATTTGTATAAGGCTCCTGTGGCAGATCCTGAAACCATTTCACAGGGCCCTAAGGCTGTGGCAGCTGCCTCTGCCAAAAATCCTCTCCCTCTGAAAGGGAATCTAGAGCATTAGAGAGATGGGGTAAAAGGTTTATACTTCTGCTACTCTTTCGCCAGGGCCTTAAACTGTCAATTCCTCATGATTCAGTACCAGGAAGGTTTGTTAGACCAGGTAAATAAAAAAGTGTCCTGGCCAGAACCTATAGAGGGCAAGTCCGTTCAGGAATGGGTACATAACTCTCAGCAGGTCAGTAACCATTTTTAAAATGTGGCTATGATGCACTGGAGGCTTCCTTTAGATCAGCTATGACTGGAACAGTGATTCGAAGGCATGCTTGGTTAAAAGAACAATCCTTACCAGACCATGTTAAGTCAAAACTCCTAGATGCCCCTATGGAGAAACAAAGTTTGTTTGGCTCCCCTGCACAGGAGGTTCTAAAGAAGGTGGAGGAAAAAGCTAAATCTGTCCAAACAGTCAAGGATTTCTTACAGGTCCAACCTCCGAGGTTTAGCAGAAATTGGCCTTCGAAGAATTGGTCCTTTCCAGACACCTCTAGAGCACAGAGAGGCAGAAATAGACGCCCAAGAGGCAGAGGGCAATCCAGGGGTACCTACAGGGAACGTCAGTGGCAACCTACCAATCAGAGAAGTACTGCCACAGATTCAACTACAACCACTTCCACTGGACAGACACAATGTCTTGGCTCTGATTCTGCCTACCAGGGAACAACTGGAAGCACCCTTGGGCGGAAAACTAGCTTTATTCTCCCACAACTGGCATTACATTACAGGAGACAAATGGACTTTACAAACAATAGACAAAGGCTACAGGTTTCACTTCCACACTCTACCAAAAAAGAGAGGAATGCCAAACCTACCACCAAGCCAAAAAACAGACGCTCTAAGACAAATCAACAACTTACTAAGGATGAGAGCTATAGAAAAGGTACCGCCTATGGAACAAGGCCAAGGATTTTACTCCAGGCTTTTCCTTGTACCAAGAAAAGAAAATCAATGGAGACCTATTCTCGACTTGTCCGCTCTGAACACATACCTCATTGTTCCAAAATTCAAAATGCTGACCCACCAGCAACTTCTTCCCATGCTGGGCAAGGAGTCTTGGCTGGTGACTCTAGATCTCAAGGAGGCATACCTGCACGTCCCTATACGACCAGATTGCAGAGGACACCTCAGATTTCTTGCAGGATCAGAGCATTATCAATTCTCAGCATTGCCCTTTGGCTTATCTACTGCGCCCAGAGTATTCACGAAATGCCTGGCATCAGTAATTGCTCATTGCAGGCTTCAGGGAATTCAAATTTACCCATACCTGGATGACTGCCTAATACAAGCGGACAACAAGGCAAAATTAACAAAAGATTTGGAAAAGGTCATACAATTGTTGCAAGCCTTGGGATACACAGTCAACATGCAAAAATCAAGACTAGTACCATCCCAAAGGATAACATTCTTGGGTGCAGAACTGGATACATCAACTCAGATGGCTTTTCTCACAGAAGAAAAACAAAAGCAACTCCCAGTATATTTCATGACATTAACAACACAAACTCAGCTTACTGCAAGGAAAGTCCTGCAAGCCCTGGGTTACATGGCATCCTGCATAATATTGATTCCGCATGCCAGACTACATATGAGAAAGTTGCAATGGTACCTAAAGAATGTATGGTCTCAACACAAGCACAGTCTAGAAGCCCAGATTCCAATAATTCCATGCCTGAAGCAAGAATTCCAGTGGTGGGCTCAGGCCTGTCGGTTGAACAGAGGACTGCCTTTCCACAAACCTCATCCAATCCAGACTATCACCACGGACGCCTCAGACCTAGGCTGGGGGGCACACATGGTGGACAAGTGCATACAAGGCCTATGGACCCAAGACCAGCTGAATCTACACATAAATCTAAAGGAGATGCTGGCAGTGAAACATGCAATCCAGGCATTCCGACCACTCCTTCAACAGGGTCATCTGCTGATAAGGACGGACAATACCACAGTCATGTGGTACATCAACAAACAGGGAGGTACACATTCATATCCTCTATGCCGGATGGCAATGGACCTATGGAATGTGGCCCTGAATCTCAACATTCAACTTCAGGCCAGATCTGTACCAGGAAAAGAAAATTCTCTAGCAGACACCTTAAGCAGAACTACCACGGATGCTCACGAATGGAGGCTGCATCCAGATATCTTCAAAGCCATAACAAAGAAATGGGGACTACCACAGATAGACTTATTTGCCTCCCCACACAACCACCAATTGAAGAAATTCTGCACAAGAGCATACCAACCACTTGCTTGGAGGGTGGACTCCCTTTCCTTCAGCTGGAAAAACCTGACAGCATATGCATTTCCACCTCTTCCCTTGATGTACAAAGTTCTACTGAAGATCAGAGAGGATCAGCCAAGGGTAATTCTGATAGCTCCAGACTGGCCGAGACAACATTGGTACCCGCTACTGAGAAGCATGTCACGGACACACGCATGGCCTCTACCTCTATGTTCCTTACTACTAACACAGGACAACTACAAGATCCTACATCCAAACTTGAAAACACTGCAGCTAGCTGCTTGGAATATTGCATAAAACAAAATAACCCAGGTTTATCTCAGAGGGTTAAGGACATTATCCTGGAGGCACGCAGACCCTCCACAAGGAAGACCTATTCAGCCAAGTGGAAAATATACCTCATTTGGAGTGCAGCAAAGGGAGAAAATGTCTCATTGGCAAACATAGCACACATCCTGGAATATTTAGCAGAGCTGTTCCACAATGGCCTGTCTTACTCCTCCATTAAGATTCATGCATCAGCAATTTCAGCAGAATACAACATGGATCCTCCTGTCTTCTCTCATCCTTTACTCAGGCAGTTCTTGAGAGGAATCAAAAATGTAAAACCTCCAAGGAAACCACCTTTACCTACATGGGATCTCAACTTCGTGCCGGAAAAGTTAACACTTCCCCCTTTTGAACCAGCAGCAACAGCAGAATTACAATTCTTGTCTTGGAAAACTGCTTTCCTACTAGCAATTACTTCAGCTAGAAGGGTATCTGAGTTACAGGCATTAATGGCAGTACAACCCTTCCTTATCTTCCGTCAGGACAGAGTCTCTCTGAGAACTAACCCTACCTTTATGCCAAAAGTGGTCTCCAGAGTATCATTGAACCAAGCGATTCATTTACCTACATTCTTCCCCAACCCACAGAACAGGGGGGAAAGACTGCTACATACCTTGGATGTGCACAGGCAATTACGCTATTATCTGGACAGAACTAAGACCAGCAGAAAAACTGACCAGCTTCTGGTAGCATATGCAACAGGAATGCAAGGAAAAGCAATTTCAAAACAGACAATCTCAAAATGGATAGGAAATTGCATTCGATTTTGCTACTCTTTTCATGGAAAGACAACTCCTGATAATATCAGACCTCATTCCACAAGAGCTACAGCCACCACTACAGCTTTCCTACGAGGAGTGGCTACCAAAGACATTTTAGAAGCTGCTACTTGGAGCTCCGTGCATACATTTGCCAAGCATTACAATCTTCCCTTATACTCTAGATCCCGAGCAGGTTTTGCAACTGCTGTTTTGCAAGGGATCTTAACTACACCATCTTTATCTTAGTGCCTCCTCCCCCAGTTTGGCTATGGTATTCTACCCATATGTTGGGACTGCAGATGCATCCTTGAAGGACATAGTACAGTTTTGTACCTACCATAAATGTAGATGTCCGATAGGTATGCATCTGCAGTCAGGATTACCCACCCTCCTTCCCCTCTGTGGTATTCCTAGGGTATTTTCCCCTCTTTTAGCTAGCTGGGGGAATCTATTGTGGTGTATTTGTTTGTATATATATATATATATATATATATATATATATATATATATATATATATATATATATATTCTTATATTGTTTGCTCTCTACTGTTTGGAATTATTTGCATTTATCCAAATTTAGCCTTCCTAGAGGGCACCTGGCATCTGGGGCAAGAAACACTGAGGAAAATGGCGTCGGCTGATGCCTTTATACCCAATAAACAGCAGCTATGATGTCGGGTGAAGTGCGACATCAGCCGAGGCCAGACCCAGACTTTGGAATCCGGCCGACCGAAGGGCTGCCTGAGGCAGGACAACCCATATGTTAGGACTGCAGATGCATACCTATCGGACATCTACATTTATGGTAGGTACAAAACTGTACTTTTTATGCACCCCCTTCCCCTGGATCCAGGCTAAAACACCAAATGTCTCTTCCTAATACACAAGCATCAGTAAACCTCGATCACATGCTGCAACCCACAGCTTCTCAGAGATGAAAATGGGAACATACAACAGCTGCCAGACACAGCTGCATCCACACACACCATCTCAGGCTTAATCAAACAGCACTCAAAGCTGTGATACCTGCCATAATGTTTAGACAGAATACTAATTACATTTGTACTAGCTGCCAGACACGGCTGCATCCACACACACCAAATCAGGATTGATCAAACAGCACTCGTAGCTGTGATACCTGGCATAATTGATATTAACTATATTTAGACAGAATACTGTTGACATTTGTACTAAGTGCTTTCTAATTTTATTTAAACAGGATATACATGACATTTCTAAATCATACTTAGTTAAAGAAGACATTAGTCTACATGGCAGCATTTTTTCCCCAAAACACTCTACTGTTACTGCTATTATACATGATGTTAATTTGTTACATTGGAGTCTGAACTCTGAACGGTACCTTGTTGAATTAGTTAATTACTTAAATTATTATAAGTAAAATCAATGAAAAATGAGCAAGATAAGTATTCATTGAGTTCAAGTAGGGGAATATAAACTTCTGTGTTTGTATTATATGTTGCTTTGTTTGGCTTGTATATAATGTAAATAGTAACCCATCTTGACCTACCTTTGTTTGTGAAGAATTATTGGACTCTCTGAACATTCTGAATAAATCATTAGTGTTTCTCAGTTGTCTAAGAAACCCTTCTTTTTTTAAAATAAAAACAGATGACAAGTGATGTACCATATCAGCTGATACTTTGAGATATTTTTTGAGACAGCTATCTTGGAATCATTTTTTTGTTTCTTCTTTCTAGCATCAGTCCAAGGATTTGTTTCTTTTATTCTTTTAACAGTAGGGGACGTCCATTCCTTTTCTTCTGGGATAGACACTATGTTGTTGTTTTTGATGAATATAGTAGCTTCTTCTAAGTCATTAAAGGTTCTCATGTCATTGGCAAACAGTATTATTATCTTGGCTGGCAAGGCCAGCTGTGCTTTAATTTTGTTTTATTTCAACAGTTTTATTACTGGCCAGACCTTTTTCCTTTTTTCTAGTATTTTGGAAGAATAATCATTGTCAAACCTTATCAGGTTTTTATTGTATTTTAAGGGTGATTTTCTCCAAGCAGATTTTAATATTAGTTCCTTGTCCAGAAATGAAAGAAATGTTATAACTATGGATGTAGGTGGAGTATTTGTTGAGTTAGAAGCAGGTTTCCTCAGTGCTGTATGCACCCTTTCAATTACAAACGAATGTCCCTCTTTCAAGACTAAAAATTCAGGAATCCATGTTGTTGAATGAAATAATGTCCTCTCATTTAGTGTTTTCAGGCAGACCAAAGATCCTTATGTTGTTTCTCCTTTCCCTGTTTTCTAAGTCATCTATTTTGTTATGCAGCCATGTATTCTGTTTAAGCAGAAATTCTTTTTGGATTTCTTCCTCCAAGTCTCCCTTCAGTGTCATTTAGAGAAGTCTCTATATTTGTATTTTTGTATGGTGTTGCTATAATAGTTTCTTAAGAGTATCAGTCTGTTTTTGAGAATTTAATTTGAGGTTTTCCAAGTCATTTTTAAAGCCATCCATCTTCAAAGATAGTTCCTGTAAGGTAAATGTCATCAATTGCAATTCTTTTTTTCAAAGCAGCATCTGGATGAGAATTCCTTGAGTTCATATTCAGTGACTCAATATATCTCCAGGTTACTTGACAGGAAAGTTTTTGTACATGTTCACCAAAATTGATATTTATGTAGTTTAGTAGTTTATCTCTAGATTTCTGACGTTTTAAACTTGAAAATAATACATTTTTCTATATTATTATACTAGTTTATGGAGCTCTCAAAATTTACTGCTGTCAGTTGGCCATCTAGGCCTCTAATAGAAGTATATTTGATATATATTTCTTCCTTTGTTTTTATTTGTACTGTAAAGAGATAATTGAAAATTCTACTTACTTAAAGTGTTATTTTATATTAAACAGTATACGGTTCACTTTTTTCTGTCTTTTGTTGAAATTACTTTTTTTTCAGGCGTTTCATCTTTATATTTTTAAGAGATGCAAAATTAAATTCCACATCCTCAATACTAGTGATTATATTTTTATTGTGAATGTATTTTGCAGCATTATCCTTTTGGTTTCATTTGTTAAAAACAACTTTGTCTTGCTCGGAAAAGAAGATAATGTTTTGTGACATTTCTTTGCTCTTCACAGCTTGCCATCAGCTATATCCAGGTCCTACTGAAACCACCGTAGCCTCCCTCAGGCTACACACGACCTATGTCTGATGTGTTATTGAGGAACCTAGGACAGCATCACACTACTGCTTCTGGGGAGTGTTTTTTTTTTTTTTCCTCGTTCCCCAGCCCTTGCATCCCTCCTTGTGCATTGCAGCCAAAGCCCTTCCTGTCTATAGACAACAGTTTACATGATTCTGTGGCCCCCACCAGGGCTCAACAGGATCCCTGCTGGTCTTATGGCTAGGATTTGGCATGGTCACAGCCACGGGCAGGTTTGATTCCCGGTTAGGGAATTGCAGTGGATTTTTAAGTAATTCCTGGTTTGGCACCTGTGTCTGTAATGGACACAGGAACCCTGTAAATGGTCCATCTCCCAAAACCCTGCTTAAACCTATCAAAGGTGCCAAAACTTGTCAGATTTGGGATGCATGGCTAGGTTTAAGAAGGCGTTTGTGGTTGTTAGCCTTGTACACACCTAAGAACCTGTGATGGTGCATCTGAGAGTGAGTCCCCCCCCCCCCCAAAATGGTTCACACATCCTCCCTGCCTTTTCCCATTAAGCACCTAGGTTGTTAATCACAAACTGTATCACCTGGGCTTTATTCAGAGATGTACTCCCTTTGTGCCATTAGTGCAGGCTAAAGAACATGATGATTGATATTTTTTCACTATTTTATCCAGAGTGCAGTAGACCGGCTTTTCCCTTTTGTTTAATTTTGCATGTGACATTAGCAAATCTGCATTGAAATTGCTGAATTTACTAAGTGACTTTAACCATGCAGATCCCTGTACGGGTTCTTTTTCTTTAATTTTCATAATGGACATGAGAGGATGTACTGGTTTACTGGATTAGTAGAAAATTTTGCAAGTGATCTGTGAGCCCTTCCTTTTCCAATTGCAGATCACCTGTATATATCTAATTATTTAGGAAACCATTTTATTTTCTTTTTTTTGAAAATGTACCTTCTGTTACCTTTATCCTTTTCTTGTGTGGTGTATATTCTTATATAGTTCCATGTTTTCTCTCTCTCTCTCTCTCTCTCTCTCACTCGCTCTTTCTAGAGATTCCATTTTATCCTAGTAGCCAGGTGTATCATTCCAGTAGAAACTGTGACTCTTATTATTTTAACATCCCAGTTATATCAGTAAAAGAGTTTTCAATATACCTAAAATGGTATTCTTGTTGTTTAGTCATATTTTTTAGTGTTTCAGCGTGCTTGTTACATTTTTTTGTCCAAAGTTCATTTTACTGCTGAATTGTTCCATTTTAAAGTTAATGCATTTAAAGTAAATAATATTTGTTAAACATGTTTTTATGGAGATTTGTTGATGGGAATGCTAAGAAGCACTTTCTTTATGTAGGTTCAGAATTTCTGATAACAGAAAAGCTGATAAATGTTAATTCCAGAACTATATTTTTTGCACTTTTAAGTGTTCCAGAATGTCTTTAGAAGAGTGTTCTTGCTGTTTCTTCAAATATGTTCAAAATGCTCCTGTCAGACTTTGAAATAATTGTATAACATCTCAAAAACTTATGTTTGGCAGCCATCTTGGATGGAATGCTAGTGTATATCTTTGCCTAGACAAAATCTCAGTATTTCAGTCTAAATTAAATCAAATAGTTGGCAGCTGAAATGTAGATGAATGGTTTCTTATTTAGTTAGAAGTCTTGAAAAATATGTTAAATAATGCAACAATCAGGTAATTCAGTAGATAACATGCAATAAGGCTTCCTAACATCTAGTAATGTTAGCCAGCAAAGTTTCTGCATGGTGGCATCAACATGGTCATTTGTGAAACAGAAAGCATGCATAGTGGGGCTATTGAGAGATATCAGAGTGGGACGCAAATAATGAGTAATATACTTTATCAAGTATCTGTAAATAAACTTCCATTGTCTTATGATATTTTGATAGCAAGTGTTTTACCTAATAACCTGTTAACAATCTTACTTTTTGTAGCTTCTTTTGTCATCTGTAAACACTTAATAGTGAAGTATTGGAATCAAATTTTACCAGATAAGTTTCCTTGGAATAAATGGTGGTTATTTTAAGAGGGAGTGTACTTTGAAAAGCTGTAAAGAAGCAATCATTTTGTTTCTTTTTAGTCAACTATTATGTTTTTTTTCCATACAACTAAGTAAGACAGCGATCCAGGTCATAGCCTGCTATAGGTCCCCAACCATGTCCCTAGACTCTCACTCCACTTTCCTAAGCACCCTGGAATCTGTCAAGGTCCAACCCAACATTCTCATACTAGGAGATTTCAACTTCCCCTCCATCAACTGGGAAAACTACCCAAGCATCAATACACTGGCCCAACACTTCCTGGAATTCATCAATTCCAATGCCCTGGACTATCTCATTCTGACCCCCACTAGAGGAAACAACATCCTTAACTTGGTTATTACTAACAATGGCGACCGTTGCTGTACACTAATAGTCAGTCCCTCCCTGGACAGATCCGACTGTAAACTAATCACTATGGAAATCCACATCTCACCCACACCCCCCACAAAGGTAACCACCTTGAAAAACTTCTCCAAAGCTGACTTTGGACTCCTAAAAACAGAACTGAATAACTTCATCGCACCCATGCCAATGGAAAATAGCTGCATGACTGCCGAATCATACACCAATGCACTGTACAAACATGTACATAAATGCATAGAACTAGCCATACCCAACAGAACCAAGATGCTCTCCTCCAAAAAAAAGGAAGCCAATCGGGTGGTCCCCTGCCATTAATAAACTCTACAACAGAAGGAAGAAACTGTTGCAGAAAAAGATGAAGTCCAAAGACTGAAAGAACTCCCTTATTAGCCTCAACAAAAAGTTGAGATCCCTCATCAAATCCTCTAAAGCTAGTTATGAAGGCAGAATTGCGGAAGGCACTAAAAACAATCACAGAGCCTTTTATAGTTATATCAAGAACCTTCACAGCAATACCCAGATTTGCTCTGAGTTACTGCACAGTGGTACCTCCTATACCAAGCTAGCAGATATTGCCAACATACTGGCTGACAGATTCATTGCCAACTCCCCCCCCCAAAGGACCAATCACAATACCGGAAGAACGCCAGGCCCCCAGCATTACTGCAGCCCATGTTAAAGCTGCATTGTCCAAGGCCAAGAATGCAGCTTCCATGGGACCCAATAATATTCCTGGCTGTGTTCTATATGAACTACAAAGCGAACTGGCACCACATCTGTGTGCCCTGTTCAGTCACAGCCTCACCTCAGGCTTTGTCCCTACCGAATGGCGCACTGCTACAGTCATCTCTCGCCATAAAGGGGGAGCGACTACAGACCCTGGGAATTATCGCCCCATTAGCCTGACGAGTCTGATATGTAAAGCTTTGGAGCACATCGTCATGGACCTGATTAAGAAAGATATAGGAAATCTCCAAAATCTGGACCCCACACAGTTTGGCTTTGTGAAAGGGTGATCATTCCTGCTTAAAGTGGTTGACTTCTTTGAGTCAGTTACCAGAGCTGTGGATACAGCCTACCTTGATCTGGCCAAGGCCTTTGATACCATTCCTCACTCAGGAATTATTGACAAACTCACCAAACTAGGCATCAACTCCTATATCACTAGGTGGGTTGCAAATTGGCTCACGGATAGAACACACAGTGTGAAAGTAAGTAGCGAACTCCAAGTCCGACTGCCGACCAGTCACGAGTTGAGTCACACAGGGATCAGTCCTGGGTCCTCTCCTGTTTGGCATCTACTTCTTAGAAGTCCAGGCCAACACAAAGGGATTCTGGCTGACCAAGTTCGCAGATGACTGCAAGCTGGGAGCCATTATTAACTCTCCAAGTGATGGAGACATCCTGCAGAAAGGCCTCACTGAGACCAATGACTGGTGTCAAAACCATGGCCTTAAGCTTAACGTCAAAAAATGCGTCGTCATCCCCTTTGGTAAAAACTCAGTTCCCACTAACTACCACATTGATGAGAGCCCACTGAACACTGAAGGCATTATAAGAGATCTGGGGACGCAGGTTGACAGCAACCTCACCTTTGACCACCATATTGCCACTGTAGTCAGAAAGTCCTTCTATGTGGCACATCTCATTACCAAGGGTTTTACATCCAGGAAGACAGAGGTCATCATCTCTCTCCCTACTCTTCCCTCATTAGAACAGTCATCGAGTATATTGCCCCATTTGGCATGTACCTCACTAGACACCTGCAACAGTTGGAGAGCCCACAGAAGCACCTCACGAAGAGAATCCTAGGCATTAAACACCCTGTCCTACACGGACAGACTCAAAAGACTTCAGTTATTCTCTGTGTCATATTGCCTACTTAGAGGTGATTTCTGCTTGACTGACAAAGCCATGTCTGTCCTAGCTCTGTTAGAAATGCCACATCTAAAGAAATCCCAATCCCTCTGCACCACACGCTCCAGAGACCTCAACCTCATTACCACAATCAACAGAACAGAACATACTGGAGGGACAGGTTCGTCACCCAAAGACTGCCCATGCTCTGGAACAGACTTCCCATACATTGTCGAGCAGAGCACCTCGCTTTCACTCTTTGAAAGAAATCTTGATGAGTGGATGGGTAATGGAAAGTTCACCCTGGGGATCACTCCAGTGACTGTACTTGATAGAGGCACTTTGAACTAACGTCGGGCGGCACAATGCCAGGGCACTTCTATGGGCTAGGCTTATAAAGGCTCCAGGGCCATTAGCTTAGTACACACCTATGAACCTGCAAAAAGGGATGGGGTTCAGTATTTTAGATATGAGTTTTATAGGGTTTTCTATAATAGATCTGTTTTTTCTTTGTAAAAGTATGCATTCTTGAATTGGTCTGTATGAGTTACAGCCTTGTCTTTTTAGGTATCATTTTTTTGAAAATTAAATGAAAACTAAATGAAAACAAATACTTAAAACATTGTTATGAGTTAAAATGGGATTGATGCCATGATTGTACATGGAAGTTTACCATTTGCCTTTGGCTGTACAGCACTGACTGCCAGAAAAAGTACACTCGGACAGAGAAAGAACTATTGTGAATAGTCAATCAGTACCCATAGCACAAGTTGTCTTTTATCTTTGCAGAGATTGTTATTGTGTATCCAGAGCTGTAAATTGAGAGTTAGTTATAGTTAGCAGAAATTAAATGCATACAACAAACATTCAGGGTCATTCTTGCTTGGAACAACATTCTTGCTTGCCTGTACAGCAAGATGGTCTGATTGGAAATTAAATGGAAATGAACTGTGATGTGCCGCAGTTGACCATGAATGAAAAGAAGCTTGGGGCTTTAGAGATGTATTGAGAAAGATGCAGAAAATCAGTACTTAGTGTATTGCTCATTTTCAGAAGCTTTGTTGTTTTACATTTAATTTCCAGTTGCACTTTGTGTTAAAGTTGCAAGTGATTTAGGAAAAAATAGACTGTAGGCTGTTATTTGTTTACTAGATTTCCAGTTTGTTCATTTTTTCTCTGTAACCGTACCCACAAAATTATGTCATGGAAGGTATTGAGCAGTGATTTACATAGAAAGCATTTTGGGTAAACAAAAGTATCTGACTTTTTTAGAAGAGGAGAGTTACTTACGTTGTGGTTTCACTATTTCACAATTGTGTTGATTTTCAATCTGAGGTGTTGCACCTGAAATAGCTAGTTTACGGCTTGTCGTTTTAGAATGTAAGAAAGTACAACGGATGCATTTAGAATGAAAATACAGTACCCAATACATTAATTTATGTAGTGAGATATTGTTGGTTCAGTCTTTCATGATGTTATGGCGTGGATTTAGAGCTGTGTTAAAAAAAATCCAGAGGGACATCCGTAGCAACAAAATAAAATGCTAAAACAGTACACCTTTTTGCATCAAACCCTATGTAATTTGGTGATATATATGGTAAGAAGATTATGTTAGACTCCAAAGTTTTGTTGTTTCCACTTGCTTTACAACATGACCAATACAGTTTAAAGAAGTTGCAGTGAAAGATTTGCTAGAAGACCAGACTGTTGGGTGGAAAGAAGTGCAGCCTTACTTTGCATTCAAAGAAGAGATTAGATGCATGTAAGGTTAGTCACTCAAAGCAGTTTTTGCCAGATCATTTGAGGAAAAGAAACTTCAGGAAGGAATGTGCAAGTATCATTTGGAGGGATTGTCATATATAAGAGCTTATGATTTACTATTTTGCCATGGATGTTTATACAAAAAGAAAAAAAAAAATCAACAATCTTGGTCTCTGCAAGACCATGAAATAAATTTACAGATTTGTGTCGGTTTCAGGTGGACACTCGGGCACGATTCATAATTTCTAAAGGCTATGATGTTAAGTGACACTGAGTCTATGCACAGTTATTGCATTAAAAACTATATTTTCAAGGTGGCTTCATATTGTAAGTTCTGAGGATGATATCTCCTCAGAACTTAAAAAAAATTAAGTGTGATTGGGGGAACTATGTAGAGAGTCTGATATTTCTCTTTCACGAAGAGCCGTGTTTCACTGTTGCAGTCATTACATTTTGCTAATCTGCTTGCAGGTTGCCCTCAGTTGACCTGATTAGCAAAGTCTTGGGTCTTGCATCAGTTGCTGTCACTTCTTCCATGATGTCAGGCCGTCAGGGGTATAAAACATGCAGCCGATGCCATTACATCAGTCTTTCTTGCCGTGGGGTGCCTGAATCAGAAGCAGTTTGCAAGTGCCGGTCGGCCAACTCCTGAAATTTTCATTTTCGAGTTTCAGAACCAAAGTCTTCAACTAAAAACTAAGTACCCCATTGGAGAAACTTTTTTTTGCTCCTTACCGATATCAGTAAAAGTTAATAATTGCATTACTTGTGGAAAGCAAATACCTCATAAAGATTTTCATTCGTACTGTATTCCTTGCCTAGGCCTTGACCACGACATACCTTGCTGACGGTTTTGTGCTTTATTTAATCAGCGCACTATCTGTCATCAGTATATTTTTGCCTCTAAGTATTTCAGTTCTCGGTTTAATTATCCAGAAATGTCGTTGGTTAGCCATCCGACTACCGGGATTCCGAAAAAACGCAAAGATAAAGACAGAGACAGGCCGCCAAGGTCCAAAACTTCTGACGTCGCTTCTCCTAAGCCAGTTCGCCGGTACTCAGTGAGGTGCTTTTGCAGCCCCTGATACCCGCTACTTCTGATTCGCAGGCCTCTACTGAGACCCACTCGGAGTCCAGTATGCCGCGAGATACTTCAACTATGGAACCCGCAGATGTCTCTACCTTGGATGAGTCTGGAGCCACTGTGTAGGCACCGGCTTCTGAGGGTGTATTCAGGCCTACGGACTTTCATATTAAATCGATGCCTCCTTCATTACTAAGGCCTAAATCTCGATCCATGTCTAAAAAACCGACGCCCAGGCCACATGCTCAGGTCTCTATGCCTAAAAAACAAATTATAAAAATGGCTGAAGATCTAATAACTCTAATCAGGGGTAGCCAACCCCCAAAGAGGCCTAGGGCTGAGCTTGATTATGAATCTTCTGATCAGGATTCTGTTTTTTCTGACTCTTCTGATTACCTGGATTTGTCCTTACCTACTTATGAGGAATCTGATGCAGAGGACTCTATTCCCTCTGCTTCCCCTCCTGAGGATTTTTCTTTTGGGGAAACTTTACATACTCTAAGGGAGCATTTTCACTGGGAAAGCCAGGAATTTTCTGATTAAAAAAAAGAGGCTTAGGGATTTCCTTCTCCTACCTCAGCATAGGACTTTGGTTATTCCTCCTGTACTAGACATTGTTGATGATGTTTTCTCGGAATCCAGTTTGGCCCCTGATTCCCTGCCTCCTGCTCCCAGTAAACCGACAGATGCTACAGGGTCCCTGAGTCCCACAAGTTCCTTTTCAAAAATTATATTCCAGATCCAGAGACTATTTTACAGGGGCCCAAGGGCATTAAGGCTTCTACTGCTAAAAATCCTACCCCCTTCTGATAGAGATTCCAGGTCTCTGGATAGATGGGGTAAAAAGGTTTATACTTCAGCAACCTTGGCAATCAGAGTTTAAACTGCTAATTTCATATGTTAAAATATCAGCAACATGTTATTGGACTGCTTAAACAGAAAATTATGTTGATTCCTGACTGTGTAGAAAATAAAGACTTGCAGGATCTAATGCATTCTGCTGAACAAGTTAGAAAACATGCTTTGCAATGTGATTTTGATTTTTTAGAGGCCTCTTGCAGGGCTGCTGTTACTGGGTTTGTGCTTAGAAGGCATGCTTGGCTTAAGGAGCAATTTTTGCCTGATCATTTTAAAGCTAAATTGGATGCTCCTTTAAATCAGGACCGCCTGCTTGGCAACAAGGCTGAAGAAGTTCTTAAAAAGATGGAAGATAAAGCTAAATCTATGCAAACTGTTAAAGATTTTTTACAAGTGCAACCTCCTAGATTTAGTAGGCACTGGCCTACTAAAAGTTGGTCCTTTCCAGACCCTTCAAGGTCTTCTCAAGCCAAATGCAGACACAGCAAAACCCCCAGATTTCAGTCCCAGGGGACTCGCAGAACTAAGCAGTGGGGGGCCTCCACTTCCAAGTCTGGGAATAACAAGACACCCCCCAATAGTAAACTGCCTCAATGACTTCCTTTTACAATTTCCAAGCACTTATCTTCTGACTGCCCTTTTGGGGGGGGAGATTGCTCTTCATGCAAAGAACTGGGAACTCATTACCCAGGACAAATGGGTTTTAAGTATAGTATCCCAGGGATACAGATTTCATTTCCACACGTTGCCAACACCAAATGGGTGGCCGGACCTGCCCCCAAATCAGTGGGCAAAGGCTCAAAAACAAATGCTTTCTCTCTTAAGCATGGGGGCTATTCAGCTGGTACCAGAAGAGGAAAAGGGGCAAGGTTTCTACTTCAGACTTTTCCTGGTACCCAGAAAAGACAAATCATGGCATCCAATCCTGGACCTGTCTACTCTAAACACCTTTCTGGAGATTCCAAAATTCAAGATGCTGACTCTTAACCAATTACTTCCTATGCTAGGCAAAGATGCCTGTTTGGCAGCACTAGATTTAAAAGGAGCATACCTGCACATCCCAATCACGGAATCTTGCAGAAAATACTTACGCTTAAAAGCAGGGTACACACACTGTCAGTTCTCTGCACTGCCCTTTGGCTTATCTACTGCACCCAGGGTATTCACAAAGTGCCTAGCTCCAGTTATTGCATTTTGCAGGCAAAGAAGTATTCAAATATACCCATACCTGGACGATTGTCTAATTCAGGCAGAAAGCCAGGACATACTTTTGCATCATCTGGCATTTGTAAAAAGGGTTCTAACTTGTCTGGGGTACACCATAAACGAAAAGAAATCACAACTGGTACCCTGTCAACAAATTACATTCCTGGGAGCAAGCTTGAATACAACTTCTCAGATGCCTTACCTCACGCCAGAAAAGCAAATTAATTTGACAACCTACTTCAAACAAGTGGCCACAAAAACCCTGCTATCTGCAAGACAAATTCTGCAAGCCTTGGGGTTCATGGCCTCCTGCATTCTTCTAATTCCATATGCAAGACTGCATATGAGGAAACTATAGTGGTATCTAAAAGCCTATGGAGTCCACATTCTCACAGTCTAGAAACAATGATTCCTGTCATACGTTGCCTAAGCCTAGAGTTCCTTTGGTGGACAGAGGCCTGCCACCAAAACAAGGGACTACCATTCACACCACCCCCTGCTGCCCAAACCCTAACAATAGATGCATCAGACTATGCATGGGGGGGCTCACCTGGCAGGGAAGTGCATTCAGGGCAAATGGAACCCAAGTCAAATGCACCTGCATATCAATCAAAAAGAAATGTTAGCTGTACAGAATGCTCTGACAGCCTTCAGGGACTACATTCTTCCAGGACAACTAATGGTAAAGACGGACAACACCACAGTTATGTGGTACATAAACAAGCAGGGGGGTACACATTCTTACCCCCTCTGCAGACTAGCCATGGCCTTGTGGAACACAGCTTTGAGCTACCAAGTGCACCTACAAGCTCAATTCCTGCCAGGAAAGTTAAATACACTGGCAGATGGACTAAGCAGAAACCTCATGGACCCACACAAGTGGAAACTGGAACCAAGGATTTTCAACATGTTGACAAGCGAATGGGGGAGCCCAGATATAGACCTGTTTGCCTCCCCCAGAACTACCAATTGGACAAATGTTGCACAAGGACTCCACTCAAACAAGCCTGGAAAGTGGATGCTCTGTCCTTCAGCTGGAAAACCTATCAGTCTATGCCTTCCCCCCTGCTGCCTCTGCTGTCCAAAGTTCTGCTAAAAGTCAAACATGACAAACCAAGGATGATTGTGATTGCTCCAGACTGGCCGCGCCAACACTGGTACCCCCTCCTGCATAGTGTGTCATGGTTATCTCCATGGCACCTGCCTCAGACTTCTTCCCTGCTGTCTCAGCAGGAGAACCAGATTCTGCACCCTCAGCTTCCAACACCTTGCAGCCTGGCTAATTACTTAAACTCTCCCTTATCATCCCTCAGCAAACCTATGATGGATGTCATCTTAGAGGCAAGGAGGCCTAGTACTAGAAAATCTTATGCTGAAAAATGGAAAAGATTCTGTGCCTGGTACCAATCTCAAGGGATGAACACAGCAGCGCCCAATTTACCTCCTATTTTACAATACTTAACTGAGATGCTTCACAAGGGCATGTCTTTTTCCTGCATTAAAATCCATGCCTCAGACATTTCAGCTCATTATAACACAGAACCTCCCCTCTTCTCTCATCCACTGCTCAAGCAGTACCTCAGAGGGGCCAAAATTTTGAGACCACCCAGGAGAGCCCCAGCCTGGGACCTTAACTTTGTATTGGAGAAACTCACTCTACCTCCTTTCAAGCCAGCTGCTACTGCAGACTTAAAAATTTCTTTCTTGAAAAACAGCTTTCCTTTTAGCAATCACTTCAGCTAGAAGGATATCTGAATTACAGGCCCTTATGGCAGTGGAGCCTCTCATCATCTTTCATGCGGACAGGGTGTCACTCAGGACCAATCCATCCTTCATGCCCAAGGTGGTATCCATTGTGGATCTTAATCAGTCCATTCATTTGCCAACCTTCTTTCCCAACCCACAGAACAAAAGGGAATGGATTCTGCATTCCTTGGATGTGCACAGACAACTTAGATTCTACTTGGACAGGACTAAACCTCAAAGAAAATCTGAACAACGGCTGGTAGCATTTGCTGCAGGGGCAGAGGGGAAGGCTATTTCAAATCAAACCATTTCTAAATGGATAAGCCATTGCATTCTTTTCTGCTATAAGAACCATGGAAAACCTATCCCCCAGGGGATCAGACCTCACTCCACCAGGGCTGCATCTACTTCTACAGCCTTTCTCAGAGGTGTTCCTACCATGGGCATCCTAGAAGCTGCTACCTGGAGTTCTGTACATACTTTCACTAAGCATTATAATTTGCCAATTTTCTCTAAATCCAGAGCTGGCTTTGCCACTGCAGTCTAGCAGGGCCTTGTAGCTGGCCCTAATGCTATCTAAACTCCTCCTCCCAACCATAGCTTTGGGAATCTACCCAGATGTAATGACTGCAACAGTGAAACACGAAGAACATAGTACAGTTGTGTATACTTACCATAAATGTAGATGTTTGAGTGTATTCACTGTTGCAGTCCTGGTTACCCTCCCTCCTGCCCCCTAACTTCTTTTGGCTATACCTCTACTTTCCTTTACTATGCTTAAAAGCCTTTTTGGTGTATTTGCTTTTTTGTTGGAGGTATACCTTTGTGTTTTTATGTTTAATTGCTCCCCATTAGGGGGCACCTGCCATCTGGGGCAAGAAAAACTGATGTAGTAGCGTCCGGCTGCATGTTTTATACCCCTGACAACCTGACGTCACGGAGGAAGGGACAGCAATCGACGCAGGACTCAAGACTTTGCTAATCAGGCCAACTGAGGGCAACCTGCAAGCAAATTACCCAAATGCAATGACTGCAACAGTGAATACACTCGGACATCTACATTTATGGTAAGTGTACACAACTGTACTTTCCTTCTTGTCTGAGACACAGTTATGTCAGAATTAGTGTATTTAAGTAGTTTAAGGGCGGGGTGGCTTGCCCCTTGCAGAAAACACTTCTAATGTTTAACAGTGAGCTTCACAGTTTGCTTTTACTTCAGGTAAAACAGTCATTTTTTGTATTTTCAGGATTTGCAGTATCAAGTATTGGAGGTCTCAGAATGACTGCAGAAGGAAGACATTTTGTCCAAAAGATTTAAGTTCTGAGAAGTATCTGAAGAAGTATATAGAGAGATATCCAAATAAGTATTTACACAGGTGTTCTCTGGATCAGAACATCAGGCAGAATTGTTACAAGATTTACCAGGATTATCGTCAGCTATGAAGATCACAGAGGAGTTTGTTTCCCTGTACACAACATTTTTAATGTAGAAAACTCCTAAAATGACTGCTAGATCTGGTGGTGATAGTTCCCAAACACTTGATAAATACTTCCCCTCAAACATAATGACTGGAAACAATAAAGTAATGCGGTTTAATAGTGCTTAATGCATTTATGCAAGGCATGTATTTTCCTGATACAGTAATTTGAGATGGTATACCGAAAATAATAGGACAGTATGACTGCCTGCCTTTTTTTTTTTTTTTTTTTTTTTTTTTAAGTATTTGTGTCTATTTTAAGTATATATATATATATATATATATATATATATATATATATATATGTGTGTGTGTATATATATATATATATATATATATATATATATATTGCTTCTGACAAAGGGGGATCTGAAATGCACAATTATTTTTTATTGAGTTCAGTACCTTTAGCACTCTGTACAGAGTGCCAGAGTGAATCCTATGGTCTGGTTTGCTGTACAGTTTCACAGTCAAAGTGTATGTACCTAAAGAGCTGGCTGTAGACTACCTCTTGTTCAGTATTACGCCAGGAAGCATGCATAAAAATAGCATTAAAGTAAACATGACTGAGAGGATGATGCAATAATGTATATGGATATTTTAGATGACAGTCTGCTTTGGAAAGGTAAAAGGTAGTTGTTTCAGTAGACACAGTTTAGTTGTAATTACATTATTTACACATATGGCAATAGTTTAAAGCTTTGTGCAGTAAAAAAGCACTGTATTAACAGCAAGATGCGAGTGTTTATATGATCTAGAACACACAAGAAAAAATACTGCAGTTGGTCTTGGTTTATTATTGCGTGTGAGAGAGAATGTAAAAATCGCTGTTATAGTATGTGAAAGTAGCCAGTTATTATCTCAGTTTGGCTTTTAATCGGTCATTTACTTGTAATGGTCATTTCTCCACTGTTCCTTTGCTCAAAATATTCCTCTTCATTCTGCCCCATTTTTTCTCTGACACTATTTTCTGAGAATTATCTGTCCTATATCTTCTTCTTCAACCTACTTACTGTTTTATGGCTGTCTTGCATTTTTTGTCATGGTAGCTCCAGGCTGTATGCCATTCTGTTTTTCCCCAGTAAAGCAGAACAATTTTCCTATACCGTGTATGTACATTTACAGAATTTAAAGAACTTTGTCAGTGTTCAGTAGTTGTGATGTAGAATATATTAACTAGTGAGAATATAATGGCAAGCATTACAAGGCACATTTGTGTGTTTTGATGCTGATGCTTGTGTATTCGCTTGGCAGGAGCAAGTAGGGTGAGTCAGAGATTGTACAGTCAGAAGTGCAACTCTTCTGTAAAATAAACTGTGATCTAGGATGATGGAAAGAATGTGTGTGTGTGTTTCTGTTATGTAGCTTGTATTTACAAAATTTGAATGACTTTAACCTCACATCTGCATTTCATATAGAATGCACTCAAGTAATGAATGACCTCTACATTTACATTTCATTTCAGTCTTCAGATAGCACATTTATAGAATTTCAAGAGTTTCTAATTTATTTGTTTATTGTAGTTTACTGTTAAATTCTCCAGTATTACTGCATTAAAACATAACGTGCTTTCATGCCAGATAACTTGAGCTGTGGCTGAAATTGATTGTTTTAAAGTCAATCTACTATCCTGGTTAAAGAACAAGAAACATTTTAAAATTTTAAATAGCTTCATTGTATCTAATGTGTTTGCTGCTCAGTAAATTATTTGACAACTATTTTCTTTATTTGGTTGTTGACCAAGGCATAACTGAATAAACAGCCACTGTCATGATTGCCTTCTGTAAGCTGTATTGTATATTTTGAGATTCATGTGGAAGTTTTACTGAGGTTTAATATAGTTAAGCAACTGAACGCAGTAAGTGTTCTGTTGTTGAAGAATGAAAGGTAGAAATAGAGTTTAATAACCAATATACAAAGTCAGCAGCGTAACAGAGTAGTGTTAAAGCCCAAGAGAAAACAGCCTGCTTTTATGAAATGGTCCCACCAGAGAGCTTGGATAACCTGCAGGCTTGTACAGAGCTGTGCAAACATGTAATTTTTTTTTGTTCTGCTCTGATTGCTTTGGTTACAGAATGGGGGAGTGGGAGATTTTACTTAGTGGATGTCACACTGGGGCTTGCCAAGAATGCGGACACAACAAAAAGCAAAATCTGTACAAAGATACTTCCCCAACAACTGCAAGAGGAATTAATTCTATTTTTATCTCTATATTGATTTTTTTGCACCACTATCTTTTATATTAAAGAAGGTTAATAATTGCAACAGTACAAGTGTCTAACGCAAAGGAAAAATGTTGCCTATGTAACATCTTGGTAATGCCTGCATATGTCATGCAGAGAAAATGAACCATGTTTTGAATATAGGAAGTTTTTACTCAACCCTTCAACAGTGGTTTGTTAAGATTCTTAATTTCAGCAGTTTTATTATTGTAGGGTTGTATGTGGACTAGATTAAGTAATGATTTGTAACCTTAACAGTGTAATTGTTGACCCCTTCCAACTACCGCACTATCTTCTGTCTTGAAAATAGCTGCTTACTGTTGCAGATGTTTTTAAAAAGATAGTGGGCGACTATTCCATGTAGATTACCATTAAAAATAATTATTGACTGCCTATCTTCTGAATCTCCTTGGGCTTATTGCAGATACTTGCCTGTGCAGTGTATAGATTGGCCCTTTGAACATCAACATCATAACAATTAAAAAAAAAAAAAGTACAGTATGTCATCATTTAAAACTGTACTTATATTCCAAGTGAATGTACATGATGAATGTATAGCATATTTATTTGATCTTGTTAACTGATTTAATCTACTAAACAAATGACTGTTACAGGCAAAACTCTGCAATACATGTTAGGTTTTGACATATTCAAAGTAATATGGTTTTACTCTACTGCATCACTTGATAGTCATTATATTTCTTTCTGTTAGAAAACACTCCTGCCAAGTGAAAGTGAAACATTATTGCACAAATTTATATGAACTACCAATGTGAGTAAAGTTTACCTTCTTTTTCTACATTGAAGTTAAATCTTTTTTTTTTTTTTTTGATGCATGTAGTGAGCAAATCCTTGGGGTTTTCATTTTAACTGCCACATTCCAGCACTTAAGATCAGAACTCCAGAGGCAGATTCCTCCTTTCTGTCATTGTCATTTGCTGCAGTTTTTTTTTTAATTGTACAAAGTATAACTTTATTCACCATGAACAAATAATTGACCCATAATGTTCAAATAATTTTCATAGATTATTTACAGTTTTGTTTGTTGTTCAGGCTGATGTTATATGACATCTCTCACTAGCATGCACATTGAAATGAACTACCTGGCTCATTTTACTCTGCTACAGAAAGATCTGAACAAGGACCTGCAAACTTCCCTGAGTCCATGCCTGCAGAGGAATTTAAGAAGGTTTCTCCCAAACTGACCACTCTATCGTTCATTGCCAACTCACTGTTGAGTTGTCCCATACCCGAGGGCACCTTGTGAGCAGCCATTTCAGGACTTTCCCTAAGAAGTTATGCCTAGATGTGGCTATGTGATTTTGTAGAGCCTTTTAAGGCATCATTCATAAATGCCCCTTCTGATGGCTTTTCGTTTTTTGGGCTGTCAGTTTGAGATGCTCTTACCCACAGCAAAAAGGATGGAAAGACCCTTTCTGCTGTTGGAATCAAATTTGTTACCCCTCCCCCCAAGGTTATTCTCTAGGAGACAACGTGGAGGTAAGAAAATGTGGTTTTCCAAATCCCAAGGGCATTTCCAGGACCCATGCGGGGAACCCTTCTCTAGAGGCGGGGGGTTGATGGTAGACATCACCCTAGAGGCAGAGGAGGTCCTCAAAATCCGGGCTTTAGGGAACCTCCTCCCGATAAGCCCTACCAGTGCTCCTGAAGGGCTGCTCGACTGTCCGTCTCTGGAAGCAGTCAGGGGCCGACTAGCTTTGCACCCAGAAGCCCGGGACCCAGCTGACTCGTAATTGTTGAGTGCTCAGCATAGTATCCAGAGGTTACTACATCCCATTATCTCTTTCTCCCAAACTCCAGAAGCCTTCCCAACATACCATTCAATCAAAGGGAACAGGCAGCACAGGAAATCCAACAAATGTTGCAAAAAAGAGTCATCCAAGAGGTCCCAACTGAACAGAGAGGATTCGGAACCTACTCGCACTTCTTTTTGGTGCTGAAAGATACAGGGGACCTAAGACCCATCTTGGCTCTAAGCAAACTAAACGAATATGTAAAGAATTCGAGGTTCTGAATAGTTATGGTTCAGTCCGTTCTGCCACTGTTGCACAAGGATGACTGGATGTGCTCAGTAGTTCTCAAGGATGCGTACTGTCATTTAAAAATAGACAGGCCCTCAAGGAGAGATCTATGCTTCTGGCTGGGAGCCAATCATTACCAAATCAGAGCCCTGCTGTTTGGGCTCACCACAGCCCCCACTCCTCATGGGTGCTCACCAAATGCATGGCTATAGTAGTGGCTCACTTGAGGCTCAAGGGATTCCAGGTGTTTCCATATTTAGATGATTGGCTCCTAACTACCCCCATGAGGCATCGGCTAATTGAAGACAGGGATTACTTAATCCATTTCTCACATTCCCTGGGCATCACCATAATCATGAGTAAATCCAATCTGACTCTGACACAAAACATGGAATTCATAGGTATGCAGCTCAGTACAAGGGATCAGATAGCTTCTGAGAAATCCGGTGCCAGAACTGTTAACCCAACAGACCCCCTCGGCTCGTTTGATTCTGCAAACCCTAGGGTCCATGTCTGCAGCCATTCTGTTGGTCTCTCTAGATAGATTTTTCATGCAGGCCCTACAGTGGACGTTAGCAACACAATGGTCCATCCTTTGTCAGCTGTTGTCCCTTTACATCAGGTTGACTGCATTCTGAAGGCATCACCTCAGTTGATGGATCCAAACAGACAAGGTCGTTCTAGGCAGACCATTCTTGAATACCCGCCCTGTAGCCTGTGTGACCACGAATGCTTCCCATTTTGGGAATGAGAAGATGGTCCCCCACTGAGACCAGGTTGCATGTCAGTTTCCTAGAGATGAGGGCAGTCTTCCTAATATTGCAAGCCTTTCAGGACATTCTCCCCTTGGGGACTATTGCAGTACACACTGACAACATATCTGTTGTGTGGTACATCAACAAACAAGGAGGAACCCGTTCTTACTCCTTCTGCAGGGAACTCATGAGGGTGAGGGAATGGGCAATGTCTTCAAGTTGCCTTCTAGTTGCAATACACATCCCAGGGAAAACTAATGATCTGGTGGACAGACTCAGCAGATCTCTTCTGGTTCCACATGAGTAGTCCCTCAGTCAGTCAATGGCGAACATGATCTTCAGCCGTTGGGGTCAGCCTTGCTCTGACCTCTTTGGCTCGCTCCTCAACAACAAATACAGCAAGTTCTTTGCTCTGATCCCCCCTCCGGGGGAGTCCCCGAGGGATGTACCAGTCCATGATCAGCCCCCAGGCCTCCTGTATGCTTATCCTCCTCTTCCGCTTATCCCAAAGTTCCTGCAGAAGGTAAGCAGGTTGAAGAGCTCAGTCATCCTTATTTCCCCCTTCTGGCCTCATCAGGTGTGGTTCCCCTTTCTTTGTTCTCATCTAAATTTCCTCCTTGGATTCTGGAGCCAAGTCAGGATCTCCTTTCTCACCCGGCAAGGATGCAGCATCCCTACCTTTGAGCCCTCAAATTGACCGCTCAGTTTCTCCACTTCCAACCCTAATGAAATAGTCCAGGCTCATGTCCCCTGTCCAAAAAAATCCTTCTAGTTTCGCAAAAGGCTTCCACCAAAGAAGTCTGTAACAGTAAATGGAAGAAATTTGTTATTTGGGCCTCGAGCAGAAAGTTGGTCCCTTTTCAGCACCGGTTTCAGATGTTTTGCTGTTTCTTAGCACCCTTTTTGACAACGGTGACAGTTTATCCACTATTAAATTGTAGTTATCTGCTATTTCTAATTTTCATGTGGCAAGTCAATCCTATTCTCTGTCCACCTTTTGACTTTGCAAATCTTTCATGAAAGATGCTTTCTTGTTAAGGCTACCAACTAAGGATCCATCTCACCCTTGGGATCTCACTCTTGTGTTACAGGCTTAACCCAGGAACCTTTAGAATCAGCAGCTAGTTGTGATATGAAGTGTCTGCCATGGAAAACATCCCTCTTGGTGGCTTTGACTTCTGCTAAGCAGATTTCTGATAAGGCCTGCAATTCAGAAATCTTCTTCTGCTAAGAAGATTTCTGAATTGCAGGCCTTATATTTTGCATAAAGACAGTGTGTCTTTGCGTACCAGTCTGTCTTTTATGCCCAAAGTCACGACCAAGACTAATATTAATCAGTCCATCCAGTTACCAGTTTTATTTCCCAGTTTCTTTAATAAAGGGGAGTATGTTATTCATCTTTTAGACATGCATAGACAACTTAATTTTTACATACTTGGAACCAAACAACACAGAAAATCTGATCAGTTTTTTGTAGATTTCTCCTCTAATAGGCTTGGGACAGGTGGTATCAAAAATTACCTTGGCGAAATGGATCTCTGATTGCATCTCGTACATATATTCATTTAAGGGACTGGAATTACCTAAACCTCCTGTGGTGCATTCCACCAGAGCTATGGCTACTTCTACTGCCTACTGTTCTAGAACTTTCATTGATGACATTTGTGTGGCAGCATCTTGGTCTAACAGGCATATCTTTGTATCGCATTACAAGCTGGATGTCCTATCCAGGAGCAGGGCCTCTCTTGGTTTGATGGTGCTTCGGCATATCCTTCCGTGAGTGCCACCCAGGAATTGCGTATCTGGGGACTCTGACCTTGTTGTGAGGAGGAATGAATAAAACCACATCAGATTAAAAAGTTATGCATTACCATAACTTGGCATCTGTGTTGTCTTCCTTTAGTCCTCCTCATTTTTCCCACGCAACCATTCCCCCCCTGCCTTTCTCTTCTAGAGGATCCTGGATGATGAAGAGACTGTTATGTCCTATGTCTGAGCCTGTTCTGCTGTTCCTTTAATGTGTTAATGTGTGAATGCTCAATGTTTGGAATCTGAAAACTCAATCTGAGGTACTTGGGTGGATACAGGGCATTATGGGTAGGAGAGAACAGCTTGAGAGTCTGATCCAAGTCTGTAGTATTTGGCCGAGCTGGATCCACGGGTCGGATCAGAGACCCTATCATGTGGAGGAATGAAGGAAGACAACACAGATGCCAAGTTATGGTAAGACGTAACTTTTTATTTACATAAACATAGTCTTTATAGATTATTTAATCAGTATGTACTTTTAGTTTAACATTTTGTTCACACTTTCTTTTATCCCATCTTGTTTTAATATAATATGAATTATAAGCAGAAACTACCCATCAAAATAATAAACTTAACCAGTTTATTAAATCTTTAAATTGTACATATTGTTATTTTTAACCTTGTCAAACCTTAATTAACTTGTATACAATATTTCTAAATCCCTTTAACGCAATGAGTATAAACTGTCCCAGTAATCAAGCTTTTTTATCTGACCCGAACATCTCCTCACTTTTTCCTGTTATCGTAGATGTTCTTCGTGTTTCACTGTTGCAGTCATCACACGTGGGTTATCTGCCTGCAGGTAGCCCTCAGTCGGCCCGAATACCAGAGTCTTGGGATTTCTGCGTCGGATGCTGTCACCTCTTCTATGACGTCAGGGGTATAAAACATGCAGCCGATGCCATTACATCAGCTTTTCTTGCCACGGGGGAGCCCGAAGCATAAGCAGTTCGCAAGTGCCAGTCGGCCGCTACCTGAAATTTTTGTTGTTCGAGTTTCAAACTTGAAGTCTTCTAAAGCTGAGTACCCCGTTGCAAGGTTGTATCCAGTGTGACTTTAAACCAATCCATCCATTTACCAACCTTTTTCCATTTACCAACCTTTTTCCCTAATCCTCAGAATAAAGGGGAGAGGATCCTGCACTCCTTGGACGTGCACAGACAGCTCAGGTTCTACCTTGACGGGACTAAGCCTTTCAGAAAATCTGATCTTCATTCCCTCAAACTGACAGCTTGGCTGCTGCAATTCCCACAACAGCCAGGATTTACAATCTCTCAACTGAGGCCCAGCATATTATATCATCCTCTCATAAATCATCTACCAGAAAGTTATATCTTAGCAAATGGAAGAGATTTTCTTTATGGGCCTCTCAGAAAGATGTTGATCCTTATCTAGCTCCGATCCCATCTGTCTTGGAATTTCTAACTAAACTTTTCAATGAAGGAGTGGCTGCAGCTACCATTAGAGTTCGGTTAGCAGTGATATCAAACTTTCATCTTGGTTTCCAAGGCTCCACTGTCATGTCGCATCAACTTGCTAAAGCCTTTCTTAAAGGTGCCATTTATCTGAGACCACCAATCAGAGCTCCAGTCATGCCATGGAATCTAAATTTTGTTCTGTCCAGAATCATACTACTAAGCAAACAAAGCACCCTGAACCACTGCTAGATAGGCAAACAGTATTTAATAAGCCGAACAGTTCACTCAAGTACACAAACGTTGAAGCAAATCACCATACGTTTTTGTCCACAACTTCATCAGATAATGCAAGTTCATTCCATTAAAACCTCTTATATACCCCACTAACATTTAAATCAACCAATAGAAACACTCAGAATATACAATGAATGAATAAATACATAGATAAACATTTGAAAATGGTTATAAAACTCTTATAAATAGGAAACCTGTTAAATGTTTAAAAAACATATAAATAATTTGTCATACTATTAAATATATGTTCTAAAACTTTAAAAACATATAAAAACATATAAAATGATTCAGTGAATTCCAATGTATAAATTGTAATATGCAAGAGAATAAAACACATTGTAATACTGCCCTCTACTGACATTCAATATTAATGCACCTTGATCTCACAATTTAGCTGATCTCATTTTTAATACAGGGGCAAGTGAGATCATGTCATTTAAGCAAGGGGTCTTACTGGCCTCCAAGACTACTTGCCAGTACAATTCCCTGTATTCCACTAATGTCTCCCACATTCCACCCCTGGGGTCCTTTGGCACAACCTCTAGTATAAAAAATCGAAATTCAGCTTCTAAACAATTTTTAGTATGTTTATACAAAGAATTTGTTTCACTTTTAGTACGAATGTCATAAGTGTGCTCATAAATTCTCTGTTTTATCTTTCTTTCACTCTTGCCTACGTAAAAGGCATCACAGTTTTTACATAAACTTAGATAAATAATCCCTTTTGAATTACAATTTGCAAAAGTTTTTAAAGTTAATGTTTTATTATTCCTGGCAGGTAAGTTAATAGTATCTCCAGTGATCAAGTAAGAACAATAACTACATGCACCACATTTATATACGCCAGCCTTTTTGTTGGTGCCTACAAACGGAAGGTTCTTTTTACTACCTCTTTCAAAAATATCCTTCAGAGTGTTGCCTTTCCTGTAAATATGTTTAATGTCACTCTGAAAGATATGATTTAAGTCAGAAACCTTTGAAAAGTTCAACCACTCTTTATTAAAAATTCTTTTTATTAAACCAGCCTGCCCATCGTATGTAGTAATAATACCCGATACATATTCATTATTTAAACCATCCACTTTAGTATCTGTGACATATTGTGTTGCACCATCATCAGTTTTACCTAATAAAGGGGCAAACCTGCCTTTTCTACCATCATTCACTTCTTTCGAAACACTGTCAATGAGCTCTTCAGGGTAACCTCTGTTCAAGAACATGTTTTTCAAGTTTTTACATTCATCAATGTACCACCCATCATCAGAAGTCATCCTACACAAACGCACAAATTGCCCTTTTAGGACACTTCTTTTCTGGTGGGGTGGGTGCGAGCTTGAATAGTGCAGATAAGAATTCGAAAATGTTTCTTTTTTGAAGATTCTGGATTTAAATCGACACTCTGTCTTAACTATATTAACATCAAGGTATTTAAGTTCGTCAATTGTGTAATTGTGAGTGAATCTCAAAAATTCAGTGGTATTGTTTAGAAATTCAACAAAATTGACAAATTCATCTTTGGTACCACCCCATAAAAAACACAAATCATCCAGAAATCTGCCATATAATTTCCACAAACCATTGTATTCTGAATTCAGGACAAACTTTTTCTCCCAAAATGACATAATAATGTTGGCATAAGTGGGAGCACAGTGTGCACCCATAGCCACACCTTTAATTTGTCTAAAATACTCGCCCTGAAAAAAGATAAAATTGTTCTTTAGGACAATTTCCATTAATAATAACACAGTTCTAAAATCATCATGTCCTAATAGTTTGGAATCAACTAACATTTCCTCAAACCATTCTAAACCTACTTCATGAGGTATACTTGTAAATAGGTCAATCACATCTAGTGTACCAAAACCTTTTGTTTCATTGACAAGTGATTCATTTAATTTTCTTAGCAGATGCCAAGAATCTTTTAAAATAACAGTATTGTCACTAACAAGCTTTTTTACCTTCTTATCTATGTACTTGGCCAAAGGTGCAGTGACCGAGCCTTCGGCTGATACAATCACTCTCAGAGGCGGGTCATTTTCATCCTTATGCACCTTTGGTATCCCAAATATAGAGGGTGTTCTCGGTTTTTCTACGTGTAAATATTTAAAAGTACTAATGTCAATAACTCCTTCCAGTAATAAATCATTTAAGATAACATAAATTCTCTTATAAGCAATGTTAATTTCATTTAAGGATATTCTAGTATATTTTGTTGTGTCATTTAAAATGTCAAACATTTTACTCTCATAGTTTATGGAATCCATCAACACAACCCCCCCACCCTTGTCGGGTTTCATAATTCTTATATTCTTGTTCTCACTTAGTGACTTTAAAATCTTCTGTTCGGGGTCTGTTAAATTAGACTGCACTTTGTGACAACTCAAAATTTTCCTTAACTCATGTTCCAAGCTCAATTCAAAGTTTCTAAGCTGAGGATGTATAGGGGGATTGAAAGTGCTTTTACGTCGCAATTCATCACTATTAACATTCAAACCTTTTCCTTTAAAAAATATCTCTAAGTTTTTCTTCCTAATAAATAATTTAATATCAATTAATAGTTTAAAAATATTTGTTCTCTCTCTAGGTATAAAACCAAAACCTTTTGTCAGTAATTCAAAATGACTAGTATTTATTGTAACATCTGTGTAATTGTAAATATTAAAATCATTGTAGCTATATTTACAACCACTATTTTCTATTACTCCCAAACTGGTCGTCTCCTTTCTTGAGCTCCCCAGTTTCTGGTTTTGTAGTTTTTTGAACTATAACTAACAGGTTCCCTATGCATAAGTCTCTCCGAGCGCCTTAAAGGTGGAAATGCAGCATCATAGTCATTGTCCAAAGGTAATTCATTACCCGGAATATCATTATTAACTTCCCTGTAAAAATTAGCCTCATAATTTCTGTCATTTCTTACCCAATTCTTAGGCTTCGGGTATTGTTTCTTAGCTTTGTATTCATTAATGTCTCTCTCTATCTTGTTTGACTTCCTATTTTTTACTTCTAAACATCTACTTTCTAAATTATTTAAAAGTTTATGATACTTGCTTCTTTCTTCATCAACTGTGAATAATAAATCATTAGTTATATCTCTATTTACACATTCTACAGTTTCTTGCAACTTCTTTATTTCCACTTCGTTGTTTTTAATAATGGCCCTCATTATTTCAAAGCCACAGTTGTCAAAAGCTTCTATTAAATCAAAATAAAACTCAGTACCCTCCACCACCTTATTAGGGTATTTGCATACCCTAAGCCCTTTAGGTACAATCTTTTGTTCTAAACAATACTTTAAGTAGGTGTTATCCATTTCTAACATTTTACATTTGTACAAAAAATAGTCCAAGTCCTCAAGTTTCTGAGTAAAAGTTCCTTTAAAATTGTCCTTGGTGTTGCTTTTAGTTGCAAAATCAAATACAACATTAAATAAGTCACTGAATTGTCTTTTTGTACCTGTAGGGTTTATGTTGGCACCAGGACCAAAACGAGTTCCCTCGCCAGTTTTACTGCCATAATTAGACTGCTCAGTCTGTCCACGATCAGTTTCGTCAAAAAAAACCCGAGGGAAACCATCCAAACTGTTAGATTCTGCACCAATATGCCTTTCCACATCTCTGGGTTCATTTTCCTCACCAACGGCTCGTCTCTCTCGCACATCAACACGCTGATGCACTTCCTGGTTCCCTGGCTCAAAAAAAGTCGTCAGAACCGTAGCCAACGATTGGCTAACAGGGGTCAAAAGCCCCACAAGCTGAGTGAGCTGTCCGATAAGCTTCCTGAGCTCACCGACTTCATTAGTCTTTGCTCCATTGCTTGCCAAAGTCCCAGCAGGTGATTCCATCCCAAAAGCACTGATAAACTCAAAAGGAGGATGCAAAATAAACTAGTAAGCAAACAAAGCACCCTGAACCACTGCTAGATAGGCAAACAGTATTTAATAAGCCGAACAGTTCACTCAAGTACACAAACGTTGAAGCAAATCACCATACGTTTTCGTCCACAACCTCATCAGATAATGCAAGTTCATTCCATTAAAACCTCTTATATACCCCACTAACATTTAAATCAACCAATAGAAACACTCAGAATATACAATGAATGAATAAATACATAGATAAACATTTGAAAATGGTTATAAAACTCTTATAAATAGGAAACCTGTTAAATGTTTAAAAAACATATAAATAATATGTCATACTATTAAATATATGTTCTAAAACTTTAAAAACATATAAAAACATATAAAATGATTCAGTGAATTCCAATGTATAAATTGTAATATGCAAGAGAATAAAACACATTGTAATACTATGTAATACTACTACTAATATGTAGTACATTGATGAATGTAAAAACTTGAAAAACATGTTCTTGAACAGAGGTTACCCTGAAGAGCTCATTGACAGTGTTTCGAAAGAAGTGAATGATGGTAGAAAAGGCAGGTTTGCCCCTATATTAGGTAAAACTGATGATGGTGCAACACAATATGTCACAGATACTAAAGTGGATGGTTTAAATAATGAATATGTATCGGGTATTATTACTACATACGATGGGCAGGCTGGTTTAATAAAAAGAATTTTTAATAAAGAGTGGTTGAACTTTTCAAAGGTTTCTGACTTAAATCATATCTTTCAGAGTGACATTAAACATATTTACAGGAAAGGCAACACTCTGAAGGATATTTTTGAAAGAGGTAGTAAAAAGAACCTTCCGTTTGTAGGCACCAACAAAAAGGCTGGCGTATATAAATGTGGTGCATGTAGTTATTGTTCTTACTTGATCACTGGAGATACTATTAACTTACCTGCCAGGAATAATAAAACATTAACTTTAAAACTTTTGCAAATTGTAATTCAAAAGGGATTATTTATCTAAGTTTATGTAAAAACTGTGATGCCTTTTACGTAGGCAAGAGTGAAAGAAAGATAAAACAGAGAATTTATGAGCACACTTATGACATTCGTACTAAAAGTGAAACAAATTCTTTGTATAAACATACTAAAAATTGTTTAGAAGCTGAATTTCGATTTTTTATACTAGAGGTTGTGCCAAAGGACCCCAGGGGTGGAATGTGGGAAACATTAGTGGAATACAGGGAATTGTACTGGCAAGTAGTCTTGGAGGCCAGTAAGACCCCTGGCTTAAATGACATGATCTCACTTGCCCCTGTATTAAAAATGAGATCAGCTAAATTGTGAGATCAAGGTGCATTAATATTGAATGTCAGTAGAGGGCAGTATTACAATGTGTTTTATTCTCTTGCATATTACAATTTATACATTGGAATTCACTGAATCATGTTATATGTTTTTATATGTTTTTAAAGTTTTAGAACATATATTTAATAGTATGACATATTATTTATATGTTTTTTAAACATTTAACAGGTTTCCTATTTATAAGAGTTTTATAACCATTTTCAAATGTTTATCTATGTATTTATTCATTCATTGTATATTCTGAGTGTTTCTATTGGTTGATTTAAATGTTAGTGGGGTATATAAGAGGTTTTAATGGAATGAACTTGCATTATCTGATGAAGTTGTGGACGAAAACGTATGGTGATTTGCTTCAACGTTTGTGTACTTGAGTGAACTGTTCGGCTTATTAAATACTGTTTGCCTATCTAGCAGTGGTTCAGGGTGCTTTGTTTTGCTTATTAGTTTATTTTGCATCCTCCTTTTAGTTTATTAGTTCTTTTGGGATGGAATCACCTGCTGGGACTTTGGCAAGCAATGGAGCAAAGACTAATGAAGTCGGTGAGCTCAGGAAGCTTATCGGACAGCTCACTCAGCTTGTGGGGCTTTTGACCCCTGTTAGCCAATCGTTGGCTACGGTTCTGACGACTTTTTTTGAGCCAGGGAACTAGGAAGTGCATCAGCGTGTTGATGTGCGAGAGAGACGAGCCGTTGGTGAGGAAAATGAACCCAGAGATGTGGAAAGGCGTATTGGTGCAGAATCTAACAGTTTGGATGGTTTCCCTCGGGTTTTTTTTGACGAAACTGATCGTGGACAGACTGAGCAGTCTAATTATGGCAGTAAAACTGGCGAGGGAACTCGTTTTGGTCCTGGTGCCAACATAAACCATACAGGTACAAAAAGACAATTCAGTGACTTATTTAATGTTGTATTTGATTTTGCAACTAAAAGCAACACCAAGGACAATTTTAAAGGAACTTTTACTCAGAAACTTGAGGACTTGGACTATTTTTTGTACAAATGTAAAATGTTAGAAATGGATAACACCTACTTAAAGTATTGTTTAGAACAAAAGATTGTACCTAAAGGGCTTAGGGTATGCAAATACCCTAATAAGGTGGTGGAGGGTACTGAGTTTTATTTTGATTTAATAGAAGCTTTTGACAACTGTGGCTTTGAAATAATGAGGGCCATTATTAAAAACAACGAAGTGGAAATAAAGAAGTTGCAAGAAACTGTAGAATGTGTAAATAGAGATATAACTAATGATTTATTATTCACAGTTGATGAAGAAAGAAGCAAGTATCATAAACTTTTAAATAATTTAGAAAGTAGATGTTTAGAAGTAAAAAATAGGAAGTCAAACAAGATAGAGAGAGACATTAATGAATACAAAGCTAAGAAACAATACCCGAAGCCTAAGAATTGGGTAAGAAATGACAGAAATTATGAGGCTAATTTTTACAGGGAAGTTAATAATGATATTCCGGGTAATGAATTACCTTTGGACAATGACTATGATGCTGCATTTCCACCTTTAAGGCGCTCGGAGAGACTTATGCATAGGGAACCTGTTAGTTATAGTTCAAAAAACTACAAAACCAGAAACTGGGGAGCTCAAGAAAGGAGACGACCAGTTTGGGAGTAATAGAAAATAGTGGTTGTAAATATAGCTACAATGATTTTAATATTTACAATTACACAGATGTTACAATAAATACTAGTCATTTTGAATTACTGACAAAAGGTTTTGGTTTTATACCTAGAGAGAGAACAAATATTTTTAAACTATTAATTGATATTAAATTATTTATTAGGAAGAAAAACTTAGAGATATTTTTAAAGGAAAAGGTTTGAATGTTAATAGTGATGAATTGCACGTAAAAGCACTTTCAATCCCCTATACATCCTCAGCTTAGAAACTTTGAATTGAGCTTGGAACATGAGTTAAGGAAAATTTTGAGTTGTCACAAAGTGCAGTCTAATTTAACAGACCCCGAACAGAAGATTTTAAAGTCACTAAGTGAGAACAAGAATATAAGAATTATGAAACCCGACAAGGGTGGGGGGGTTGTGTTGATGGATTCCATAAACTATGAGAGTAAAATGTTTGACATTTTAAATGACACAACAAAATATACTAGAATATCCTTAAATGAAATTAACATTGCTTATAAGAGAATTTATGTTATCTTAAATGATTTATTACTGGAAGGAGTTATTGACATTAGTACTTTTAAATATTTACACGTAGAAAAACCGAGAACACCCTCTATATTTGGGATACCAAAGGTGCATAAGGATGAAAATGACCCGCCTCTGAGAGTGATTGTATCAGCCGAAGGCTCGGTCACTGCACCTTTGGCCAAGTACATAGATAAGAAGGTAAAAAAGCTTGTTAGTGACAATACTGTTATTTTAAAAGATTCTTGGCATCTGCTAAGAAAATTAAATGAATCACTTGTCAATGAAACAAAAGGTTTTGGTACACTAGATGTGATTGACCTATTTACAAGTATACCTCATGAAGTAGGTTTAGAATGGTTTGAGGAAATGTTAGTTGATTCCAAACTATTAGGACATGATGATTTTAGAACTGTGTTATTATTAATGGAAATTGTCCTAAAGAACAATTTTATCTTTTCAGGGCAGTATTTTAGACAAATTAAAGGTGTGGCTATGGGTGCACACTGTGCTCCCACTTATGCCAACATTATTATGTCATTTTGGGAGAAAAAGTTTGTCCTGAATTCAGAATACAATGGTTTGTGGAAATTATATGGCAGATTTCTGGATGATTTGTGTTTTTTATGGGGTGGTACCAAAGATGAATTTGTCAATTTTGTTGAATTTCTAAACAATACCACTGAATTTTTGAGATTCACTCACAATTACACAATTGACGAACTTAAATACCTTGATGTTAATATAGTTAAGACAGAGTGTCGATTTAAATCCAGAATCTTCAAAAAAGAAACATTTTCGAATTCTTATCTGCACTATTCAAGCTCGCACCCACCCCACCAGAAAAGAAGTGTCCTAAAAGGGCAATTTGTGCGTTTGTGTAGGATGACTTCTGATGATGGGTGGTACATTGATGAATGTAAAAACTTGAAAAACATGTTCTTGAACAGAGGTTACCCTGAAGAGCTCATTGACAGTGTTTCGAAAGAAGTGAATGATGGTAGAAAAGGCAGGTTTGCCCCTTTATTAGGTAAAACTGATGATGGTGCAACACAATATGTCACAGATACTAAAGTGGATGGTTTAAATAATGAATATGTATCGGGTATTATTACTACATACGATGGGCAGGCTGGTTTAATAAAAAGAATTTTTAATAAAGAGTGGTTGAACTTTTCAAAGGTTTCTGACTTAAATCATATCTTTCAGAGTGACATTAAACATATTTACAGGAAAGGCAACACTCTGAAGGATATTTTTCAATATAGTAAAAGGAACCTTCCGTTTGTAGGCACCAACAAAAAGGCTGGTGTATATAAATGTGGTGCATGTAGTTATTGTTCTTACTTGATCACTGGAGATACTATTAACTTACCTGCCAGGAATAATAAAACATTAACTTTAAAAACTTTTGCAAATTGTAATTCAAAAGGGATTATTTATCTAAGTTTATGTAAAAACTGTGATGCCTTTTACGTAGGCAAGAGCGAAAGAAAGATAAAACAGAGAATTTATGAGCACACTTATGACATTCGTACTAAAAGTGAAACAAATTCTTTGTATAAACATACTAAAAATTGTTTAGAAGCTGAATTTCGATTTTTTATACTAGAGGTTGTGCCAAAGGACCCCAGGGGTGGAATGTGGGAGACATTAGTGGAATACAGGGAATTGTACTGGCAAGTAGTCTTGGAGGCCAGTAAGACCCCTGGCTTAAATGACATGATCTCACTTGCCCCTGTATTAAAAATGAGATCAGCTAAATTGTGAGATCAAGGTGCATTAATATTGAATGTCAGTAGAGGGCAGTATTACAATGTGTTTTATTCTCTTGCATATTACAATTTATACATGTGAATTCACTGAATAATTTTAGATGTTTTTTTAAAGTTTTTAAATATTTATTTAATAGTATGACAAATTATTTATATGTTTTTTAAACATTTAACAGGTTTCCTATTTACAATAGAGTTTTATAACCATTTTCAAATGTTTATCTATGTATTTATTCATTCATTGTATATTCTGAGTGTTTCTATTGGTTGATTTAAATGTTAGTGGGGTATATAAGAGGTTTTAATGGAATGAACTTGCATTATCTGATGAAGTTGTGGACGAAAACGTATGGTGATTTGCTTCAACGTTTGTGTACTTGAGTGAACTGTTCGGCTTATTAAATACTGTTTGCCTATCTAGCAGTGGTTCAGGGTGCTTTGTTTGCTTACTAGTTTATTTTGCATCCTCCTTTTGAGTTTATCAGAATCATACTACGTCCTTTTGAACCAGCCTCGATGTTCTTTGTGTTTCACTGTTGCAGTCATCACATTTAGGTTATCTGCTTGCAGTAGCCCTCAGTCGACCTGTTAATCAAAGTCTTGGGTTCTGCTTCGGTTGCTGTCTCATCTTCCATGACGTCAGGTTGTCAGGGGTATAAAGCATGCAGCTGACGCCATTACATCAGTCTTTCTTGCCGTGCGGTGCCCGAAGCAGAAGCAGTTCGCAAGTGCCGGTCAGCAGACTCCTGAAATTTTCGTTTTCGAGTTTCAGACCCGAACTCTTCAGCTAAGCTAAGTACCCCATTGGGGAACCTATTTCTTCCTCTAAACCGATGTCAGTAAAAGTTAACAATTGTATTTCTTGTGTAAAGCAAATACCTTATAAAGATTTTAATTCGTACTGCATTCCTTGCTTAGGCCCAGACCATGACGTTACCTCGCTGTCGGTTTTGTGCCTTATTCAAACCTTGAACTATTCGCCGTTGGTTTATTTATGCTTCTAAATATTTTGGTACTCAGTTCAATTATCCAGAGATGGCTTCAGTAAGCCACCCAACTACCGACATTCTGAAAAAACGCAAAGATAAAGACCGAGACAGACCGCATAGGTCCAGAGTTGCCGACGACGCTTCTCCTAAGCTAGTTACCAGTTCGCTGGTACTCAGGTGCTTTTGCAGCCCCTGATACCCGCTACTTCAGATTTGCAGGCCTCTACTGAGACCCATTCGGAGTACGGTATGCCACGAGATGCTTCTTCGACTGTGGTGCCTGCAGATGTCTCTACCTTTGATGGGTCTGGAGCCGCTGTGCAGGCACCAGCTTCTGAGGGTGTATTCAGGCCTACTGACTTGCATATTAAACCAACGTCATCTTCTTCTCAAGGCCTAAAACTCAGTCCATACGTAGAAAACCGATGCCCAGACCGCATGGTCAGACCCCTATGCCTAATAAACAAATGATAAGAATGGCTAAAGATCTTATTACTCTAATTAGGGGAAGCCACCCTTCCCCCTCTAAGAGACCTAGGACTGATTTTCCTTCTGATTCTTCTGATCAGGAATCTAAAATTTCTGTTTCCTCTGATAACCAGGATTTACCCTTATCTACCTATAAGGATTCTGATGCAGAGGACTCCATTCCCTCTGTTTCTCCTCCAGAGGATTTCTCTTTTGGTGAAACCTTGCATACTCTTAGGGAGCATTTACGCTGGGAAAGCCAGGATTAGTCTCAACTCCAAAAAGATGCTTAGGGATTTCTTACTCCTGCCCCAACACAGGCCTTTAACTATCCCTCCTGTACTGGACATTGTTGATGATACCTTCTTGGAATCTAGCCTGGCCCCTGACTCTTTACCTCCTGCTCCCAGAAAACCTGATAGGTATTACAAGGTTCCTGACTCTCACAAGTTCCTTTTCAAAAATCCTACAGCGGATCCTGAGACCATTTCACAGGGACCCAAGGGCATTAAGGCTACTACTGCAAAAAATCCTACCCCCTCTGATAGAGATTCCAGGTCGCTGGATAGATGGGGTAAGAAGGTTTACACTTCTGCAACCTTGGCCATTAGGGCCTTAAATTGCCAGTTTCATATGTTAAAAGTATCCGCAGCATATTATTGGATTGCTTAAACAGAAAATGATGTTGATTCCTGACTGTGCTGAAAATAAAGACGTACAGGATTTAATGCATTCTGCTGAACAAGTTGGAAAACAAACTTTGCATTGTGGTTTTGATTCATAAGAATCTTGCAGGGCTGCCGTCATTGGGTCTGTACTTAGAAGGCATGCTTGGCTTAAGGAGCACTCTTTACCAGATCATGTGAAAGCTAAATTGCTGGATGCTCCCTTAAACCAAGACCGCCTGTTTGGCAACAAAGCAGCAGTAGTACATAAAAAGATGGAGGAAAAAGTTAAATCTATGCAAACTGTTAAAGATTTCCTGCAAGTACAGCCTCCCAGATTTAGTAGACATTGGCCCTCGAAGAAATGGTCCTTTCCTGCCTCTTCTAGGTCTTCTCAGTCCAAACCCAGAACCAGCAGAACACCCAGGCTGCAGTCCCAAGGTACTCACAGGACTAAGCAGTGGGGGGCTCCCACTTCCAAAGCAGGGAATAGTAAGACCCCCCCTATGGTAAACTGTCTCAATGACTTAACTTTAAACCTTCCAAGCCCTGCACAACTGTCTGTTCCTTTGGGGAAAGAGTGCCCTGCAGACAAAAAATTGAGAACTCATTACCCAGAACAAATGGGTTTTAAATATAGTTTCCCAAGGATACAGATTCCACTTCCACTCCTTACCAACTCCAAACGGTTGGCCAGATCTACCCCCAAATCAGTGGGCAGAGGCTCAAAAGAAAATTCTCTATCTTTTAAGCATCAGGGCTATTCAGCCTGTCCCAGAAGAAGAATGGGGGCAAGATTTTTGCTCAAGCCTTTTACTGGTACCCAGAAAAGACTATTCCTGGCATCCTATTCTGGACCTATCTATCCTAAACACATTTTTGGTAATCCCAAAATTCAAGATGCTAACTCTTCATCAGCTGCTACCTATGCTAGGCAAAGATGCCCGGTTGGCAACACTGGAGTTAAAGGAAGCCTACCTGCACATCCCAATAAGGGAATCTTGCAGAAGATACCTACACATCAAAGCAGGCTACATGCACTATCCTTTCTCTGCACTGCCCTTTGGTTTATCTACTGCGCCCAGGATATTCACCAAGTGCCTAGCTCCAGTCATTGCATTCTGCAGACAAAGAAGTATTCAGATATACCCATACCTGGACGATAGTATATTAAATCATCTGATATTTGTAAAGAAACTGGTAACTTCTCTGGGGCACACCATAAACGAAAAGAAATCACATCTTGTACCCTGCCAACAAATTGTATTCCTGGGAGCAAGCTTGAATACAACTTCCCAGATGGCCTACCTCACGCCAGAGAAACAAGTTCATTTGACAGCCTACGTCAAACTACTGGCACAAAGACTCAGCTATCTGCAAGGAAAATACTGCAAGCCCTGGGGTTCATGGCCTCCTGCATTCTGCTAATTCCATATGCAAGACTGCATATGAGGAAACTACAATGGTATCTAAAAAGCCTATGGTGTCAACATTCTCAGGATCTAGAATCACTGATTCCTATCATACCTTGTCTACGGATAGTTCCTTTGGTGGACAGAGGCCTGCCACCAAAACAAGGGACTGCCATTCACTCTACCGCCTGCCGCCCAAACCCTAACAGACGCATCAGACTATGCATGGGGGGCTCACTTGGCAGGGAAGTGCATTCAGGTCAAATGCACCTACATATCAATCAGAAAGAAATGTTAGCTGTACAGAATGCTCTGACAGCCTTCAAGGACCACATTCTTCCAGGACAATTATTGGTAAAGACTGACAACACCACTGTTATGTGGTACATAAACAAGCAGGGAGGAACCCACTCATACCCTCTTTAGACTAGCCATGGCTCTGTGGAACACAGCCTTGAGCTACCAAGTACACCTACAGGCTCAGTTACTGCCAGGAAAGTTAAATACACTGGCAGTTGACCTAAGCAGAAATCTCATGGACCCACATGAGTGGAAACTGGAGCTAAGGATATTCAACATGTTGAGAAACAAATGAGGGAGCCCAGAGATAGACCTGTTTGCCTACCCCCAGAATTACTAGTTGGACAAATTCTGCAGAAGGACTCTCCACAAACAAGCTTGGAAAGTGGATGCCCTGTCCTTCACCTGGAAAAAACTATCAGTTTATGCCTTTCACCCTCTGCCTCTCCCTCTCCAAGGTACTACTAAAGATCAAACAGGACAAACCAAGGACAGTACTTATTGCACCAGACTGACCAAGCCATTACTGGTACCCCCTCTTTCGCAGTGTATCACTGCTGGCACCATGGCACCTGCCTCAGATCCAGCAGGAGGGCCAGATTCTGCACCCACAGCTTCAAATCCTGAACCTGGCAGTTTGGCTAATTACCTGATCTCTCCATTACCATCCCTCAGTAAGCAAGTGATGGATGTCATTCTGGATGCAAGGAGGCCTAGTACTACAAAATCCTATGCTGAAAAATGGAAAAGATTCTGTTCCTGGAACCAAACTCAGGGGATGGGCACAGCAGCGCCCAATTTACCTCAGATTCTTCAGTACTTAACTGAGATACTTCACAAGGGCCTTTTCTTTTCCTCCATCAAAATTCATGCCTCAGCCATTTCAGCACATTACAATACAGAACCACCCCTCTTCTCTCATCCACTGCTGAAGCAGTTCCTCAGAGGGGCCAAAAACTTAAGACCACCCAGGAGAGCCCCTACTCCAGCTTGGAACCTTAACTTTGTATTGGAAAAGCTCACTCTACCTCCCTTTGAGCCAGCTGCAAATGCAAATTTGAAATTCCTTTCTTAGAAAACAGCCTTCTTTCTAGCCATCACTTCAGCAAGAAGGGTGTCCGAACTACAGGCCCTCATGGCAGTGGAGCCTTTCGTCATCTTTCATGCGGACAGGGTGTCCCTCAGGACTAATCCCTCCTTCATGCCCAAGTTGGTATCCAGTGTGGCCCTTAATCAGTCCATTTATTTGCCAACCTTCTTTTCTAATCCACAGAACAAAGGGGAACGAATACTGCACTCCTTGGACGTGCACAGACAACTTAGATGTTGGACAGGACTAAACCTCTCAGGAAATCTGAACAGCTGCTGGTTGCATTTGCTGCAGGGGCAAAGGGGAAGCCCATTTCAAAGCAAACCATTTCTAAGTGGATTGGCCACTGCATTCATTTCTGCTATAAGCACCCTGGAAAACCTACCCCACAGGGGATAAGACCACATTCAACCAGGGCTGCATCTACCTTTACAGCCTTTCTCAGAGGTATCCCTACCAGGGACATCCTAGAAGCTGCTACCTGGAGTTCTGTACATACCTTCACCAAGCATTACCACTTGCCATTTTTTTTCTAAATCCAGAGCTGGCTTTGCCATTGCAGTCTTGCAGGGCCTTATAGCTGGTCCTAATGCTATCTAATTACCTCCTCCCATCCTTAGCTTTGGGAATCTACCCAAAAGTGATGACTGCAACAGTGAAACATGAACAACATAGTACATTTGTGTACACTTACCATAAATATAGATGTTCGAGTGTATTCACTGTTGCAGTCCTGGTTACCCTCCCTCCAGCCCCCTGACTTCTATTGACTATACCTCTCTTCTTGTTTACTATGCGTAAAGTTTTTTGATGTATTTGCTTTTTGTTGGAGGTGTAACCTTGTATATAATTGCTTTCCATTATGGGGGTACCTGACATCTGGGGCAAGAAAAACTGATGTAATGGCGTCGGCTGCATGCTTTATACCCTGACGACCTGACGTCATGGAAGGTGAGACAGCAACTGATGCAGGACCCAAGACTTTGATAATCAGGCCGACTGAGGGCAACTGCAAGCAGATAACCCAAATGTGATGACTGCAACAGTGAATACACTTGAACATCTACCTTTATGGTAAGTGTACACAACTGTACTTTCTGTTCTTTGAAATTCCTTTCATGGAAGACTATTTTTCTGATAGCCATTACTTCTGCTCGGATGATTTCTGAGATGCAAGCCTTAACCATCAAACCTAATGATGGAGTTTCGCTCAGAACTAATCCATCCTTCTTACCAAAAGTTGGTAATCTATTGAGTTGCCAGTTTTCTTTCCCCAGTACACAGATAGGATGGAACACATGCTGCACAAACTTGATGTTCGTAGACAACTCTGATTTTACCTAGACAGAACAAAACAGTTCAGGTCAACAGATCAACTCTGTTTCCTTTTCAAAGTCAAAGAAAGGTGTCTCAGTGACAAAAGTAACCTTGTCAAGATGGCTATCTGACTGCATTTCTTTCATTTATAATTCACAAAATGCCCCCTTGCAACAAAAAGTAAAGGACCACTGTATTAGAGCTATTTCAGCCTCATTAGCTTTTTCTGCAAGGTTACCATTAGACTCTATTTGTGCAGCAATTACCTGGTCAACACCTAATACCTTTATCACTCATTACAAAGTAGATAAGGCCTCCAGGGACAGGTCCTCCTTTGGTTCCACAGTTCTGAGGAATATTCTCCTGTGAGCCACCCAAGAAGATGGTTCTTGGGATGCTACCCATCAGTAAAGAATGAACGGTGAGATAGAACAACTTCACATAAAGAAGTTATGTACTCACCATAACGTTCCATGTGAATTGTTTATCTCGCCTTCATTCTTACGTCCCACCCTGCAACCCCCATCCAGTCTACTTGAGGTCCGTATAGGGTGCTTTGTCTCTTATCCAACTCTCTGAGTGGCATATTTATACTACTAAGTAGTCAGGCAGCAAACAAGATCTGAGGGAAGATCATGGTGCATCATGGGATAGGGAGTTGGCCTTAAGGTGGTTGAAGACCTTGAGCTTTTGCAGTTGGCCGAGTTGAAGCCGAGGCTCTACTCCGAACCCATCAGTAAAGAATGAAGGCGAGATGAACAACTCACATGTAACGTTATGGTGAGTACATAACTTCTTTCTTTATAGTGTCTTAGACAAAAGTTTATTTGATGTCTCATGTGACCTTGTCTAGACTGTTAACATAATTAACATCTGTTGGGGACTTGTTCTCCTCCTTCCCTGCCTCTTTTAATATTCAGAGGTTAGTAACATGTATAACCATCCGTGCTTATCCTGGCTGTCTCCCCCCCCAGTTTATGATTGGGTCAGTCTTCAACAACTGCTCACAGTACATGGGCTGTTGCTTAATTCCCCTCCATTCATTTAATACCCATACTGTTCATGTGTTCCTCCATCTATTTGTATATACCAGTCCTGTTAGAATCAATTCTTCAGTTTAATCCCATAATCCTGGGTTTATCAGAATTCCCTGCAGTGTGGCTTCTATATATTATTCAGCAGACTCGCAGTTTTTCTTTCTCTCCAATTGTGTCCAAATGCCTAAATCTCCATTTTCAGTTCTTACCCACCCTTCGCCCCAAAATCATATTTTTGTATTTTGGGTTATAATTTTTGTTTTTGCATTGAACACATTAATCTCAGTGGCTTAGCTAAACAGTTACTTTTAAGGCTGACATACCAGCTTTGGTTTCTTACCTTCCCAGAAGTTGTTTTGAATGTTACTGATTTGATCCCAGATACCATTCTCATTGCAATAAAAGGAGGCCAGTCCAGTATATAGTATTAGAGAGGGGAGGAACATCTTGACTGTATTTTACTGTCTCTTTCCATAAACATCTTTTTCAATCTACTTATTTGTTTTTTTTTTCTGACCAACTTCCTTTTCTATCCATATGCTCATATATTTCATCTTTTCATAATCCCATATGTATGGGTACTCTTACACCAAGTCATGTAAAGGGACATAGTTCAAGGGCATGGTACAAAGTTATTGCCATTATGTTTTGGTCATTTATTTTATATCTGCTATATTTTCCTTTTTTAACAGCTATACTGAATTATCTCTTGTAACATAGACAAACTTACATTTATATAAAAGTAATCAAACTACATTAACAAGTTCACATTTATAAATGTAATTCATATCTATTATTATAAATCATAATCTAAGCAACATTGCATAAATTATTCAATTCTTGCCTTCTCTTAAACCTCATTCCTCCTCTAAAATATTTAGTTCCACAATTTCCATTTTTTTCTATGTAATTTGCTCCTAACCTTTACTAAATACCCCATTTTCTGCTCTTTTATCTCTGTTACAGTATTCATTTATGTAAGCATAGTTGGTGTAGGTTTGATTTCCATTTTATAGTAATTGCTTTTCTTGGCAGCCATCAGAATTAAAAACAAGACTTTACTTTGTATAGGCAATTTGGTACTCAAAAAAATAATTTCCTTAGTTGCACTCATTTGCTCACCCAGTGTTCCTGAGAAACTCCTCAACACTCCCAAAACATATGTTCCCAGATGTTCATTGTGTTTCACTGTTGCAGTCATGACTGTAGGGTTCTCCCCTGCTGGCAGGCAGCCCTCGGTCGGCCAGAATCCCAAAGTCTGGGTCCGGCGTCGGTTGTTCAACTCTGCTCCCTGACGTCAGAGCACCAGGAGTATAAAGCTGACAACCGACGCCATCTTCTCCAGTCTTTCTTGCCGTGCGGTGATAGCAGTTCGCAAGTGCCGGTCGGTAGACTCCTGACGAATATTTCTACTTACTTCAGTCCGAAGACTTTCTTCTCCACTCAAAGCTAAGTACCCCATTGGGGAAACTTTTTTCTTGCTCCACTCTGATGTCAGAAAAAGTTAATAATTGTATTTCATGTGGGAAGCAAATACCTCATAAGGATTTTCATTCTTACTGTATTCCTTGCTTAGGCCCTGACCACGACGTAGCTAGTTGTCAGTTTTGTGCTAGATTCAATCAGCGTACAATCAAGCGAAGGTACGATTTTGCTTTTCATTACTTCGGTAGGCGCTTTAACTACAAAATGTCGTCTGACACGGTTCCATCTACCGGAGTTCACAAGCGTCGCAAGGATAAAGACAGGCCTCTGAGGTCCAAATCTGATGATAGCGCACATGTGGAGCCAGCTTCAGGTTCGGCCGTCGTCAGTGAGGCGCTTTTGCAGCCCCTGTCGGCCATTTCAGAACCGACGGCCGAAACGGACTCTCATGAGGAGCCAACCAGGCCTTTAAATATCTCTGTTGCAGGACCTTCGGACAATGCTCCTTCGGATGGGTCCGGAGCCGCTGTACAGGTACCGGCTTCCGAAGGGGTTTTCAGGCCTACTCAGCTTCAAGTAAAGGCAAAGACTCCTTCTAAATCAAAGATTTCAGCACAGGCCTCTTCTGAACCGGCTCCCAAGTCACAGAAACAGTTACTCAAGATGGCGGAGGATTTACTCACAATGATTAGGGGTTCTCATCCCCCTCCAGACAAAAGGCCAAGGCAGGATGTTTATTATGATTCCTGTGATCAGGCTTCTGTTTCCTCAGTTTCTTCTTCTGATCAGGAATATTCTTTCCCTCCTTATGAGGACTCTGATGCGGAAGAATCCATTCCTTTAGCTTCTCCTCCTGAGGATTTTTCTTTTGGGGAAACTCTGCATGAAATGAGGGAACATTTCCACTGGGAGGGACAGGAGTATTCAGAATCCAAGAAAAGACTGAGGGATTTTCTTCTTCTATCCCAACATAGACCCCTGACTATTCCTCCTGTTTTGGATATTGTGGATGATGCCTTTTCGGAGGCTAATTTAACCCCTGATTCTTTTCCTCCTGCTCCTGTTAAGCCTGATAGGTACTACAGGGTTCCTGATTCCCATCAGTTTTTATACAAGAATCCTACTGCTGACCCTGAAACCATTTCTCAGGGTCCTAAGGGTGTTAAGGCCGCTACTGCCAAAAATCCTATTCCTACTGAAAAGGATTCTCGAGCCTTGGAAAGATGGGGCAAAACGGTGTACACTTCTGCTACTTTGTCCATTAGGGCTTTAAACTGTCAGTTTCATATGCTTAAATATCAGCAATTTCTCTTATCTGTCTTAAAACAAAAATTTACTTCCATTTCTGCCTGTGCAGAAGATAAGGAATTACATGACTTATTGCATGCCACTGAACAAGTTGGGAAGCATGTTTTACACTGTGGATTTGATGCCTTGGAGGCTTCTTGTAGGGCTGCGGCCTCTGGCACAGTCATTAGAAGACATGCATGACTAAAGGAACAGAATTTACCTGAACAAGTAAAGGCTAAATTATTGGATGCTCCTGTTCAGCATAATGTTTTGTTTGGATCTAAAGCTGAAGAGGTGATTAAAAAGATGGAGGATAAGGCGAAATCCATGCAAACAGTTAAAGATTTCTTACAAGTACAGCCTCCTAGATTTAGCAGGAATTGGCCATCAAAAAATTGGTCCTTTCCCTCTTCAGACAGGCCTCAAAGGGGTAGATATAGACGCTCCAGAGGGAGGCCTCAAACACAGGCTGCTTATAGACCAAGGCAGTGGACTGCTTCTACCCCTAGGGGAGGAGAGGACAGACCACAGTCTCAAAGGAAACAAACTCAATGACTCCCTCGGTTGGGCTGCAGGAACGTCTTGCCTGGAAGCCCCTCTCGGAGGAAAACCCTCTCTTTTTTACCAAAATTGGACTCAAATAACCCAGGACAAATGAGTTTTGGGTGTGATTTTAAGAGGTTACAAATTCCATTTTCATACTTTGCCAAGGTCAAACGGATGGCCAGACCTTCCAAAACATCAATGGACGGAGGCCTTAAATCAGGTGGAAGCTCTTTTGGCTATGAATGCCATAGAACTGGTACCTCTTTCAGAGATAGGAAAAGGGTTTTACTCAAGGCTCTTTCTAGTCCCAAGAAAGCAAAATTCATGGAGACCCATTCTGGATCTGTCGGTCTTGAACACCTTTCTAGAGATTTCAAAATTCAAGATGCTTACTCTACAGCAGTTACTTCCAATGCTGTCCAAAGATGCATGGATGGTGGCTTTGGATTTAAAGGAGGCATATTTACACATTCCCATCAGGCAGGATCGCAGAAAATACCTCAGTTTCAAGGCCGGATCAAGGCAATTTCAATTCTCTGCGCTGCCCTTTGGATTATCTACTGCGCCCAGGGTCTTCACCAAATGCCTGGCTCCAGTAGTAGCTTACTGCAGACTCAAGGGAATTCAAATATACCCTTATCTGGACGATTGTCTAATTCAGGCAGACAGCAAGGATGTCTTACTCCAGCATCTACATTTTGTACAAAGCCTTCTCAAATTCCTGGGATTCTCTGTAAACGTAAAAAAGTCAAATTTGACACCATCACAAGAGATAACTTTTCTGGGTGCTCTTCTAAACACTACAACCCAGATGGCTTTTCTGACATCCGAAAAACAATTACAGCTGGCATCAACTTTCAAGGCCTTGGCAACTGTGACCCATCTATCTGCAAGGAAATTCCTGCAGGCTTTGGGTTACATGGCCTCATGCATCCTTCTCGTACCATATGCAAGACTACACATGAGGAAAATACAGTGGTACCTAAAAAGTGTATGGTCTCAGCATTACCACAGTTTGGACATACTGATTCCTGTCCTTCCTTGCCTTCAAAAGGAATTTCTTTGGTGGTCCAGGGCATGTGCTCTAAACAAAGGGAAGCCCTTCCGTCTACCTCCTGCCTCTCAGATTCTAACCACGGACGCCTCGGATTATGCTTGGGGAGCCCATTTTCAGGGCAATTGTCTGTAGGGCCTTTGGACAAAGGATCAGAAGCACCTGCATATCAACTTAAAGGAGATGTTAGCCGTTCAGAAAGCTCTATTGGCCTTCAGGAATCTCATACAGCCAGGACAACTACTAATACGGACAGACAACACCACAGTTATGTGGTATATAAACAAGCAAGGGGGATCTCATTCCTACCCCCTTTGCAGACTAGCCATGGATTTATGGAACACAGCTCTAACTTGCAATCTGGATCTTCAAGCTCAGTTTCTACCAGGAAAACAAAACTTACTGGAAGACAGTTTGAGCAGAAACCTTTTGGATCCACATGAGTGGATGCTGGACACCAAAATATTCAGGATGATAACAGCAGTATGGGAATGTCCTCACATAGATCTCTTTGCGTCCTATCTAAATCATCAGCTGCAGATTTTTTGCACCAGGACATTCCACAGAGAGGCTTGGAAAGTGGATGCCCTGTCATTCAGTTGGAGGAACCTCTCGGGATATGCCTTTCCGCCTCTACCTCTTCTTCCACGAGTTTTATTGAAGATAAAACAGGACAAACCCAAGATGTGATAATCTTGTTGGCTCCAAATTGGCCTCGGCAGTTTTGGTATCCAACTCTAATAAACCTATGCCTGGAGCCCCCTTGGATTTTACCTCAGTCTCCGAACCTTCTGTCCCAACATCAAGGTCAGGTTCTACACTCTCATGTCAGAACTCTCAGCCTGGCGGCCTGATTATTCCAGGGCCTTTGATTTCTTCATTCCTACCAAAGCAGGTTATGGATGTCATTTTGGAAGCTAGATGTCCTAGCAGTAGGAAATCTTATGCGGGAAAACGGAAAATATTTTGTTCCTGGATGCAGGCTCAGGATTCTGATCCTCTTCTTCCTAACATTACTTTAATTCTACTTTACTTGACGGATCTCTTACATGAGGGTCTCTCTTTCTCTTCCATTAAGATCCATGCTTCACCTATTTCTGCTCATTATAATACAGAGCCTCCCATCTTTTCTCACCAGCTCATGAGACAGTTCCTCAGAGGAGCTAAGAACTTAAGACCTCCTAGATCTCCTCCTATTCCTGCTTGGGATCTCAATTATGTTTTGGAAAAACTAACCTTGCCTCCTTTTGAGCCTGCCCCTCCTGCTGACATCAAGTTTTTCTCTTGGAAGACAGCTATCCTGTTGGCACTAACCTCTGCCAGGAGAGTTTCAGAGTTACAAGCTCTTATGGCGGTGGAACCTTATATTATTTTTCATCAAGACAGGGTATCTTTGAGGACTAATCCGACCTTTATGCCTAAGGTGGTTTCCAAAGTGGCTTTAAATCAAACTATCCACTTGCCAACCTTTTTCCCCACTCCTCAAAATAAAGTGGAAAGGATCTTACATTCCTTGGATGTACATCGACAGCTACGTTTTTACCTGAACAGAACCAAGGACATCAGAAAATCTGAACAATTGTTTTTCTTATGCTTCAAGTTCCCAAGGTAAAGCCATTTCTAAACAAACCATTTCTAAATGGATTGCTCATGGAATCAGATTTTGTTATTCACACCATGGAAAGCAAATCCCAGGGACCATATGGACTCATTCCACCAGAGCTGCTGCCACTTCTGCAGCCTTCCTCAGGGGAGTTCCTACCAAGGACATATTGGAAGCTGCAACTTGGAGTTCAGTGCATACTTTCTCTAAGCACTACAATTTGCCTCTCTACTCTAAGTCTATGGCAGGCTTTGCCTCTGCAGTCTTGCAGGGCCTTTTAGCCGCCCCTTCTTCTTTATGACCACCTTCCTTTCTTTCAGCTTTGGGATTCTACCCTACAGTCATGACTGCAACAGTGAAACACGATGAACATAGTACAGTTGTGTACACCTACCATAAATGTAGATGTTCGAGTGTCTTCACTGTTGCAGTCTGGGTTTCCCTCCCTCCTGTCCCCTCTTATTTTTACTTTTGTGTGGTTCCTTTTTTCACCATTCTTCTGAGGTGTATTTGCAAAGGTTTTGGGATCATTTTCATTTTGGGACTCCTGACATCTGGGGCAAGAAAAACTGCAGAAGATGGCGTCGGTTGTCAGCTTTATACTCCTGGCGCTCTGACGTCAGGGAGCAGAGTTGAACAACCGACGCCGGACCCAGACTTTGGGATTCTGGCCGACCGAGGGCTGCCTGCCGGCAGGGGAGAACCCTACAGTTATGATTGCAACAGTGAAGACACTCGAACATCTACATTTATGGTAGGTGTACACAACTGTACTTTACCTCTTTCTTCCCCATCACGCCTCCAACATTTGCCATCTACCTGAGAAAAATTTCTTTGGAGTCTGCTTGGGGTATAAAAGTATCTATGCAAACACTTCCAGGCAAAAATTTTAAATTTTCTAGATTTTATTGCATATTTTTGAGTCAAACACACATCCTTCCGTTGTTTCTTTGTGAATTGCATATCTGGTGTCTCTGCTCAATCTTTTCTGACCTCTTCTAATTGATTCCCATAGTTATTGTGCAGTATTTTATATGCCGTACGCATTATGCCTTTTTATATGCCGTACTGATTACCATTTTTAACAGCAGCTTCTGTTCTAAATTTAATTAAAAACTCGACCAGTGTAGGTCTTTCATTTAGGATCCCCAATCACTTTCTCTATGTCTGTACTTTGATGTAATTTACCATATTTTCTTGACCACAAAACATGTTGGATTGTTTCAGCTTTAACTAATATTCTGTCTTGTGATGTAGCCTCTTCTCAGTTACAAACTTGATAGATTTGATTGTATCGATGACAGAATAGTCATCATTCACACAAATTATAGGTTTGATGAACTTGGTGTGCTATTCCAAGAACAGTATTGCAAGAAACATAACTTTGCCCATTTTGTCAGCAGAGCCAAGGAGATCTTCAGCAAATTTGGATTTGAGAGAAATGTCAGTAAAAAGATGAGTCTTCCTCCTGCGTCAATTAACACTGTTGAGTAGCTGCCATGGGCACTTGCGTCTGATAGTTTCAAGAAGGATACATCACTAAAAGGTGACTACGTTTGAGTAGTCATCCTTACCCAAGTGCTATAAAATTGCAATATTGCCTTTTCAACTTTCACTTTTCAAGTAGCCTTTTTTGTCTTCTGTATGTTTTTTATATTAATGTTGTTATTTTTGAATGCTGCTTGCATGAAGTAATACATCTTGCATGACTTTGGAGGCACTTTGCAGCATTTCTACATCTGAGCTTGCACAAGCCAAGACCTGTGGTTATAGTTATCTTTATTTTGTATTGCTTCCTTTGGAAAAATCCAAGTGTTAGCTGTACCACACCCCATTTTTGCTGTAATGTTTTTCCCCCAAGAACTTAGTTGAGCCTCCTAGACCCAGGTGTGGAAGAGGGTCCCCTCAGGACATGATCAGGATAATTCTGTTCTTATGACAGGAGAATTGCCATCTTTTTGTTTTCCGGATAGGATGCTGGTCTGCAGGAGATGCTGAGAGTTACTGGAAAGTTTTCTCTTGTGCTCACATGAGAGCCATTCTCCATGAGAATGACAGGTGTCCTGTACTTATTTTATCTATGTGGCTGCAGGTATGTGGAGGCTGTAGCACCTGTTGGAAGGTGTCTTCTCTCATGGTTGAGTGGAGGATGGGAACTCGTAGCTAACTAGTTTTTAACTTTGCATAGTTTCAGCTTCCCATTATGTGTCGAGGAGAGTCTTCCTTCTATGCATTCTATGCCCTTTTCATTCACTGTGAGCAGGAACTAGATCTGTTTGGCAAACAGCATCTCAGATGGATTGGGGTTTACCTCTAACAACGTACACTGTGGAAAGAGGGCAATAAACAGGAGGGGGATGTGCGTGATGTGACTACAGACTGTAAATGCTGCTATACTGCATTTGGAGTAATGTTGATTTAACAGTGTTTGTCTGGATATGGCTGTCTTACATGTTGTAATACCTGCCGTGTCAGTTCCATGTTTATGAGGAATCCCCATCTGCAGGGGCATCTGCAGATTGGCCAGTGTTGTACCTTTGGTTTCATGTGTTAGCCGTGGAGAATCTGTCTGTGGACTGCAGAAGGTATGATTGCAGTCTGTAGATGGTGAAGGCCGTGACAGTTACTGACTTAATATCCCTCATAGGACATATGTTGCAACAAGCCCTAGTACAACAGTAAATGTATGAGGGTATCACAGCAACATGTCAATATTTGCCCTGTGTATGTGCTTCCAGCCATACCTCTGTCAACCTTTGTAGATATGTCATGCATGAAGTGGTGCATATGTGCCATACACCATAATTAGTGTCATCATATCTGATAACAAGCCAGTGATATATCAGACTACTACACGTTATGTACAGTAAGGGTTATATTTCATGACATAACCTGGACATTATGTAGATGATTGTACAGTATTGAGGTCTGTGTACTTATGGTGAATGTCGGCAGTGTGTGTATTGTTAATCTGTACATTAGCCTATGTACAGACTGTGGTAGATGTCATTGCTCTAGCTCCCCTCCTATCTGATGTTACATGCTGCCCTCCGCATAGTACCCTACTGGCGTATATGTTTGTATGGCCATACACACACATGTCCCATACCACAGACAGCCATCAGACCAAACTGTGTTGCAGCGCAGTATATGTAGGGTCATTCTGTGAGTGGCACATATGAGAATGGTGTAGAACAGATAGTCAGTATACTGGAATATTATGCTAGCATACCATATGAGGCTGTGGCTATGTTCACATTGGTTGTGGTTATGCACTTTCACACAGGGTGTATCTTACCATGTGCTGTGACATGCCTGTGCAGCCTGCTATATATGCAGGTACATGTGCATTCCCCCATAGGGTTTGTAGGCCAGTGTTGAGCTAGTCCGCTGTAGCCTGCACAGTGCATTGTTACATTCCTAGCAGCTTACTGTACTTACCCAGTGAGATGTCATGTGCAGATACTTGCCAGATATACTGCTGCCATGCCTCCCTTAAAAGTCATGTACGACAGACCGAGCAGTGGGATGCTGTATAGATGTATGTCAACATCTAGTGTGTAGGATGTGGCCATGGCACCCCTGCACCAGCAGTCATTATGTGTCAGGCCAGATAGGAGTGTGTGAATGCATAACCCCTGGTGGCAAATGTATACCAGTCGTTATGTGTTAGACCCATCTACATGGCTGTCTACATCCATATTGGCAAGCATGTTACACATGTTGTGCACTAAGGGTGTATGTTTATACCTGTGGACTGTACAAGGTGTGTCAGAATTTCCTCATATATTGTCCAATATCTCTGCTGCAGTTGACAGGGCTATTACATGCTAGCAGAGGTACATTACAATGATTTCCTTCGGAAGGCTGTCAGTAGCCAATGGCACACATGTTAGAAGCAGATGTGACCTTCCACACACACCATGTCTGTGAAGACAATCCCAATGACAGTAGCAATAGTGTACTAATATTCCTGCTATACATACCTGACATCCCCTTGGACTAGGACTTTGGGACTATAGGTGCTAGGGTAGGGCTACACTTCATGTCTAGGGTTACCACCTGTCCCACTTTACGAGGGACAGTTCCTCTTTTGGCAGTTGTGTCCTGCAAAAAAATTGAAAAAAATGGCAGATGTCCTGAGATTTTAGGACAAAAATATTTCCTAAGTTTTCTTTAATAGTTTCATAAAACAGTATTATTTTATCTGAAACACCTAAATGTTATATGAAATAGCATAAGCAACTCAAATGCTACAAGAACAAGCTTTTATTTTGGCAAAAAGGTGAAGGTTTGTCTTTTGTACTGGTCATGGGCATGTTTTGTCCTGCAAAATCTGACATTTCTACAAAAAAAATCCCACTTTGATCATTTGAAAAGGTGGCAACCCTATTTAAGTCCAGGACGTGCTGAAAATATATGTACATATACTTATCCAGATAGCTATATATATATATATATATATATATATATATATATATATATAATTGCACATGTGTAGTACTCCCAATTAATACTGTCATGGCAACCACCCACTATAAATCCCTACATCATGTGGGCGTGGTCCCTGTGTGATGGATATCCTACCTGTGTGTGAGCATCAGTGTTAGACAGCAGGTAGCACTACCTCTTAGAGGAGAGCCTGCAAACTCAGGGCAGCTACATATCTGTAGGATGTTCAGGAACTACAGACAGAGTGTGAGTAGAGTTGTGTTATGCTTTGTATAACAGTGGTGTTACATGGTGTGTGTGTACAGACAACTATACCTTGGAATGCAGTCTGTCTGCATACCTCTCAACTGTGGGCCTATCCTCTTGGTGGCCAGAGGTGTGCCTATCATGTTGTCTGTCCACCACACAGGTCCTGGGTCAGATATGTCACTGGCAGTGTATGTGTTGAGTGCTTTCAGTACATGGCTACATCCATTTCTGTTTCTGACCTCAATACCCTTACTAAGGGTATGTTGCAGACTATCCTGTAACACCAGCAACCTGCTTAGTGTATGGCAACAGTTCTCCACGTGTGCCTGTGTCCCAGCCTTTGCTCACCACCTACATATCAGGCCTTGCACATATGCCATGCTGTAGGCAGTTGTTCCATAGTGGGCTGTGAGTACATCATACTGCCATTGCTGCCAGCAGTCCACGTCTGTTGTATCCCCCACACATATGGTGGGGCTGGGTCCATATATGTGTGGGCGTCACCGAAACAATACATGTGTGCTCTTATGCACTCCAGAGATCAGTGTATGTAACAGTGGTATACGGCCCTGTATTAATGAGTCGGGAGCACCATAAATTACCTAGGCTGTTAAAATATGTGGGGGTATAAAGAGTGAGCTGCCTTAAGGTATCCGGATGTACAGTACTGTATACTTCACCAATATTTATATTACTTACATATCCTGGGTTAATGCAAGCCTACCGCCTCCTGCCATACAGACTGTTCTGCTTGTCAGTGTGCATGTGATGGTGTCAGTTATGCCTTATTATGTAACAGTTACAACCCGTTTGATCACATGACGTCTTTACCACCTTCTTATGATGCACAGAGTGTAGATACAGGCTGCTGAACTATACCCCTGCATTACATACTGTTGATCGTTTGGTATCCTGTGGCACAGTCTGTCCTCCCTATTGTACAAATCGAAGGGCTTGGCCTGGACAGCAACAGTTGTGAACCTTTCCAGACTACTGTAGTAGTATAACTGTTATACAGTTGCATTCCTCTGTGTATATGGATGTCGGTGTCTGAACAGCTATATGACATGGCATATAGAACTGTAATAGTACACAATGAAAGGTATTACATTTCTGCAGACCTGTGTGATGTTTTCCCTATGACCTCTTTGTGGGTATATGTTGCAGACAACGAATGCCATTTGTATGGGTGGCCCATACAGTGTCCAGTTGTTCAGGTGTTAACTGTAGGCATAGTGGCTGTTCTGTATTGTGTGCACCTTCTACATATGTATTGTACTTTACATATATCTGCTAGTCACATGTATTTACATATATATGTATACATATTTATCCATATATATGTGTGTGTGTGTGTGCGTATATATATATAGATATATATATATATATATATATATATATATATATATATATATATATATAAACACACACACACACACACACACACATATATATATATCTACACACACACATATATGTACAGATGTATATATGTATCTGCATATCTGTGTATCTGTATCCTGGGGGTGCTGATGGCTTCCACAGTTTACATTTCCTATGGGAGGCAGACTGTACTGCATGCTATGTCACCAATACTAGCCTGACATCATACAGGTGGCATATAGTGCTGTTAACATCTTGTACCCATGTACCCATGTCGTGTCAGGTCCTAGTTAGGGGTTTTGCAACACTTGGTAGTGTATCGCATGGCGGACATGTATGGCTGTGAGGGGGGGAGACCTATTTGTAGAAGATGTATAGTGTGTGGGGCCTCCCAACACCATTAACAGTGCATGTGGACATATGTGTGTTTGTTACTCTGCCATTGCTATCTACAGATGTGTGGCCTTATATACCGATATAGAACTATATATCTGCTTACATATTAATAACTATGTACGTATAAACCTACATAGATATATATCCCCGTACACATGTAACTTGCTGTGTATATGTAGACATATAGGTGTAGACACATATATGTGTCGATGTAGGCATTTGCATGCATATATATCTGTATAAATGTATAGAGATTTTGAAATTCTATATATCTACATATTTAGATATGTTGTATCTGTTTACAGATTAATATATTTCCACACAAACATCTAGATGATGGTATACATTCTCTGTACTGTTGCATTACTGGACTGGATGATATGTTTGTGAAAACATCAGGATTATGCATATCTGACATGGCTTAGTGGTAAATCACTTTGTGTATGGTTTGCAGGGTCCTTGGTTCGAGCCTTGCAGAAGCTGTTTGCTTAAGGCAGTTTTTAGCAGTTGTAAGTGGTTCTGCACTGCGATAAGCACTGCCTACACAGGTTAAGCAATTTAGAAGCCAACAGAGTATAAGAAACTGTAACCGGAAATTAGCAATGCTTAGCTCCGAGCAAACCCACTTACAACTGCTTTAAAGTGCCTTAATCTCTCTGTATCCAACGGCCCGTGTTCTGCCCAGCAACAAAATGAACAGCTCCAGCAAGGCCCGATACCAGGACCCTGCACACCATACACAAAGTGATTTACCACTAAGCCATGGCAGATGTGCATAATCATGATGTTTTCACATCATCCAGCCCAGGTATTCAACACTACGGGGAATGTATTCCACCATGTAGATGTATGTATGTGTGTGTATATATATATATTTATATTTAAATTGATATAACATATCTGTATATGTAGATATAGATACAGAAATATATGCCAATATATACAATATTTACATAGATACACATACATCTATAGATATGTATGTATACATCCATATGTCCACATATATACAGCAATAAATATATATATATATATATATATATATATATATATATATATATATGTAAGCATATGTATGGTTCACCTTTCAAAGAGAGAAAATCATATGTCTGAAAGCTGGAAGGTCGAAAGTAAGTTTTCAACATTGCACAATCCTGGAATAAATGCATCTAAAGTGCAATGAGCGAATGTCACTGTGCATTCGCTCATTGCAGATTCAACATTTTGGGTGTGGATGGCACTATAGTGGGGATGGGGAAAATGTCCCTTTCCCCACTGTAGTGTGAACCCGGAGTTAGAATATCAAAGCAGGGGGGGGATTGTGTGGGGCACAGCCCCCCCAGATGGAGGGTGCAGGGGGGCTTGCCCCCCTGCATTGCGATATGTATTCCAACTTGTAGTTGGAAAATCAGTGAAGCTGCTTTTCGATTTGCTGAGTTTTGAACTTCGGTGTAATTAGAAATGACGGATTTGTCCTTTCGGTTAGCAGAAAGGGCCATTCGGAGAAATTATTGTCTCCCTTTCAAAGGTAAACACATATATATCTATATAGGTATATATGGACATACATCTGTAGATGAAATTGGGAACATAACCAAAACATACATGTCCACATGCACCATTGATGGGTTTGAGAGACCCAAACAACATACGTCTGACACGGATAGGAATCCTCCCCCCACAGCCAAACTCATCTGGCCTGCAATACACTACCAACCTTAGCAGATTTCATAACCAGGACCCTGCACGACAAGAGCAGTACATGTTAACAGTACTCCATCCCACCTGTAGGGTGTCTGGCTGGCATTACTAACATATCATGCAGTACAGTCAAGTGAAGTGTCATGCTTGGGGGAACCCCCTGGGCAGGTGCAGTAAGTAGTTGGGATCCCATATACGATCCAACAGGCCCACACCTGACAATGGATTCACCAGTGTTGGCAAGGACAACCACAAATCCACCATGTCAGCTGGGAACTACCACGCAGTAGCCTGATGAGCCTGGTCTGCAGGGTCATGGAACATATCAACAATAAACCCATGGCCAGTGTCACTGGTAATCTTAACACCTGGGACCCCGCCAATTTTGGACTTGTCAAAGGCAGAGAATACAACCTGAACCTGGTATATCTCTTTGATGCAGTCATGACAGGTGTAGATGAGGGTTAGGAGGTGCACACATCCTATGTAGATCATAGCAGGCTTTTGTACACCATCCCACATGTAGGAATGTGTGTAGATGTTAAGGGATCTATCTCAGTTCACAAAATATGTTTCCCCCAGGACTGCTTTGCAAAAGCCAACATTCCACAGAGGCCATCCCATGGACATACAATCCTTCATAGGTCATAGATGTGTTAATGCTCTCCTCCACACTGTAGAGGTGTGCAGTAATCCTGGGGTTGCTGTAACTCACTGGGTATGGCTATTGTGGACACATCCACCATCATTGCAGTTACTATTGCATCTATCCCCCACATAGCTGTCTGTAATACTGTACAGTGTATGTTATCCGGTTGGTTAGTTGTTGTTTACACCATTCACAGTAGTAGAGTGCCTCACACCCTCCTAAGGGTAGAGCTATGCCACTGGCATTGGCATACTCATGTTACTGAGGTGAGGATCGCAGTAGAGTGGGGAAAGGGACATACTCCCTGCTGTTAGCATGTTCTGTGTCATCCAAATAGACTGCATATTAATGTGTGTTTTTTCCTAGCCTGTCTTGGTGGGATTACATGAGCAACAGATGTGTTACCTGTACGGGGACATGCCTCCATGTGTACAATCTTGTATCTGTACTGTATCCAAACCAAAGGCTCTGTGTATTGTACCTAGCCATGTCATGTGTACCACCCACTACACTTACTGGTGTCCACTGTAGAAGGCCTGCTGACACCACTACCTCCATCAGCCATGAGGCACATGGACAACCACAACACAATCAGAATAAATAATGGTGAAAACAGTACAACATTGTTAATTACAGCTATAATGCATCATGGCTGCACAGCTACACCTTCCAGGATATTAGCATTTCACTTTACTGCTGACAACATGCTACACAGCATTCCATTGCTACACTGTTGTACAGTGACTCTGTGCATCAGCACCATGTTAGCCTGTCCCTGTATGGATGACAGGATGTGGCACAGGTATCATCATATGCACAGGGTGTGTTCTTGGTTTGCCGGAGGCCTAGGCTGAGCCATACAATTGACAACATGTGTGTGTGTGTGTGATGGGGCTGAGTAGTGTTATGGGCCAGTGGTGATGTGTGCAGGTATGTGGTTGCCCTAGGTTTGTTTGTGTGTCTGCATGCACACAGTTCTGCCATGTGGCTGCCTTATACGGGGATTTGTGAGACAGCTGCAGACTGCACCTGGCAGGGTTAGCAGTTCACAGTCTCTGGCCATGGACATGGGACCTGTGCTTGGCAGGGTACACAGACAGTATCAGGTACAAAGCCAGATCGGGTACTGTCTCCGAGGTTGACAAATGTCCACTGGATCCAGGTCCCTCCTGGGACTGGCCAGGGCCATGTGCACGTGGTCTGCTATGACGGTTTGTGGACAGCACCTCCCCACAGTGCTGGGGCTGGTACTGCCACTATGGGAGCAGCTGTGACTGGGACGTTCACGGCGACCTCCAGCTGCTGATGTTGCTGGCATACGTCCACGAGGCCATCGCAACCGTACCACCCTGTCCTGACGCATGGACATGGCATTCTTGATGAGATCCAATGTCTCACCCCACCGTCTATCCATGACCTCGGTGTAATTACGAATGGCACCTGCTAAGTCATGGATGCTGTCATTTACAGAGGTGTGATGAGCCTTCTGCACCCTTAGACCCTGTCTGGTGTACCATTCCATTTGTGCCTGTGCCTCCATGACAGCCTGGAACATGCGTGTGGTAGATATAGATGTGGCACGTCTGCCAGGGGCATAATGACTGGCAGTGCTCTGACGAGCACCCTTGAACATCTGCCTATGAAGTACCCCACTGGACATCCGGCAATGGCTGCTGTGTCCTGACACATGTGCCATAGATACCACACTGTCCTGGCCAATGCCAACCATAGACTGTCCCTCAGCTAAGGCCAACGGTGATGAGGTATGTAGAGGCAGTGTGACTGTGTGCGTGGATGGGGTGGATACTTGTGGAATGTCAATTGGTGGCCCAGCGGCAGCCCTGGACAACCCTGCCTGTGCCTCAACACACCTATCCTCATGGTCACTGTCTGTATCAGTGACATCAGATTCCCTGCGGGAGGGACCCAGCCACTCCTCGCCATCTGTGAAGGGAAAACGGGGAACAGACTGTAAGACCTGTACATCTCCACTAAACAGTACATACACACAAACACATGTGCAGACATGGTTACACACACAAACGTACACACATGCAGTCGACATACATGACAGCCCATACACTCCACCAGACAGCACCTACAGAAAATTCCAGCACCCCCATAACACACACAATAGCAGGTGATGGTGCAGTACAGTATCACACGCAAACCTTTAATTATACACGTCAGCATGCAGGGCATGTGGTGCTCAGCAGCATGCAGTGCAACTGTAGTCAATCCCCATTACCAACATTATACACGGCTGTGATGCATGGCGTCTATTAGATGATGGCCCTCCCACTGGAACACACTGCACCCACGTCCACAGCATTGCTGTGCATCTGTTCAGCACCCTGGCATGTACTGTGCACCATTGCAGGATGTGTATCTGTGTGTTAGTTATGTTTCCTCTGTTGCTCACAGCCTCCGTGTCTTTCTGGATTATATGTGGACACGTGTTTTGTAAATACCTGATGTGTATTCACAGATGCCATCATCAGTGGTGCATGTATGAGTGATAGAATACCATTAGGCCGACCACAGACACAATGTACTGTACCTATGTTGAGTGTAGAGACCATTATTGACATGGCACTCTCTTCCATGACATGCCATGGTGCAACACTACTGCATATGGCAACACTACACATACCTGACATGTGACATATGACCTAGGCAGTCAATTGCATTACAAGATATATGTGTCAGTTGTGCAGATGCTGATTGGGATGCATACCGTTTGTGGGTGCCTATGTGTGCACACACATATCATGATGGTGTGTAGCAATAACTGCTATGTATACTACTGCGGTCACAATACCTGGCAGGGGTATAGTAGCATGGGCCATCATCATGAGCCAGTAGTTAGTCAGGCCTGCAAATGTTTCCCAAACCTGCATGTTTGCATGCTAAACACATGCACAGCCCTAGGAGGTCATACAGTGCCATCACTAGTGCCATGGAGTCAGGGTTATGTCTGCCACACTTCATGACCTTGACTGTGTGCAGATACAGTCATTCTCAGTGTATTTGTCTCTCCCCTCCAGTGCACTGTTGTGTTTCAGGATGACACACCCTCACCATCTCCTGCTACATTGCAAATGCTCAACATCTGTGCCCTACACATGTGAGTCATATTGTAGTATCCCAAACTAGGAACACCATGTGTACTGGCATATTCCCTGCCAATCCAGGGCAAACATACAGGTGTACAGTGGCACCAGCATTGTACAGATGGGGATGTCATCCCTGGGTTGGGGTGAGGTGTGGATTGTGCAGCACATGTATCATAACTGCAAGTTCCTGGACTTCCCCAACATGGTGCTGGTACATCAGAACACATCGCAACACATGGCTTTGGCAATGTCTCGCCATTATGCAGGTCATATCTGTATTGAGCCCTGGCTGATGTTGCCTGTGGTACACAGAGGTTCATAGGTGAGTACTGGTTTATTAGTCCTGGGGCCTACATAAGCCTAGCCACAGGGGTTCCCAGGCATGCACCAACCAATAATGTTATTCCCCTGTGCCAGTCAGGCTGTGGCACAGATGTACTACCCAGGGTGAATTCCCCATTTCCTATCCAGTTGTCAAGTGTTTTTGTAAAGAGGGCCAGTGAGTAGCAGTGCCTGACATGAATAGGTAGTCTGTTCCAAAGTGTGGGAATTCCCCAGGACAGGGCCCTATCTCTCCAGTATGTTCTGTGTAATGTGTTGATGAGGTTTAGGACCCTGGAGCATGTATTTGCAGAGGGATTGGGGTTTCTTTATGTGTAGCATGTTCAACTGTTCTGTGTATGACATAGCTGTGTATGTTTGGCAGATGTCAGCTGTGCCTGGGCAATGTGCACCGGCGTGTAGGCACAGTTATCTGCAACGGTCAGTGTATTGCGTGTGTTTGAGGCTGGTAATCCCATTAGTGAGGTGTGTGCTTTGTCAGTGAACATGTACAGCATGCATTATGGGTAGGTGTGTTAGATGTGTGCATGGCCTACACTTTAGCTGTGGCAGGCACAGTGTATTACCAAGCACAACCTTAAACCATACTCACCAGCATCTGGCCGCTGCCTTGCTGGTATCCTAGAGGCACCTACATTGAGATGAGATAGAGTTGATGCCAGTGGCCACAGTTGTGGCATTGCTACAGGGTGGGTGCAATATTACAGTAAAACAACAGCTGAAGTCCACAGTACTACAGGTTATGTGCAACTGATTATCAGTACTACACAGCAACAGACTCTACATCTCACATATGCATGATCTACCTTTTCAGATGCATACACAACAGTGGTCTACTGATATGCCGTGGACCCTTACCTGCATGATCCATATCTGGTGTGTGGGTAGCACCCACCTCCATGACTGTATATGTTTGTATCTCTTGTGGTCAGGCAGGTGCCACCAGGCTCATGAGCAGCTCCTCCACTCTGGTGAGGGGGGGTGGATGTTAATGCCCCCCCCCCGTTGGAAAGTGGTCAACCCACACAGCAGCGTACATGGCGGAGCAGGTTATTACAATGATGGCAGACCTGCTCATATGTACGGCTGTGCATGCCCACCTCATTCACCCTGCAGACCACATCATTCCACATGGCAGTGCGCTCATGCTGGTCCTGGTCATGGCTTGTCCTGGAGAACAAAAGCTGGTAGTGCTGGATGAGGCTGGTGAGTATTATGTCATCCTCAGTGGCACTGTATGTTGGATTCCTTTGGTGTGCCACTGTCCCTGAAAGAGATAAAGATGGAAATATGTCTGAGCAACTCATATGGCACGTTTACCATAATACAATACACATGTCAGTCTCCTGCCACCATATCAGCTCCAAATTAATGTTCACACAACGCTAGTGGTATGTCTCCGGTTCATCTACCATTGGGACATATATTGTATTGTACAACACTTTCTGCTATGTGTTTATAGACATGCTCCCTGTGGGGACACTAGAGTTGCTGGGCTGTTACAGAGTATTTCACCTGCATGCCATTGTCACTGCCACTGTGTTTCCACATATGCATGTGGTATGCTTGCTTTGTGATTGCTACACATCTGCCATTCTGTGTTATTGGGGAAATCTATGCATGCTGTTGGACACGTTCTGGGATTGTGTGGACTATTACAACCCACATATGTTCCATGACAGTGACACGACAGTATGTGTAGGGGTTATTTGCCAGCAGGAACACCGCTCCCACCTAATGTGGACATGTTACCAGTCCACATCACATCTGCGACCCACCATGGAACCTCATCTACTGTTCCGGCACTGCTTTCGTGTGGAACCACCTCAGGGGATGGTGTGTCCCCCATTAAGCACACACAGACATATGTCTGTCACCCAGAGTTAGGTCCAGGGTCTGGTGCATAGGGAGCTAGCTCCACAGAGACATGGGGTATGTGCTACATCATCTGGAGGCATGCAGTACACATACACAAGGTTAGACATGCATGTTCCTCCTGCTCAGCCCACAGCCCAGGCACCTTTATGTCCATGTAGATGCTGTCGTGACTGTCCATACGTGGGCACCATGTTCCCTTTGTTCCCATATGGGGACTCAAGGGCTTCCACATTCCAAACAAAACTACCCATCCACAGTGTTTACCCACCACATGTCATATATCAGCCCTGTATGCTGTCTCGTTTGTCACCCAACCAAAACTACATACCAGTATGTGCCTACTACCCTTCACCAACATATATATCCCACCTTCTGAAATAATTGCGATGCGTTCCCAACATGGGTTACACACCACACTCCATTTTGCAGCTATATACTGGTGTGTAGATAATGTGTATTGATGTGTGATGTTCTGTAACACATGTCATGGCATGGGACATGTATTGACATATATATATATATATATATATATATATATATATGTATGTGTGTGTGTAGATATTAATTGTTATTTAGATACCTACATAGATGTATAACTGTCCGATGTTCTGTAGACATACGCAGCTGTGAATATATATCACATATATATTTATCTGTATATGGGGTGCATACAGACATCTGGTCCACACTCTTGTAACTCTCTTTGCTTCACAGCTGAACTGTTCTGCCTTGCTGCAACACATACTGGTGTCACATGTGAACACAGACTAACATTAAGGGGGGTATATATGATGACAGATTTTAAATAAGCATATTATACTGCTATTGCAGCTGGGCATGCTATGCTACACTTTAACATGACTGTCCTGCAGGTGGTGTGCTCTCACACCCATGTGTCTATCATGGCAGTATTAATACCACCATCAGCCGTTGGCCACAGTAATGTACAGAACACAGATATCATGGGTCACATTTTTGCCATTCACTGCTGATCTGCACAGTTGACAGGTGTGTCCCACTGCCCACAGGGACAGACACTATTGTCCAGAGCAGTTGTTGAGCAGAACATCTTTACAGGAACAAGTACTGATGGCATATGTAAAAATTTCCCATTATATATCCTATTATTCTATGCCATATGCTACATGCAAGTAAATGCATGTCTTTTTCACATACCTTGTATCTTTTTTTTCTGCTGTAACAAATCCCTGAGCTTTGCTAATTTTATTTAGCTTGTTTTTTTTTTTTTTTCTTTTTCTCTCTCTCTCTCTCCAGTAGAGTGATTGAGCTGGTTTGAATAGATTGCAGCATGCTTTTGTAGGTATTGCACATGATCAGGTGATGGCATCTGCATCAGGCAGTGTCCACCAGTTGCTAATTGCATGCAGCCTGCTCTGTAGTACTTCAGATAACCACTGTCATGGCAATCCAGTACTGTAAATTGCTGACTTCTGTGGGCATTGTCCCTTCACCTTTCCAGTATGGAGTACATTGTTCCTGTGTGTGGACATCAGTGTTACAGATAGCAGGTAGCAATACCTGTTACAGCAGAACCTGCAGACACAGGCCAAATTCACATCTCTATAAGGTTCCAGACCTACAGACAGCGTGAGTAGTGTTGTTGTGTGCATTATATCTTGCTGGCCTTACAGGGTTTCTGTGTACATGGTACTTTTGCATGGAATGTTTGCCTGCATAGCTCTCATCTGTGGGCCTATCCATATGATACCAAGAGGATTGGCTGTTAGGTTTTGTCTATGCACCACATAGGCACTGTCCCAGATAAATCAGTGGCATTCTGTCTATTGAGTGCTATCAGTACATGGCTACATCCATTTGTATTTCAATGTCATATTCCTGCATAAGGGTATGCTGCAACAAATCCTGCAACACCAGCAATTTCCAAGGTGTGTAACAGCAATAATGCAAATATGGCCCTATGTTCCTGCCTCTGTCCTCCACATATATGCCAGTCTTTGTCCTGCTGTGATACAGAAAGGAGTTGTTAGGTAATGGCATATCATTATGTACTGCTAACATTACTGCTATCATCCCAGTCATTTCATGGACTCCCACACCAACTGTTGGCCAATGTCCATATATATGGGGGCAACAGCTAGACAACACATATGTGCCCTTGTACATTCCAAAGGTCAGTGTGTGGTACACAGTGTTCCTTGCCCTTGTACAGCCTTTTATGGGGGGGGGGTTCAATACCATTAACCTGGGCTGTGACACCTTTTCAGGGATATAACTGTTAAGACAAGGGTCATTCAGTGTGATAGTGAGATGTTAGGTTAAGCAATGTTATGTACGAGATACTGTGACATTACCACACGTGCTACATTTCCCCCTAGGGCATGACTACAGTGTGTAATTGGAGGCTGCTGAACTGCATCTGTAATTGTTGTTACTTATCTTGAAGGCAAATCCTGTGTCTACTGTTGTACTAATTGAAGGCCTTGGCCTGGACAGCATAGTATGGTATATATCCACATGGCTTGCATCTACTGTTTTGCGTAGGCCTTGCATTCATCACTGATTACATATTTCAAAATGTATGTGGTGTAAGTACTGGCATGCATTATTGTATATTACACAAATAAAGGTTTTCTGTGTATGCATACCTCTGTGTCGTGTCATGTCCTTTGAATTGTGGGTGGGTATATGTGTAATTTAAGTATTCTCATTTGTGGGAATGGTTGCCACACTACACATTTCACAGGTGGCAATTACAGGTCTTATGGCTGAGGGATATACTTTGCACCCAGTACTTCCACACTACTTCTACATATGTATGGTTACTAATACCTTTTGTTTGTGTATATATGTATGTACCTATATGTATATCATATAGCTATATTTATATATATATGTATATATATATATATATATATATATATATATATATATATATATATATATATATATATACACACACACACACACACACACACACACATACATATGAACATATTTATGTATCTATATACAATTGATGTTATATGAATATTTGTGAGTCATACATACATACACACACACACACATATATATATATATATATATATATATATATATATATATATATATATATATATATATATATATATATAGCTGTCTGTCTACATTTACAGATGTATATCTGTCCATATGTCCATGTATGTTCGGCTCATATTTTGGCCTGTACCTCATTCTCTTGGCAATTGACATGGATGATCGCAGCATTGAAGTCAGCAACTAGGGCCTTCAATTTTGTGTTTCAGACTTCATCTCCTTCTACATATGTGTTCTAATGCATATTACTGTGTAACTAGCAACATTTTAAGTGCATTAAAGCAGTAATTGACATATATCCCTATATGTACCCACATTGTGGCATACTTTGTCCAGACTTCTTGCATTAACAGGTTGTGTGGTATGATATTACTACATTTCCTGTACTGTTGACTGATTTTGCTACATGATATGTTTGTGAAAATGTCAGGGTTATGTATATCTGTTATGGTTTAGTGGTAAATCACTTTGTGTATGGAGTGCAGGGTCCTGGGTTCGAGCCTTGCAGAGGCAGTTTATGTTGTTGCTGGGCAGAACACGGGCCTTTGGATACAGAGTGATTAAGGCAGGCACTTTAAAGCAGTTGTAAGCGGGTTTGCGCGGAGCTAAGCACTGCTAACTTCCGGTTACAGTTTCCTATACTCTGTTAGTTTCTAAATTGCTTAACCTGTGAATGCAGTGCTTACCCCCGCACAAACCAGCTTAAACCCACTTACTGCGGCTTAAAAGTGCCTACTCCCGCTTACCCCACACTAATTTCTTTAAAAGAAAAGAAGGGGTGATAGGAAAGTGGTGAAAATGGGGCACAAAGAGGGAAAGACAAGTAGGCAAGATAGCTAGGGATGTGCAGGAAGGATGTAGGGAAGGTCCATAGCTGCCCATTTCTTCTACAGCAACAGCTGTGCATATGCTATGAATTTGGAGGTACAGTTGAATACTCCAACCCCTGGGAGAGGGGTGAGGACAACAATAATATGTTGTGATGCCAGTTAGACCAAATTACATGTGTCCAGTGGACGTGTGCAAATGGACAGCTATGTATGGGGCGTGATTTTTTTTTTTTTTTTTTTTGGGGAACAGACTGCCCTTTTTTTTAAGGTGAGAGTGAGATGTTGGGGAAGGAAAGTAGGTATGCCCGGGGAGGATAAGTTGGGAAGATTGACAGACAAGACAGCATACAAGGGCGGTGTATGACAAGTGGGGGGGACCTTGGATGAGGAGGGGTGTTTGGAAGTCGCAAGCCCATGAGCCCCCAAATGGAAACATTGGGACTGAGGTCTCCACCCATGGGCAGTCAGCACTGCACCTTCACGGCCCCAAAGGTAGCTGTGGTGGTGGCTGTGTAGGAGGAGCAGGCTCACCCTCTAATTGCGCCAATCAGCCCTCAAGCTGGTGTAGCCGGTCTCGAAACTCCATATCAAGCTCGCTATGCACTACGGCCTGGACTTGACGACTGGTGACATGATGTTCTTCGTGTTTCACTGTTGCAGTCATTACATTTGAGTTATCTGCTTGCAGGTAGCCCTCAGTCGGCCTGATTAACAAAGTCTTGGGTCCTACGTCGGTTGCTGTCCCTTCTTCCATGACGTCAGGTCGTCAGAGGTATAAAACATGCAGCCAATGCCATTACATCAGTCTTTCTTGCCGTGTGGTACCCGAACTAGAAGCAGTTCACAAGTGCCAGTCGGCCGACTCCTGAAATTTTCGTTTTCAAGTTTCAGAACCAAAGTCTTCAACTAAAGCCAAGTACCCCGTTGGGGAAACTTTTTCTTGCTCCTTACCGATGTCAGTAAAAGTTAATAATTGCATTACTTGTGGAAAGCAAATACCTCATAAAGATTTTCATTTGTACTGTATTCCTTGCCTAGGCCCTGACCACGACGTACCTTGCTGTTGGTTTTGTGCTTTATTTAATCAGTGCACTATCCGTCGTCGGTATATTTTCACCTCTAAATATTTCAGTTCTCGGTTTAATTGTCTAGGAATGTCATTGGTTAGCCATCCGACTACCGGGATTCCGAAAAAACGCAAAGATAAAGACAGAGACAGGCCACCGATGTCCAAAACTGCCAACAACGCTTCTCCTAAGCCAGTCGCAAGTTCACCAGTACTCAGTGAGGTGCTTTTGCAGCCCCTGATACCCGCTACTTCTGATTTGCAGACCTCTACTGAGACCCATTCGGAGTCCGGTATGCCGCGAGATGCTTCAGCTATGGAACCCATGGATGTCTCTACCTTGGATGGGTCCGGAGCTGCTGTGCAGGCACTGGCTTCTGAGGGTTTATTGAGGCCTTCGGACTTGCATATTAAACTGACACTTCCTTCTTTATTTGGGCCTAAATCTCGATCTATGCCTAAAAAAATGACGCCCAGGCCACATGCTCAGGCCTCTATGCCTAAAAAACAAATTATAAGAATGGCTGAAGATCTAATTACTCTAATCAGGTGTAGCTAACCCCCCCCCCCCCCAAGAGGCCTAGGACTGAAGTTGATTATGAATCGTCTTATCAGGATTCTGTTTTTTCTGATTCTTCTGATGATCTGGATTTGCCCTTATCTACTTATGAAGATTCTGATGCAGAGGACTCCAGTCCCTCTGCTTCCCCTCCTGAGGATTTTTTTTTTTGGAGAAACCTTACATACTCTAAGGGAGCATTTCCACTGGGAAAGCCAGGATTTTTCTGATTCAAAAAAGAGGCTTAGGAATTTCCTTCTCCTATTTCAGCATAGGTCTTTAGCTATTCCTCCTGTACTAGACATTGTTGATGATGCTTTTTCGGAATCTAGTTCAGCTCCTGATTCCCTGCCTCTTGCTCCCAGAAAACCTGACAGATACTACAGGGTCCCTGAGTCCCACAAGTTCCTTTTTAAAAAATCCTGTTGCAGATCCAGAGACTATTTCACAGGCGCCCACGGTTATTAAGGCTTCTACTGCTAAAAATCGTACCTCTTCTGATAGAAACTCCAGGGTGCTGGATAGATGGGGTAAGAAGGTTTACACTTCTGCAACCTTGGCCATTAGGGCTTTAAACTGACAGTTTTATATGTTAAAGTATCAGTAACATGTTATTGGACTGCTTAAACAGAAAATAATGTTGATTCCTGACTGTGTGGAAAATAAAGAATTACAGGATTTAATGCATTTTGCTGAACAAGTTGGAAAACATACTTTGCAATGTGGCTTTGATTCATTAGAGGCCTCTTGCATGGCTGCTGTTACTGGGTCTGTGCTCAGAAGGCATGCTTGGCTCAAGGAGCAATCTTTGCCTGATCATGTTAAAGCTAAATTGTTGGATGCTCCTTAACATCAGGACCGCCTGTTTGGCAACAAGACCGAGGAAGTTCTTAAAAAGATGCAAGATAAAGCTAAATCTGTGCAAACTGTTAAATATTTTTTAGAAGTTCAGCCTCCTAGATTTAGTAGGCACTGGCCCTCTAAGAATTGGTCCTTTCCAGCCCCTTCCAGGTCTTCTCAAGCCAAACCCAGGCAAAAAAAAACAGGTTTCAGTCCCAGGGGACACACAGAACTAAGCAGTGGAGAGCATCCACTTCCAGATCTGGGAATAATAAGACTCCCCCTATGGTAAACTGTCTCAATGACTTCCTTTTAAAATTTCCAAGCACTTATCAGCTGACTGCCCCTTTGGGGGGAAAGATTGCTTTTCATGCAAAGAACTGGGATCTCATTACCCAGGACAAATGGGTTTTAAATATAGTGACCCAGGGATACAGATTTCACTTCCACACGTTGCCAACACCAAGCGGGTGGCTGGACCTACCCTCAAATCAGTGGGCAGAGGCCCAAAAACAAGTACTTTCTCTCTTAAGCACGGGGGCTATTCAACTGGTACCAGAAGAGGAAAAGGGACAAGGTTTCTACTCGAGACTTTTCCTGGTACCCAGAAAAGACATTTCATGGTGTCTTATCCTGGACCTGTCTACTCTAAACACCTATTTGGAGATTCCAAAATTCAAGATGCTGACTCTTCACCAGTTATATGCCTGGTTGGCAACACTAGATTTAAAAGATGCATACCTGCACATCCCAATCAGGGAATCTTGCAGAAGATACCTACACTTCAAAGCAGGCTACACGCACTATCAGTTCTCTGCACTGCCCTTTGGCTTATCTACTGCACCCAGGGTATTCACAAAGTGCCTGGCTCCAGTTATTGCATTTTGCAGGCAAAGAAATATTCAAATATACCCATACCTGGACGATTGTCTAATTCAGGCAGAAAGCCAGGACATACTTTTGAATCATCTGGCCCTTGTACAATGGGTTCTAACTTGTCTGGGGTACACCATAAATGAAAAGAAATCACACCTGGTACCCTGTCAACAAATTATATTCCTGGGAGCAAGCTTGAATACAACTTCCCAGATGGCTTACCTCATGCCAGAGAAACAAATTCATTTGACAAACTACTTCAACAAGTGTCCACAAAAACCCTGCTATCTGCAAGACAAATACTGCAAGCCTTGGTGTTCATGGCCTCCTGCATTCTTCTAATTCCATATGCAAGACTGCATATGAGGAAACTACAGTGGTATCTAAAAAGCCTATGGTGTCAACATTCTCAAGACCTGGAAACAATGATTCCTGTCATACCTTGCCTACGCCTAGAGTTCCTTTGGTGGGCAGAGGTCTGCCACCAAAACAAGGGACTACCTTTCACACCACCCCCTGCCGCCCAAACCCTAACAACAGACACATCAGACTATGCATAGGGGGGTTAACCTGGCAGGGAAGTGCATTCAGGGCAAATGGAACCCAAGCCAAATGCACCTGCATATCAATCAAAAAGTAATGTTAGCTGTACGGAATGCTCTGACAGCCTTCAAGGACCACATTCTTCCAGGACAACTAATGGTAAAGACGGACAACACCACTGTTATGTGGTACACATTCTTACCCCCTCTGCAGTTTAGCCATGGCATTATGGAACACAGCCTTGAGCTACTAAGTGCACCTACAAGCTCAATTACTGCCCAGAAAATGTAATACACCGGCAGACTGACTAAGCAGAAACGTCATGGACCCACATGAGTGGAAACTGGAACCAAGGATTTTCAACATGTTGACAAGCAAATGGGGGAGCCCAGATGTAGACCTGTTTGCCTCTCCGCAGAACTACCAATTGGACAAATGTTACACAAGGACTCCCCACAAAGAAGCCTGGAAAGTGGATGCTCTGTCCTTCAGCTGGAAAAACCTATCAGTCTATGCCTTCCCCCCTCTGCCTCTGCTCTCCAAAGTACTACTAAAAATCAAACAGGACAAACCAAGGATGATTTTGATTGCTCCAGACTGGCCGCCAACACTGCAGACCCCTCCTGCGCAGTGTGTCATGGTTATCTCCATGGCACCTGCCTCAGACTCCTTCCCTGCTGTCTCAGCAGGAGAACCAGATTCTGCATCCTCGGCTTCAAACCCTGAACCTTGCAGCCTGGCAAATTACTTAATCTCTTCTTTACCATCCCTCAGCAAACCTGTGATTGATATCATTTTAGAGGCAAGGAGGCCTAGTACTATAAAATCTTATGCTGAAAAATAGAAAAGAATCTGTGTATGGAACCAATCTCAAGGGATGAGCACATCAGCGCTCACTTTACCTCAGATTTTACAATACTTAACTGAGATGCTTCACAAGGGCTTGTCTTCTTCCTCCATTAAAATCCATGCCTCAGCCATTTCAGCTCATTATAACACAGAACCACCCCTCTTCTCTCATCCACTGCTCAAGCAGTTCCTCAGAGGTGCCAGAAATTTGAGACCACCCAGGAGAGCTCCAACCCCAGCCTGGGACCTTAACTTTGTCTTGGAGAAACTCACTGTACCTCCTTTCGAGCCAGCTGCTACTGCAGACTTAAAATTTCTTTCTTGAAAAACAGCTTTCCTTTTAGCAATCACTTCAGCTAGAAGGGTATCTGAATTACAGGCTCTTATAGCAGTGGAGCCTTTCACCATCTTTCATGCGGACAGGGTGTCCCTCAGAACCAATCCATCCTTCATGCCCAAGGTGGTATCCATTGTGGCTCTTAATCAGTCCATTCATTTGCCAACCTTCTTTCCCAATCCACACAACAAAATGGAATGGATTCTGCATTCCTTGGATGTGCACAGACAACTTAGATTCTACTTGGACAGGACTGAACCTCAAAGGAAATCTGAACAACTGCTGGTGGCATTTGCTGCAGGGGCAGAGGGGAAGGCTATTTCAAAGCAAACCATTTCTAAATGAATAAACCATTGCATTCATTTCTGCTATAAGCACCATGGAAAACCTATCCCCCAGGGGATCAGACCTCACTCCACCAGGGCTGCATCTACCTCTACAGCCTTTCTCAGAGGTGTCCCTACCAGGGACATCCTAGAAGCTACTACCTGGAGTTCTGTACATACTTTCACCAAGCATTATCATTTGCCAATTTTCTCTAAATCCAGAGCTGGCTTTGCCACTGCAGTCTTGCAGGGCCTTATAGCTGGCCCTAATGCTATCTAAATTCCTCCTCCCAACCATAGCTTTGGGAATCTACCCAAATGTAATGACTGCAACAGTGAAACACAAAGAACATAGTACAGTTGTGTACACTTACTATAAATGTAGATGTTCGAGTGTATTCACTGTTGCAGTCCTGGTTACCCTCCCTCCAGCACCCTAACTTCTTTTGGCTATACCTCTACTTTCCTTTACTATGCTTAAAAGCCTTTTTGGTGTATTTGCTTTTTTGTTGGAGGTATATCTTTGTGCTTTTATATTTAATTGCTTCCCATTAGGGGGGCTCCTGACATCTGGGGCAAGAAAAACTGATATGGCGTCGGCTGCATGTTTTATACCCCCGACGACCTGTCGTCATGGAAGAAGGGACAGCAACCGATGCAGGACCCAAGACTTTGTTAATCAGGCCGACTGAGGGCTACCTGCAAGCAGATAACCCAAATATAATGACTGCACCAGTGAATACATTCGAACATCTACATTTATGGTAAGTGTACACAACAGTGCTTTCCTCTCCGTGCCTGCTCCCAGGGTGGGGGTGAGCCCCATCCCCTGCAGCGGTTCCACCCGAAGTTGGTGCAGGGCCAACAGAGGAGGAGGTCCCAGGCTGGGCCCCAGACGTGCTGGTGCCTGGTGCCATGGCCAGCTGAGGTGGGATATGTGGGTCCACTGGGACCGGCCTTCCCATATGAGCTATATTGCAGGTTTGTGACAGATATGGGTTAGTAATAGGCAACAGGATTCGGGATTAGTTATAACAGCATGCATAGGTATTCCCATTAACCCAAAACACCAGATTTAAAACAGTTGCAGAGCAAGCAGAACACATGCATATATGGAACAACAGTGGCCATTACAACAGCATGCAGGTTTTATTGATGGCAACAGCCCACCAATATGGGTGTATTTTAACATGGCACATGGATAGAAACAAATGTGAATATTTATAAACCATTGGGACATATGTCCCAACATAAGCTTGGAGTGTACACATACCGATTGAGGTGTGTCATTGGGTTATTTTTGCACATATGTTAGGAGTGAGAGAGAGAGAGAGAGAGAGAGAGAGAGTTCAATTAACAACTAATATATCCTTGTAGTTTTCACAACATTCTTAGTCGCTGCAGTGATCTGTCCCTTACATGTATTATTACCCTTCTCAATGGTCTTATATTGTACACTGGTATGTTTATAGATTATTATATACGTGACCTGTGTCTTACATACAGGCATGACAAGATGTAGGTGTTAATGCAACATATGTGGAGAATTGCTCTCATATACTTTGGGTGAGGTGCTAGAATGACAGGTTTGTTTTCATATACATTCTCTGAGTATGTACACCTCTGACTATCAGTTATATGTCATTAACAGCTGCCTACATTTCTTGGATCATCACACTGATTTTTCAGGGGAACAGGGTACCAGGCTAGTGATGTGGGCCATTTATCTGGACATGCTGCACAGATTGGAACATTAGGTTATGAATATGCATACAACTTTCTATTTGAACATTCTAGCAAATTCTGTACAGTTGGGTGTAATTATGCATACAGCTTTCTATCTGAACATTGAAACAAAATCTGTATAGTTGTGGGGTATGATTATGCTTACAACTTACTAGCACTCCCGGGATTCAAACCCCTGCTGTGTGTGACAAATAAATTAGTTAATATCACAGTAGACTGTGCTATCAGGGAATTGATGTGAAGCTTTCTACTGTTTACTGTGTAAGTCTCCCTCACTTGTACAATTTATTTTATTTATTTATTTTACATTTGTTGACTGGGCTAGTCTAACTGGATACATATCCATTTTCATTAGAGGCCCGGGGAGAAAATCTCCTCAAAACTTATAAGAAATATGAAGAAACATATTAAGAAACATACGAGAATACATACATAGATACAAATACATACATGCATACAAGCATATAAAATAATAAAAAAACAGATCAAATCCAAGATGCAAATAAAGAAAACTGACATTAGCAGAATGTTACATCCTTTAGGTAACAAATTAAAAAAAAACAGTTTTAAAAGTTAGTCATGGCTAATAGTAGTCATGACTAGCATGATAAGTCAATTAGTAATAAAGGTTAGTATTTAGTAAAAATGTAAGATAGTATTCGATACTGTGAGGTCAGAGAGTTAATCAGGATTGGTACAAGAACATAACCAGTGGTTAGTGAAGAAAAGTCTTAGGTTAGTTTTAAATAGTTGAAGAGAGGTCTGAGCAGTTAGGTCATGTGGTAAAAGATTCCATATTATACCCACAGAGTTAGAAAATAAAGTCACCAGCTGAGTTTTTTGATAGGGTAGTGAGGATCAATAATTTGATTCTTCAGGCTCTTATATGGCATTATGAGGGTGGAAAGAATTGTGGTGCTATTGGGTTGATGTAGGGCTTTGTGAGCTATAGTGAGTTGGTTAAATTGTAGTTGGTGGGGGAGTTCAAGCCAACCTAGTTGTTTAAGGTTCTGACAGTGATGAGTTATATAAGGAGAGTTTGTCGCAAATCTGGCTATGTTGTTATATGATTTAGAGAGTTTGTTGAGGTTATTTTTGGAAAGATTGGTAAATATGAGGGAAGCGTATAATAGGGTAGAGATTAAATGAGTTCAGGCTATTGTGGTTTTGGCTTCTAGAGTAAGGAAAGGTTTGATTCTGTATAGGGATCCGAGTTTTCTGTTAATATTCTTAATAGTATTATTTATGTGTGTGTCAAAATTTAGTTGGTTATCAATAGTAATACCTAGGAGTTTAGTGGTGGGGTCTGGAGAAATGATGGTACCATTGCAGGATAGGAGTATGAAATGTAGAGGGGTGGAGAAGTGGGAGGGTGTGAAGAGCAGAAGTTTGTTTTTTTGGGGGTTGAGGAGAAGATGGTGGTTAGAAAACCATCCTTCTATTGTGCTAAAAACTTTTTGTGTAAGAGTATGAAATTCGTTTTGGGATGTACCTGAACAGATAATAGTGGAGTCATCTGCATATTGAATGCAGGTAGAGAGTGGGGTAGGAAGATGAAGGTCGTTTATGAAAATGGAAAACAATATCACTGACCTCTTGGCACTTCCAGCATTGTTATACAGAACTTCATACAGATTTTATCTGCATACAACAGTGTGGGTAACCCTGCTTAATACGACAGTACTATTTATAGTGTGCAACAGTTCAACAACATATGAAAGAAGAGTAAACAGAAGCACTCCAGGGGTTATACCTTTATTTACAGAATATTACACATTTATTTCTACTGGTACAACAGTTTCTAAGGCTCTTATATTTATTTGTTATGACAGTACATGCTGAATAGTTACTAACCTGCCTCGTGACGCAGTCTTTGCAACCTAACGTCATGGGCTTGCTGGTTCGCAGCCCACTCATCTGCAGCTGTCAGAGAAATACAGTGATATTTAGCCATACCTATCCATAGTATACACAAGCTAGGCAATTATTAAGTATTTAGTAGAATGAGTACTTAGTACTGGAGCATTAGGCATCTGCCGAGACTCCTGGATCCACTGTTCCAGTACATTCCCCCTCCACCGCTTCAGGTCAGCATGGTGGTGCCTTCACCTGCTCACCAGTCCGAGGGATATCTGTGGCATTGGTGAGGTCACAGGTGAGACTGTCCCAGGCCTCCGTTTTATACTGTGAGCCCTGGTACTGGCCCTGCTGTAGTCTCTGCTCATGGTGTTTTACCAGGAGCCATACCATGACTTTTGACTCCTGGATGCCTCAGCGCTGCGCTCTAAATCGAGTGCCTTTATTCACACCAGCCATTCTGCCTGCAGTAGGAAGCTACAACCAGTTATGGGAAGTATTCCTGCCTGTGAGGTTTAAATATGGCCAATTTCCCACACTTTCCTGTGATTGGCTGGTTTTGAAAAGGCTAAGCTATGGGCACACCTGCTTACCTAAAGTTGGCACTGCTTAAAGAGGTATACCACTAGGCAGATTGAATTGGCTCGCCTACACATTGCTTACACTTATTAAGTTGAGCTGTGCTGTGTGGTTAGCATTGCTTAATAGTTAATTAGCACTATATTTGCCTTTTGGCAGTGATTTATTCTTCATTACAGGTTATGTATCTGTCTGGTATCCGTGATTCATGTGTACATACACTGCATGGGGACCTGGGGACTTCTACACTTTTTATTACAATAACACCTCAAATCTATGCTTACTGGAGTACTCCAGTTCACATATTTATGTTCTGTGGCAGGTTATACAACATCACACTGTACATAGATTCAGTTCACATGTTTGGTTTGATTTTCCTCTGGTGAGGCTTAGTTTGCCGATACCTCATTTATATGTATTGCTATGATGGCTTAGTGGTTAATTACTGTAACTGTGGTGTACAGGCTCCTGAGTTCAAGCCTTGCAGAAGCTGTTTATTTTGTTGCTGGGCAGAACACAAGCCATTGGGTACAGAGTGATTATGGCACTTTAAAGCAGTTGTAAGCGGGTTTGCATGGAGCTAAGCAATGCTAACCTCCGGTTACAGTTTCTTACACTCAGCTTCTACTTTGCTTAATCTGTGTAGACAATGCTTACCCCAGCGCAAAGACACTTAAACACTCTTACTAGTGCTTATATATATGCTTACTACTGCGTATTTCTGCTTAAACCTGCTTACTAGTGCTTTATTCATTATAACACTGACACTTCACATGTGCATTTAATGCAGTACTCCAGTTCACATTTAAATGTTATACAGCAAAAAAACTGTAAAGAAATGTTCATATACAGATTTCACATGGAAAATGGTATGTGCTGCAGTGGGACTCGAACCGGGAATGCCTGCTCGTTAGGCGGATGCTCTGACCACTGCACTTTTGCTGTGCTGCTTCATTTGCATATATCTTCCTTGTTATCCTCTTCAGCCTTTTCAGCTGCTTTAACCGTAGCTAAGCTATGGGCACACCCGTGCACCTACGGTTAGCTGCACTTGGAGTTTTAAAAAAAATAAAAGGGTTTCTTCTTATTTTTATGTCCTGTTGCTGTTGTACACATAGGGGACTGTTGGTGGGGTTATTGGGACACCTATGAGCAGTCTCACTCATTTATATACACTTTCTGCTGTTCTACTTTGCAGGGGCGTGTTTAATCTGAGATCTCTGCTCTCAGACACGCCCCTGCACTCGTCCACACTCCGTGTAGGATTAGGAGTTCAGGCAGCCTGCCTACATTAATATGCATGGCGCGCTGCCGTCCTCCTCCTAAACGGCTGCTTCCGTGCAGGACTAGACTAGTCCTGCACGGAAGATTAGTGAATCCGGGGGAGAGGCTTTCATTAAATATTCCTATGGGTTTAACTACATGTAATTTTATTCTTCATTGTGCACTTTCACATCCCATTGCATAATTAATCTGTGTCTACTTTGTTGCCTTGTTTAAGTATATTTATTCATTTTCAAGCTCTTGTGGATAGCTGGATATGCATATCATTAATTTTTGTTACATGAAGGGAGGATTATCATTTGCCAGTGTAGGTTAACAAACTATCGTGGCTCTTATCTCCTCTGGCTCTTATCTCCTCTTAGATAGCTCATTTGGGATTGCTACCAGTGAAAAGATTAAGATGTATGATAAATTAAGAGTAGCAGGTAACTGGTGGCTGGTGGCAGTACTACTGTGCCTGAAAGCAATCTGTGGGGAATTGGAAAAATCTGCAGCCTTTCCTGAGAGTGAGTGTGTGTGTGTGTGTGTGTGTGTGTGTGTGTGTGTGTGTGTGTGTGTGTGTGTGTGTGTGTGTGTGTGTAAAATAACTTGTGAAAAGACAGTAAGGGGCACTGAAGGAAACTGAGGTTCACTGTGAGAGTGATGAGAATGGAGCTTGGAATGCTAGGTCAAAGACTCTGTTCTGTTGGTAGCTTGTGTACAGTCTAATATGCAGGTGGATGTTGATAGCAATGCATTTTCCCTTTATATCTTTGCGGTCAGGTTGCTTTTTGTGAACTGGTTATTGAGTTAGACCTGTATGCACTTTTTTTATTTTACCCTGCAGTGCAGCAGTGGTGAGTTGAGAGACCTCCCACTAGTGTCAGATAAAATCTTATTTGATGGCAGTATTTGCCACCTTTCCTCACATATTTGGTTGGCATTGGTGGAGTTTAAAACCAGACTGTGTCAGTGGTCATCACATCTACTGTGCAGTTACCATAGTCTGTACATATGGCATTTGACAAACCTGGGCTATTTTGCTAGTACACTTATTATAATGAAAACCTTTCCATTTAGTGTGTAGATCCTCTAGTAGAGGAATTTTATTGTGTAAAAAGCAAATATAAGAAGGTTAATTTTGGAAGGATCAAATGGTGGAAATTGAAAAATGGTAATTGTGAGGTGATGTTCAGGGAAGAGTTAAGACAGGCACTGGGTGGCAGTGAAAAGTTACCGCATCGCTGGGTATCTGCAGCAGAGCTAGTAAGAGAGATGGCTAGAAAGGTGCTTGGTGTGACATCTGGAAAGAGGAAGGAGGACAAGGAGACTTGGTGGTGGAATGAAGAAGTACAGGAGAGTATACAGAGAAAGAGGTTGGCGAAGAAGAAGTGGGATTGTCAGAGAGATGAAGAAAGTAGACAAGAGTATAAGGAGATAAGGTGCATGGCAAAGAGAGAGGTGGCGAAGGCTTAAGGATAAGGAGTATGACGAGTTGTATAAAAGGTTAGACACTAAGGAGGATGAAAAGGACCTGTGGTTAGACAGAGGGATCGAGCTAGTAAAGATGTGCAGCAGGTAAGGGTGATAAAGGATAATGAGGGAAACGTACTCACAAGTGAGGAGAGTGTGTTGAGCAGATGGAAAGAGTACTTTGAAGGGCTGATGAATGAAGAGAATGAAAGGGAGAGAAGGTTGGATGATGTGCGGATAGTGAATCATGAAGTGCAGTGGATTAGTAAGGAGGAAGTAAGGATAGCTATGAAGAGGATGAAGAACGGAAAGGCTGTTGGTCCAGATGACATACCTGTGGAAGCATGGAGGTGTTTAGGTGAAATGGCAGTGGAGTTTTTAACTAGATTGTTTAATGAAATCTTGGAAAGTGAGAGGATGCCTGAGAAATGGAGAAAAAGTGTTTTGGTACCGATTTTTAAGAATAAGGGTGATGTGCAGAGCTGTAGTAACTACAGAGGGATTAAATTGATCAGTCACAGCATGAAGTTATGGGAAAGAGTGGTGGAAGCTAGGTTAAGAAGGGACGTGATGATTAGTGATCAGCACTATGGTTTCATGCCAGGAAAGAGCACTACAGATGCGATGTTTGCTTTGAGAGTGTTGATGGAGAAGTACAGAGAATGTCAGAAGGAGTTGCATTGTGTCTTTGTGGATTTAGAGAAAGCATATGACAGGGTGCCTAGAGAGGAGTTGTGGTATTGTATGAGGAAGTCGGGAGTGTCAGAGAAGTATGTAAGAGTGGTACAGGATATGTACGAGGGTAGTGTGACAGTGGTGAGGTCTGCGGTGGGGGTGATGGATGCGTTTAAGGTGGAGGTGGGATTAGATCAAGGTTTGGCTCTGAGCCCTTTCTTATTTGTCATGGTGATGGACAGGTTGACAGACGAGATCAGACAAGAGTCCCCGTGGACTATGATGTTTACAGTTGACGTTGTGATCTGTAGTGAGAGTAGGGAACAGGTGGAGGAGACCCTGGAGAGGTGGAGATATGCTATAGAGAGAAGAGGAATGAAGGTAAGCAGGACTAAGACAGAATATATGTGTGTGAATGAGAGGGAGGATAGAGGAATGGTGAGGATGCAGGGAATAGAGGTGGCGAAGGTGGATGAGTTTAAATACTTGGGATCAACAGTTCAGAGTAATGGTGAGTGTGGAAGAGAGGTGAAGAAGAGAGTACAGGCAGGATGGAGTGGGTGGAGAAGAGTGTCAGGCATGATTTGACAGACGAGTACCAGTAAGAGTGAAAGGGAAGGTCTACAAGAGGGTAGTGAGACCAGCTATGTTATATGGGTTGGAGACAGTGGCATTGACAAAAAGGCAGGAGTCAGAGCTTGACGTGGCAGAGTTGAAGATGTTATTATTTGCACTGGGTGTGACGAGGATGGACAGGATTAGGAATAAGTATATTAGAGGGTCAGCCCAGGTTTGAAGGTTTGGAGACAAAGTCAGAGAGGCAAAATTACGTTGGTTTGGACATGTGCTGAGGAGGGATGCAGAGTATATTGGGAAAAAGATGCTAAGTTTGAAGCTGCCAGGTAACAGGAAAAGAGGAAGGCCTAAGATAAGGTCTATGGATGTGGTGAGAGCGAATATGCAGGTGGTTGGTGTGACAGAGCAAGATGTAGAGGACAGGAAGAAATAGAAACAGTTCATCTGCTGTGGCGACCACTGACGGGAGCAGCCGAAAGAAGAAGAAGATTAATGAGAATCATTGTGGATGACCAGCAACAAAATTAGGCCTCATTGTAAAATGAGTTTAAAAGACTTCATTGACTGCCATCAAAAGAAATGTAAACTTATAGCATCAAGAGAACAGAGGAGGAAAAAGAGAGTACTTAAAAGATGTCAAGATACATCTGTACTGGAATAGCAAGTGAACTGTTAACCTAGATTTTTAGTCTGTATATTATGACACAGAAAGTCTGTGTTTTGTCATTTCTTCAGTATAATTTTCAGATATATGGTTTACAACCAGAAATGTTAAAAACTGTACCCAGTATATCAGGGTTTTTGTCCATCCAGTGTAAACAGTAGCATTTAGTGTGTTGTGAAGCCATCCTATGTTTTGCATGCTAATTAGTATGAAGTAAAGCATTTTGGTAACAGTGATTATTTGTGCCACATTTCGGTGGTGGTGCTGCGGTAGCGTTGTCGCCTCACAGTAACACGTTGTCCGGTTCGATTCTCAGCTAGAGCTTCTTCTGCGTGGAGACATGCGTGAATGGGCGTACCTTCATTGAAGGTTGTGCATCAGGCCTGGCAAGCTGGTACGTAAAAATCAACTGCCAATCATTAGCGGACCGGAGTTCCGCTGTGGCGACCCCTAACTGGGAAAAGCCGAAAGAGACAAACATTGGAGATAGTCATACCTCATCTGTGTTACTGTTCCTCAAATCTATTGTGCATTTACTACAGCCACTATATATAACTTACCAAATCTGGGTTATCTTGCTAGTTTACGTTATTTAAAAATTTTCTGAGTAGTGGTTTCTCCCTAGCTGATGAACTGTTAAATGTACAAGACTAAACAGTTAGTCATGAAACACTGTGTTTTGCCATGTAATTAGTATAGTATTCTAGAATGCAGCATACAACCAGAAAATACTAAAAATGGTGCCCATTGTAACAGCTTTTAGTCCATGCAGTGTAGTAGTAGTACTTGGTATACTGTGAAGTCGGCCTTCCTTTGTTTATTATTAAATATGAAGTAAAGCATTTCTGTCTATGGCATTTCACACACGGTCTGCAGCGTTTATGTGCGTAGCTTTAGACCAAGCACTCAACAGTGATCTGCTTAGAGTAGACCAGTGGCAGTGTGTTATTGCTATCCTTTTAATTTCCACAATGGTACATATCTTCATTCTTATTCTTGGCTTGCAGGGCCATGCTTACTGTAGTGGCAAGGGGGCAAAATGGGGGACAGAAGGGACAAACATGCTTGTGCAGACAATATGTAGCAATTTCCCTTGTCTTGCCATCAAGTACATCTTTCTCCAAGTACTGAAGCTTCTAGTAAAAAGTGCTGAATGCTGATTGGCGAAGAGGATAAACTCAACCACATGACACATCAAGGAGAGTCCTTTTAATAGATCAATTGCTACAGTAAGAACATATCTATTTTTTTTTTTTTTTTTTTTGCCTGTTGTGGAGAGCGTATGTTATGCTTTCCATATCCTCCATTCCTTTCTGGGCCTTCTCAGCATTCACAAAGGAAGAACCCAACCCCTTTGTAGAATAGGAGGGCCTGTCATGAGTTAGGCATTGTTGACTCCCCCAGCCATGGCTGCTATGTCTCCTTATTTCACCAGCACAGCAGTTATAGTCCTGACTGCCTTTCAGCAATGTCTTTGGGACTACTTTTCCAAGTATGACCACAGCTTATAAGGCTATCACCATGATCAGTGGTTCAAGACATGGTCATAGATGGCCACATCTTAATGTTGTTGAGTACTTTTCTAAGAAGAGCTATATTCAGGTCCAGGAAGTCTGTAGTACTCTGAGAGAGTTCTGTTCCCATCTTTTCACTGCTGCAAAGTTGTTAAGACTTCTTTCTCACCCTGGACTCCAGTGACTTCTGCAAGTACATTCAGCATGTTACATTCACAATGGTAACCTTCTAGGAGGTCATGCTCCTATTTCAACAGAGTACGTGGATGGTACTGATAAGTATAATGGGTGTTTTTGCTGTATTGGTGTAAGTTTTGTACAGAAATTAATTTCACTTTACTGTGGGTGAGGTTAATTTTGACGCACTGTGTTGCTGTTTGGTCTCTACTCTCCACCAGTGGTGTTTACTGGGGTACTGGCTGTTGTGGTTGATGCCTTCCTTTTCCAGATGACTGGCTGCGGTGTCTCCATCAGGTGACTTGCTGATGGCATCATTGGCTTATGTTCTTCTATGGTTGTTGGCCATGGGTCGAGGACTGTCTAAACTAGGAGCAGCCCTGTCTGTTCTTAGCCTAGATCATCCCCTTCACAGGACAGAGATGGGCATTCTCATTTGTTACGCATTTCTGCCACAGAGATAGTCCAGGGCATTGATGGTCCTTCTTTCCTCAAGGTAATGCATCTGATAAACAATAGCCTGTTCCTTAAGATTTTTCCAAATTGCTTACTTTTGGAAGTCACAGATTTAGTGAACCTGATGATGCTTAAAATCAAATAACAAGCCTATAAAAAATGAGCATAAAAGATGATGCTAAATATGATAAATCCAGTCTTTACATGAACCAAATGAAATGCAGACCACTATGTAAAGGGCTACAGAGGTGCGTCACTTCCACTTATTGTACAGAACTAAAAATAGATGACAGCTTATCTCAGTATCCTGAAGTTAGTTCTGTGGCATAGATGGTGTGACCCTGACTGCATCCAGATGATCCAGGTTTAATTTTTGACCCAGGTGCTCCAGGAATTAGCCTAGGAGGGGATGGTGGTTTAGCAGACAGTACTAGTTCACCCTTCTCATGGCAGGGGTTTTAATATAGTCCTGCCGCAAGAGTGCCACATGGGTGAAAGCTAAGGAATGTAACTTCTGCAACTTGGGAGTTAAAAAGTACAAGACTGACAAGGAATCTGTAAGCAGTCTAAACAAACCGTGGGTATGCAGTAGCATGCACCCACGCTGCATCCATTATTGCAGACATTGCATAAAACTTTCTAGCCAGCAAGGTTACTTTTGGTCTTCATAGGAAGCCATGTGGATATCAGGTCATGCATAGTCAGATTGCAAGGAGAAAGGCTTCTGACCTAAATGTCATGTGTATTGACCCTGCTATATCACCAGTCTCCTCCAACATCAACTTTTGTGAAAGTCTTTGGGCTGATGGTGACTTCTATTCTCCTTGTACCTAATGCAAGATATTAAATGAGACACATACCTCTCAACTGTACAGATTTTCGCAGAATGTCCAGATTTTGGCCTCATATTTTTGGTTTTCTGGCAAATTACTGGTAAATCATTGAAGACTGAAATTCGAGAATAATGACAGACATTTCAGTTTCAGACTATATCTTTCAGAAAATTCATGCTAATGCAAAACCAGTTATTCAACTTTCTAAGTTTGTAAGAGCAATATTTAAAAATCATCCCTATTTTTGGGCCTTTGTCCCACTTTTATTTATGGCTTTGTCCAGATTTCTTGCTATAAGAGATTTAGAGGCATGAATGAGAGTTCTCAGTGGAACCTTGGTGTACAATTTTCTGACCTGACAGACGCCATGAACACACTGATTTGATTATCCTCAGTTTGCAGCAAACATCTAATCTGGTTCTTGGAGACTCCCACCATCCTAACAGAGCGACCCTTCACCCTTCCCATTTCCAAAGCCACAATAACCATGGATACTTCCTTTCTGCGGTGGGTGGACATTTTGAGGGTGAATGGTCCAAGCTGCTTTGATCGATCTAGAAGCCAACCTTCACATAAATGTCCCTGAGTTGAGGACAGTCCTCTTAGTACTCCAGGCCTTTCAAGACTGTCTTCCTCTGGGTATATCTTGATTCATCCAGACCACATCATTTGTCTGTAATATCAACAAGAAGGGGGTGACTAGGTCTTATATTGTGTGCAGGGAAGCTATTTGAGAATGTCAGTGGGTGATATCTCTTCACAGTGCTTCTGGTAGCAGTGCACATTGTGGGATAGACCAACTACACAATGGACAGGCCCTGTAGGTTTATCGTGATATCATGTTAGAGTTTCACAGTCTAGCAGTAGTTCAGATAATTTTCTGCTACTGGGGCCAGCCTTCCTGCAATCTGTTTGCCTTCCTGTCCAGCACAAATGCTTTAGTTGTTTTTGCCGCCTTCATTCCTTCACAAGGACAGTCACTAAGGGATGCTGTGGTCTGTCAGTGGCCACACAGACTCTGTATCTTTCCGCTGTCTTCCATTAATTTTGAAATTCTTGCAGAAAATTTCTCTTTGCAAGGCATCGGTTTATCCTCATAGCTCCTTTCAGGCTTTAGGAAATGTGGTTCCTTTACCTTTACCTCATCTCAAGAAGCAGCCTTGGTTTCTAGGTTTTCAACCAGACATCTTATCCTACCCATCCAGCAAAATTCTTGTGGACATTTGGTCCCTGAAATTAACCACATGGGTTTTCCCTTTCTAATAATGGTCTCAGACTGCATTACCATTGTGCCTACATTGCATACCTTTTCTAAACGTTTTAAGTTAGACATTATCTCTGTACCTAGATTTTTCTTTGGAGCTACCATTCTTATGGTCATTCTGTCATTGTTACATTCAGGAAGGCATGTTAGTTGGTATTCGTCCCTCAAGCTGAAATGGCTGGATGGGATGGTATAGGATACGGTAGTTATTCTCTTTCCATAATGCTGGGTTCTTATCATCCTTAGTGTGACCTCTTTGACAGTCTGCCTAATGACCCCCCCAACCAAAATAATCTCATTTCCTGTCTGGACAAACCTAGTAGACCTGCCTTGAATTCCTTCCTGTGTTCTCTAGACCTTTCAGTTTGGTTACATTAACTACTTTTTCCAGAAGATAAGTAACATATTTTATCTGAGAGTAAGCAGGGGACAGATGCATGATAGGAATAGGTAAGATGCTGGATCTCTTGTAGAAGCAAAAAGTTGTCATATTCCCATAATTTGAAGGTGGTGGACCAATGACCGTAAGGATCCAGCATTACGAGTAAGTACATAACTACGGTTTCCCATGTTATCTCTGCAAAAGAAGAGTACTGGTTTTTTCCTTCTTTGATATCCCCACGTAGGCCTGCACTCTGACACTTAAACTTCTACTTTATATCCTCACCCTGAGCCTCTGTTTCATTAGACAAGAGAAGTGGAATTTTTTTTTTTTTTGTTTACTGAGGTAGACGCACTCAACACAGAAGCAAGGGATACCTATAAGTGAGTTCATGGATGCCAGTAATGCCAGTACTGACAGCGATAATAGTGTCTTAGGACTAGTGAAGAATGATTGTTTTAGATAAATAATTTTCAGAAGATCGTGTTATATAATTGAGTTGTTTATATTTATCAGTCATTTTTTCACATATTCACAAGATATAACCTTTTTTTCATTACTTCTTAATTAATTTCCAACTTTTTGATTACTTTTCTTCAAGACCTTTTCCCAGAAATGAGACTTTTTCTTCCAGAAATGAAGCGTTTAAGGCCTTTATTTTCTTTCCACTGTATGTTGTGGTATAGTCTTTGGTTCATTTTTAGTACTGCATGCTAGTGAAGTATTCATATTCTGATTTTAATTACCCAAGAACTTTCTAGAAGTGTAAAGTTTTGGGAAAATTCTGTAGTAGGGGCTCTGCCATCTTTTCCTTTAAGGACTGATCTCAAGTAGTTTGCTTCATTTGATCTTCAACCTGTGGGATATGGATACGTATTGGATGTGAGCCGGCAAAGATTACTAGCATCAGCTCAGAGCTCCAGACTCCTCCCCTTAACCATAATACACCTTCCTTGCCTTCCATCCCCAGATCTCGTTTGCCACGATTTGTGAAACATTGTGTCTCTAGAGCTCCAGTAAGCAGGGTGTTTTTGGATTGTATGTTTCTTAAAGATTTCTGTTTATTTAGCTGTTTTAGATTAGTATAGGTACCTTTTCTCCCCGCCCATCGCTTTGGCGTCATATGTAGGCTTGCAGTAGTAGTTAGTGTAGTTTGTCTGTAGTGCCCCCCCCCCCCTTTTAGTCAGTCAAGTGTGGTGAGTGGGTTTGTTGTTTATAGAAAGAAAGTCTTTTGTTTGTTCTCTTGCTTTCTTTTGTAAGCATGGCCTAGAAGCTTATCTTTAAGCGGTGCACAGAGTGTGGCCATAAGCTGTCCTCAGCGGATGGCCACACTCTGTGTGTATTGTGTTTAGGTGTGGCCCACCTGAATGTTGATTTTTCCATTTGTGTGGGTTCAACCCCTGAGGCTTTGTAAAGTACTGAGTTTAAAGATATATTCACAGTGAAACCTACTGGAAAAGAACAGAAATGTGTATACACTATTGTAACTGTGTAAATGTATGTATTTTAACAGTGGAAATTGGAACATAGAGGATTAACTTGAAAAATAGTTGAAATTAAATTATTTTATATAACTACGCCATAAAACATGGTTTCAGTCCATCAAGGAGACAGGATGTCTAAAACTAGGGAGCCTTCTGCATTGTCTTGTAAGTGTTTTATTGTTTTATGTCTTCTTGCAGCTGCAAACATTGAGGGCTATGTATTTTCACATGGAGATGCTAAATGCTGGCAGTTTCTAGCAATGGGGGTTTAGCTTGGGAACTAATATTTGGAATATTAATTTAAGTAGTCTCTGAGAGAGGGAATGCATTCTGTTTTTTGTCTTTGACCTGACAAGAACATCCACTCACCACATCTGCCTGCTTGTTGTTCTGTAAGTAAGTTAATTAGGGTACAGTAATTTCTCTTAGATTCAGTCAAGAATGTAGCGAAGTATAGTTTAGATGTTATCTGAGACTGTCCTGCAATGTTGTTTTAAGTATTTCCTGTGATTTTGTACTCTGATATAACTGTGATGATTTACTGAGTATTTTCTTGTTCTTTTATTATTGATTATTAAATATATTTAAACCTATCATTTTGGCTTATATTTGTGAGACATATTTAAGTTCTGAGAGTACTTGCATATTTATTTGGTGACACAGTGGGCCACTCCTAATAGCCTTGTTCTTGGTCAAACTACCATTTGTATTGATAGTAACATTACACAGTAAGATTGGACACCCTTTGTTAAGGGTCTTAAAGTTGATGATGATGAGCAATTGGTGGCAGTAATAACTACCTGATAGTCTGAGCAGACGGAGGCATAGCTAGTAAACCTGTGCCAGCCTTTCCCAGGTGTGTGTGTGTGTATAAATCAAACCTCAGAGTGTGTGCGTCAGCTACTTGGGCAGGGACACGAAGCACTGGTTGGATAGAGAGGGTACTGGAGGCCTTGACGCAGTCACTCAGCTGAGATCTCAACTCTATAGCTGTGCCAGTGGGGAGTCTTATTGGGGATCTGGTGAAGGAGAGAGAAACCGGCCCCAGACTGTAGTCTCTGTGTGCTCTTAAGGGAGATTGCACTTGATGCAGAGAGTTGCATCCAGAAATACTGTGTGTGTACCTGTCATCCACCCAGTGTGTACATCCCCCATCGTTGCCAGTGGTGAGGATTGAGGCAACTTGATTACTGGGCCAGTGGTGGGGCATCACACTAGGTATGTGTCTTCCTTGGATGCATTTCCCTCTCGGCTTCCATTCTCATTCTTGGAAGGATGCAGTTAGTCTAGATCTCCTTCCATAGCATCTTCCCATTCATCCAGAAGTCTCACCAAAGCCAATGTTGTTAGAATGATGAGGAAGTCTCTTGATGCAAATTCAATTGAGAGTTTTATCAGCTGCTAACCCCATGGGTCTGGAGACCTTCACTAGTACAACCCCACTAGTTCTAGCTCATTCTCTGATCCATCCTTCAGTTTCGGAGCCCATGGATCTGAGACTTCCGGTGCAATCTGATTTGGATCCGAAGATGGTTTTATCTTTGGATCCAATATCTTCTCTGAGTCCTCTGGTGCCTAGTGTGTCAGAGCAGGACAACTCTCTTGACCCAAAGCTTTGTTGTCTGATCTGAGGGGTTGAGGTCAACTCCGAAGTTGTTGGAGCTATCTCTACCTCTCAGGGCCTCGGCATTTGGTAACTCTGTTCTGACCTGTGGCTTATGTGGTGTGACTTTGAGTCAGAGGGAGTCATGGGTCCAGAAGCATTCCTTCTCAACTCCAATGGTGTCCTTCTTTTCCTGGTTGTTCTACCTTCATGGTGGTAGACAAAGTGTTCTCTGCTAGAGGTCAGATGGCTTCTCCCCCATTTGGCTCCTCCCTCTGGATCTCGGATGTCTTTGTCTCTTGAGCCTCAACATTCTATTCCACAGGGACAGCCAGCTAAAGATCTCCAGGGTACCCAACAAGATATAGTTATTTCTACCGATATTTTTCTGGAACATCCCACTGAAGAAGTCCTTTTAGAAGAGGAAGTGTAAGAGGAGGCACTTGGCTTTCCCTCAGGAGTCTTTCACAGAAGATATCGATTTTGATGAAGGGGAAGGGTCCCAAGATTACCACCTGATGACCTTTCATTTGGAGACATTGCAGAGATCCTTAAACAAAGGGGTGGCTGGTCTGCCAGTAACCTTCTCAAGAGGAATCTGAATTCTGGAGGCATTTGGTACTGGCCCATCTACTTCCTGGTGACTCCTCCCACTGATGAACTCATTGATTTGATCTCTCACCGGGTGTGGAAGGAACATGATTCTGTTGAGTCGATCCCCAAGAGGCCAGAGAGGATCCTGGCACCACGAAAGGAAAGGGAATTCTGGAACAAAGAAATATCAGTGGATGCTGTGGTCATAGCTGTGGCCACCAAGAAAGAACTCACTAAACAGAGTTCTTCTTTCATCCCCCTAACAGGGAGTGTAGGGCACTGGACAGGTTTGGGAAGCATGTGCATGAGTCAGTAATGTTTGCACTCAGGTCTGAATTACCTGGCACACTTCACCAGATTACAGAAGGGATTTGATCAAAGAACTTTCAAAATCTCTGTCTCATGGACCAGTACTTCTGAGGCAGAGTCTTCTTTTGCCTCACAGTCGGCAACCCTTCAAATCTATTTTCAGCTCATCCATGAGGTTTATATCATATGCAACTGAAGGAGCCTCAAGGGCAGCATGTTCAGGCATTTCCATCAGGAGGTATGCATGGATGCACCTGTGTGATTTTGCAGAGATCTTCAAGTCATCGTTTGTCAATGCTGCTTTTGACGGAAGTTTGTTGTTCGGCCTCAAGGTAAAAGACGCACTCTCTAGGTGCAAGCAAGATGGTAAGACCTTGTCTGCAGTGTGCGTGCATTTTTTGACTCCTCAAAGAACCTTTTTGAAGAATCAGTGAGGTGGTCAGAAAAGGAGGTTCAGAAATCCCAAGGTCCGTTTCATGGTCCATGTGGAGAGAGCTTCCCCCAGGGGCAGAAGAGAGAATTTAAATGGGAGACATCACCCACGCAGCAGAGGAGGCCTGCAGAACCAGAGGTCCAGAGATTCTTTCTCTGATAGATCCCATCAGGCCTCCTGTAGAGAGGCATGATTGCCCACCTCTGGAGGCAGTCGGGGGTTGCTTATCCCTGCACCAGAGAGCCTGGGGAAACATTACAAAGGATACTTTTGTGCAGAGGATTATTTCCAGAAGTTGTATAATTCCCTTTTCCCTACCCCCTCCATTAGTAAACAAAATTCCTGATGTTCCATCCAATCAGAGGAAAACAGCAGCCCGCCCTGGAAATACAATAGCTGCTAGAAAAAAAGTCATCCAAGAGTCCCCCCCCCAGACCAGAAAGGATCTGTAACTTGCACAAGATTATTTTTAGTGCCAAAGAAAACTGGACTGGAGACCAATTTTGGATCTCAGCATTCTGAACAATCAATTCAGCATACCAAGTTCCAGATGGTCATGGTTCAGCCCACAAGGACGACTGGATGTGCTCATTGCATCTCCAAGACTCATACTATCACATAAAAATGAATAGATGGTTCAGGAGATATCCATGCTTCCGGCTTGGAGCCAGTTACTACCAGTTCAGAGTACTGCCCTTTGGCCTCACCACAGCCCCCAGGCTGTTCACCAAATACATGGCAGTAGTAGCAGCTCACTTGAGATTGCATGGATTCTGGGTGTTTCCATACCTAGATGACTGGTTTATAACCACTTCGACCAAGCACATGCTGGTAGCAGCTCGAGACTTTAATTTCTAGATTGGAACAAACTTAGAGTACATAATCAGTCACATGAAATCTCAACTTCAATCGTCTCAGATCTGCAAGAGATATCTTTGGTGGTGGATTCACTCAGATCAAATTTTACAGGGACATCCATTCATCCTCCCTCAGCCCATGACCATAGTAACCACTGACGCTTCCCAGATTGGGGGGGGGGGGCTTCTTTGGGAAGACTGTTCAAGCCACGGGGCCTCCCAAGGAGGCCAACATGCATATCAATGTCCTGGATACTCCTAGTGTTGCAGGTGTTCCAAAACTATCTCCATTCCGGAACTATTGAAATTCAAATGGATAATATGTCTGTAGCAGGGTAGATCATCAAGCAGGGAGGAACCAGATCTTACCCATTATGTCAAGAAGCCATGAGAGTGTGGCAATGGGTGATCTCTTCAAATTGATTTCTGACAGCAACACACATACCAGGGAAATCCAGCATGATAGCAGACAAGTTGAACAGGTCCTCCATCGTATTACATTACAAATGGTCTCTCAACAACTGGGTGGTGGAGAGGATATTCCATCAGTGGGGTGAAGAATCATGCAGCAACCTATTTACATCTCCCCTGAACAACAAGTGCAACAGGTTCTTTGCCCTAATCCCCCTGCCGGGAGAGTCACCAAGAGATGCTCTCCTTCATGATTGGCCTCCAGGTCTCCACTGTGCTTATCCCCCAACCCCACTGATTATCAAATTCTTAAAACATCCCGATTGAAGAGCAAAGTCATCCTCTTTGCCCCTTATTGGTCTCAATAGATTTGGTTTCCCTTCCATTGGCCTCATCTAGTTTACTCGGCTTGGATTCTGGATCCAGTTCCGTACCTCCTCTCTCACCAGACCCACATTACTCACCTAGATATACTGGGCCTAAAGTTGACCGCATGGTTTCTCCAATTCCATTAATAGCCAGACAACCTTAGCTGTCTTTCCCTGTCCATCATATTTTTTATCATTCCCAAAAACTTTTCACTAGAATAATTTACAAGAGCAAATGGAAAAGATTTGTCCTTTGTTTGCAACAGCAAGACATGAATCCCTTTTCAGCACCAATACATAAAATTCTTGAATTCCTGGCTTCTACATTTAATGTTTAGGCTAGTCCTTATACGGTTAAAGTTCACTTCCTGCCATATCTAATTTTCATATTGGAGTTGATTCTATGTTGGCTTCTTTACGACTTTGTAAAGCATTTATAAAAGGAACCTTTCTATTCAAACCACCCTTTAAGAATCCTACTGTACCGTGGGATTTGAATTTAATGTTACAGGTCCTAACTCAGAAACCATTTGAACTGGCTGCAAAATGTGAATTAAAATATTTGACTTGAAAACTATATTTTTGATGACCATAACATCGTCCAGGAGACTTTCAGAACTTCAGACTTTATCCTTTAAGCCTCCTTATTTAATTTTCCCTAAGGGTAGGGTATTCTTAAGAACCAATCCTTCCTTTGTTCCTAAGGTGGTGTCAGGAGCTAACATTAACCAAACTATTAACCTTTCAGTATTCTTTCCATATCTTTCAAACAAAACTGAATACATTTTGCACTTGTTAGATGTTCACAGACAATTACACTGCTATCTACACAGGTCAGAGAAATTTAGGAAATCAGATCTGTTATTTGTATCTTTTTCGGAAACCAGATTGGGTCAACCCACTTCAAATATAACATTATCAAATTGGGTGACAGATTGCATTTTTGCACCCACTAGCTGTGGGGTTTGGCTTTATTGGCCTGAATGTATCCACAAAGACTTAAAAAGAAAAAGTAAAAAGTCATGGACATTCATAAGCCATATTGCTGAAACACTTGATGTCCTTAAGGGGTCATTTGCATATACCCCATGGGCCTCTCTTACAGGAGGTTTAAGGTATCACACAGGGAAAACTAGTTTGGCTTGGTTTTTCTTGTAGTTTTTATTAATTGGTTTGTTTGTGTGACCTTTTTACCCTTTGTTTTGGGTGGTAGGGTATTTTGCAGACGCCTTAATTGTTATGGACATCAACTGGGTTGTAGACCCTGTGTTTCTAAAGTATAGCCAAACATTCTGTTTGTGCTCTGCTGATGAAGTTATAAGAAGGTTGAAATATGCATGTCCAGAGCTAGTTGGGTTTGGCTTTATTGGCCCGAATGTATCACCAAAGACTTAAAAAGTAAAAGTTAGGAAGTCCTGGATATTCATAAACCATTTTGCTGGATCACTTGCCTTTCTTATAGGTTTAATGTATCTCACAGTGAAAACTCTAGCTTGGTTTTCTTGTAGTTCCTACAGTAAGTAGGGAAGGATCTTAGCTACTTTTTCAGACCCACTTGAAGCATGATACTGGGCTTTCACATACGCCATCTTACAAATTACCAGTGATAAAGTGAAGAATGTAAGTGTAGGTTAAGATGCTACGAACCACACACTCTGTGGTGTGATATCAGCATGCCCAACCTTGAAGCTATATACAGATAATACCTGTTACATTTTTCTGATTGTCAAGGTTGGTTTACTAACTGGACTGAACAAGTCACTTGGAGTACTTCAGCTTTTTACTCATTGGTAGTAGTACTTTATGTGAATGAAAAGCTTTCAACAGTACAGTGTCTCCGGTATGTTGTAGTGCTGGTTTTTATAGCATATAAATGAATTCAAATAGCTATCATTATTTTATTTTTTTGGTTAATCAAAGCATTTATGACAACATGGTCTTAATGTTGGTAATATAACTTGCATTTCTTTGATGGTGTCATTTCTGGATGGTAAATTGGTTCATTACTTCACTTTTAAATGTTGTTGGGGGTCCACTTTCAACAAAATCATTCATAATACATTTTATGTTCTTTTATGGCTCTTGGTGGAGGGGGGGGTCACAGTAGTAGTATGTTAGAGTTCGGTTTTACTGACTGTTAATATACTCATATACACATAAAATGTATGGCATACTTTACTATGCTTAAGACCTGCTATGAGTTTGCACTTATCCCCACTCTCAGTGCTGCCCACAACAAGCTGCGGTCACTTTATGCTAATTGAACCTCATACACTCTTGTGCAGTGGTACGTTTCATAGAGCTCAGTTTTGCTGATCTTCATTTGCATAGGAATTTTATAAATCAGCCTGAGTTTTTACCAGTCAGCTTAAGTCTACGATTTTAACTTGAATTGAGCCATGTTTGTTGCTGATAGTCTGGGGAAAGTGAGAGCAAATTAAAAAGAATTAGTGAAAAAGTTATTGCTTGAAAATTATTACGAAATTACCAAGATTAGTACAATTCACAAACGTCAGTTTATTGGAAGCATATTAGTATCAGGTATACTAAATATGTTTTTTTTCCTTTTTTTTTTTTTTTTTTACAATGTTAAAAATCAGTGGAGTGTGAAAGTGTAGGGTGCTATTAGTAGGAGCTGAGTACATGTATTTTGATATTTTCTGGCATTTATAAAAGGTTACAGAGAAGGAGAAAAGCAGCATTAAATGAATTAGCGTTGTTGCGGTAAAACTACATATATAAATACTGGTTGAAAATAGTCACTGCAAAAAAATTAAAATGGCGCTCTAACTTTTTTGTAGTCTCTAGTACTAAATTGTGTCATTGTGAGTGGCCTGTGTGAATCGGTTTCAACTGTGGTCATACATTAATGCTTTCAGGTTACAGCATGCTACAGCATCAAAGATCAAGATACAGAAGAAACAAATTCACACGTGAAGAAAACCACATCCTAATGGATGCTCTCAGGGCATATGGAAAATCTGTTTGGGAAAGGGGAACCAAGGCAGGCAGAGAGAGCAAAGGCGTGGAATTAAATAGTGGCTTGCATCAGTGCGGTTGGAGAAAGGAAATGCACATTTGGCACAGTGTAGTAAAAGTGTATTTGACCTAGTGGGATGTGCAGGAACAAAAAGCTAGGCAAAATGCAGTTGTCTGCAGCCGCATGGCTGGGGGGGGGGGGCTTCCACAACTTGACCATTATCAACAGATGAAGAGTTCTTTTTCTCCTTAATGTGGTGATGACTGTGATGTAGATAACAGTGTCACAGGAATCATCAGAGATGGTGTAGACAGTAGTACTCTGTGTTTCAGCCGCAGTGTGACACATGTGAAGGTTAGTGCATAGGTGGTACAATACTCCATGCTGGTATATATTAGCAAGGATAGCCTTGTAATTATAACCAATTATATATTTCTTTACCAGGTATCCCATCTATGTTGAGTATGCAAGAAAGTTAACAGTGTTTGGATGGTACCAGCCTGACTCAAAATAATGTGCAGAATGCAACATGCAGTAAACATCCTGCATGTGATAATAGGGCCATACTTAAGGCCTCCCCCATACTCATCCAGGCAATGAAAATGGGTTTTCAGCAGGCCAAATACTTGCTCACTGGCAGTCTGTTTTTGGGACAATGCAGTGTTAAAACATTCCTTACCATCTCACCCAAGGTTATGGAATCATGTCATCAGCCCAAGGTTCAAGTGGGTAGCATGTATCACCTGAAGAAGAAAAAAAGGAGGGAAGACAACAAAAAAAAGGGGAGTTGGCACTAAGCAATACATTTATCCAGTTATATCTACAGAAAGTAATATGACTGGAAAGTTAAGGTGACCATGGGGTATCCTACCTTGCAGGAAGAGGCGGTAGAGTGAGCTTGCGTGTCATATATGAGAATCATGGGACTTCCAGAATGCTTGGCTGACACATTGGTGATGCACCCCCATGCATCACACACTGCCTAACAATTCATGGAGTGATGGCTTTTCTTTTTCCAATACCATTTCCCCAGTAGTCCAGATGGGGCCCTAATGGCAACATGGGCCCAATCTGCCACGCCAAACACCTCTGAAAAATGTGCCATACCATAGGTGGCAGTCCAGGATCTGGCTTACTCTCTAAGGTAACACTAGCAGGTTAATATTGATCCACACGTGCCAGGACTATTTTGAGGAACTGCTGAATTATCCATGAGGCTGAAGGCTGAGGAATACTGAACATGTCCCCAGTTTGTCTTTGTAAGGCCCCCCTGGCAAGTATAGTGAGGCTGTGTACATACCCTGGTGTCTGCAGGTATAGGAAGAACACGCTTCCCCCAAGTACTCATCTTTGAGTAAAGCAAACTCATTGAAGCCTTTACAATATACCTGCCCACTCTGAATTTATCAATAATTTCTTGGTCAGCAAAGTTGTATTGAGTTACTCTCTGACTATACCTGGATCTTCTTGGCTGCTGCGTACAGCTAAATTTTGATGTGGCTAAGACAATCAGCTCAGAATGATAGCGAGGCTGGCAGCTAATGCAAGCTTCTTTGTTGCAAAGTAGCTAAAAAGGTGCACCTTCACCTTGCATAAGGTATTTGTGCATGGCACATATGCATATAAAAAAGCAACTATAAATCGCAAGCAAGTAGGAAAGGGCTTAAAACTTGTGGGACAAACCTATATAAAGGCATTCCTCATTCAAGTCTCATTTGTATAAGTTTTTCCTTAACCTGTGTACACTGCCTGCACCTGAACACAGCAGCCTCTCTGAATTGAGCTGAACCTGAGCTTAGCTGCAACCAGTGCATATTCCCATGACACATGAGCACAATGACTATGAATACCACCCTGTCTTTTTTAACTTGATTATTTTACTAATTTAATGGGGAGGATGGTGAACCAAAAGCTTTCTAATGCATTACCTTCCTTACCAGAAGTCTTTGGTAATGCTGTTTTTTGATGGACCAGTTACAGTTTGTGATTTGTTGTTTTATCTCTTTTTTTTTTTCTTTTAATTATATAACATTTCATTGTTCTAAATCTAGATAACTGTTACTGTCAGTGGGGCAGTGCCAAAGGCAGCAGTGATAACAGACATCAGGTGTAGATGATGCTTGAAGCTGCTGCCTAGAACCTAGTGGTATCTGATCTCCTTCTGTTTTATGATATGCTTCTCCTTATGTTCCTTCTTTTTGGGAGGGTGCTTTGTGCCACCTTGCTGCTGCAGATCTACAGAAATGTCAGGCTAGTCTAACAAGGTGCAAGTCTCCTTTTGGTCTGATATACTTGGTAGGATTCCTGTTTTCCTTTTTAAACTCTTAGAACAAAAACCATAGTAAATGCTTTAATTATCCACATTGTGCTGCAGACCTAAACAATTAACGGTAATCTTTTTGCAGAATCTGACATTTGCAGGCATATTTGGGTTGCCTTTTCTGGGCAGACACGCCTTATACTTCTGTGCATGTTAATTCACTTAACATATCCCTCCATCCCAACCCTTTTTCCCAATTTTGCACATGGGGCCAGGTTGTCACTTCAGCAGTGACAATCATCTAGAGCCAAGGCTCACACCGCCAGGTGGCTAGCCCTGCTGTGGGATTTACTTACCATATATCTGATAGGAAAAGAAATCCAGAAAACCATCTCTAAGAATGAAAAGGGAAGAAATTGGTCCCTAATAAGTGCATCTGCTTTATGTTCTTAAGTCGTTTGCCTGGATGCACACTGGACTGTGACATGCTCTGCTGTAATGAACATAATGTGGCAAAAATGAACTAAATCTGGAGCGAACAGATGCCAGCCAGATACTAGGCATGTGAAGTTGTCTGAGGTAAGGTGACGTCAGTCCAGCTGTGGTGGAAGGGTACTCCACTCTAATAGCTGGCCACAGATTGGACTAAACCAGACCACTGATCCTTGCAGTGATGACAATAACAGTGACCACACGATAGCACCTACAACTTTGGTAATTTGCCTACACAGCTGTAGTTTTCTATGGGTTTTGTGGGACAGTTTGTGTATATTTTATCTGTGCATGTGTGAGGTTTCATATATATTTTTTTAATCACAGTAAATAGGACTGTGCTTGTTTAAATTGATGGTGTCAGCGTCGATAAATGTTTGATGATGTGGATAAATTGGTGAAACATGCTTGATGACACAGGTAGGATGATTATAAAAACGTCTCGTGCTTCTAGCTTAGATAAATGGTGTTACTCCACCTTTCATGCGTGCTTTTAGGGCAAATAAAATACATACATTCTGTACCTGATAAATTTTGTTATATCCTTTTATCAGTGCCCAGCTACTTCATAGCAAGTGTTTATTGTATCCTCAGTGTAGCCTTGCTTTCTTGTTAAGTCAATACTAAAGTCTTCTGCTTTTCAAATACATGTTCTCTTAATTTATATTTCCTCATGTATGTCTTTGCTAGCTTTGTACTGCTTAATCCAGCATTAGTACCTAGCATAACTAAAAGAAATAATCTTCTATTGTAAAATGTTTATGTTTCAGTCAAGTATCATATTAATCATAGGATGGCCATGCTTGCTGCATCTGGACTCTGAAGTGCTTTATTGTGACTGATAATCTTGTTGTATTTTGGCACTTTGTCTATAATCTGTTGTTGTGATTGATACTTCTGAACCAGAACATGACAGGTAGGGGTTTTGTTTGGCTCTTTTCACTGGCCTCACTAGTCAATAACATGTAATTAAATACTGCAGAAATCCATTAGACCCACACACACACACACACACACACACACACACACACACCAGTCTACCCTAAGACATCCTATTGAAATTAAGCTAGTGAAAGCTGCATTATTCTGTAGCTTCTGAAAAGGAATTCCTACTAGCTAAGCAGTCATTTTATTTGAGTTGCAGCCAGGGTACATCACCAGCTTTAAATTCCCACTGTCTTTACTAACAATCTCCTAAATGCTGCAAGGATATTTGTTTTTTATGTTTGGGTTTGACACACTGGATTTACAGAAGCATGCTTTTATAGCAGTTTTTGTGAGAGATGCAGAAACGTGACCTTGTCTGCACACATCAGAGTAAAATAAAAAGGAAAATAGAAGCGTGATTCTGAAATTCTGCTGTTAATGTCAGCTGAGTAACCAGCTTAAACTGAGGAATAAGTCAAGGAAGCAGCCATCATAGACAGTACTTTGTAACCACAGCCACAAGATACAATATTGTAAGTTATCTGTTTATTTCCACTATTTATTTACACATACATACATCCATTTATGCATACATTCTCTACAGAAGCAGAGGAGTCAACATGAACAGCAGCAGCATTTTTCAAACGCTAAGGCTGAAATAGATGCATTAATTAACTAGAAGGAGTGTGTGAAATTAAAATAGTGTCATGACCCTTTGGGATATATTGGAGAAAGAAATAAAGAAAAGTCTGTGAAAACAAGAATCCATTTAATTCTCTGCAGGAATAACTTGCAGGGCGGCGCACTTAAGGAATTCTAGAATGTAGGACCGCATGTATACCAGGAGCTTTGTGCTCTGAGCTGATGTGCATTTCAGAAGACTGCACTCCACAGATCTTTAGGAGTTGTTTGAATATCAGCACATGTAACATCCATTGATCTCTGTTATGATAGTAGTGGACTTCATTTGTAGTAGTCTGTCACACAATAATGGCTGTGTTGTTAGAGGGCAACAGTCGCTTCTTGTTTGCATAGTACAAATGACTATCCAGTCAGACTGAATTAGATTATCTGGAACTTAAAACAGTAAGTTAAAAATGACCTTTTAGTAGTTCCATCCTTTGATGGCTGGTATTGATTTTTAGCAGGGGGCATATTAACAAGACATACTACTCTCTGTATATTCCTGGCTCTCTCACCATTTTGTTTTCTTTGTTTTAGGGCCTGCATAATGGAGTTGTTTCAAGTCTGTATATTTCTGTTCACCCTGGAGCTGTCTTTGTCTATAGCATCAGATGTGAAGAAACAGAAGAATAATTCTGGACTGCATATTTGTATCCTTCTAATGTGGTTGTTTCTCAGCAGCTGTTTCTTTTGGATGTTTTGATGTTACAACTCAGACAGCAATGACACATTAAGCGGTGATATAGGTTCATAGGTTCATAGGTTCATAGGTTCATACTAGGCTATCTGCCCAAGGGCATTTATAAGCCTAGCCCATAGTTATGTGGCTTTCGCCACCCCTTTAGTTTGAATAAAAACTATGCCTATCATTTTGCTGTGCCTCTGTCAAGCAGTGACGCTTGACAGAGGCACAGCAAAATGATAACTTGCAGGGCGGCGCACTTAAGGAATTCTAGAATGTAGGACCACATGTATACCAGGAGCTTTGTGCAGTTTGTTTCTGGTACATTCTTGAAGTGAGTGTCAGTTGCTGGCACATTGGCATTTTTATTCTGGAACAGCTCATTTTGCCTTAGGTCTTCATCAGTCATTAATGGTATTTATTCTGAAATGAGCGTTGACAGGGAATGTTTAGGAATAACCTAAGTTTTGCATTGCATCCATTAAGTGCCATGTCAGACAGCTGCAGTATGCATGCAAATACATGGTGTAAAACCTCCTAATTAGTAAATCAGTTAGCAAGTAAAAACGACTGATTTATTTTTAACCTTATTTCGTACGTATTTTTTGATATGCCTGTTTTTTAACACATATAGCTTCCCGTCTATTTAATTTGATTTTTTTTTTAGGTTCTTAGATGGTGACCTCATCAAAGGGCAGTCACGGTTGTACAGCGGTTAGCGCTGTCGCCTCACAGCAAGAGGTTCTCCGGTTCGATCCTCGGCTGGGGTGCCTTCTGTGCGGAGTCTGCATGTCCTCCCTGTGGTCGTGTGGGTTTCCTCCGGGTGCTCCGGTTTCCTCCCACATCCCAAAGACATGCTGTAGGTGGATTGTACACTCTAAAATTAGCCCTAGGTGTGAGTGTGTGCATGTGTGTGCCTTCTGTGGAAGGTTGGGAGCTGGGCTGGCAACCCAACACCGTAAAACTCTATTGCCAATCATGAGCGGACAGGTGATCTGCTGTGGCGACCCCTAACCGGGTAAAGCCGAAAGAAGAAGAAGATGGGTGACCTCATTAAAAGTAAATTACACAAATGACCCACAGAAATTAGTTTTAAAGTTTATTCTTTCTCTGAAAAATCAGTTTGTTTTGCTCATAACATCACTGTTGCTTACAATGGAAACTGTATATAAAATGGTTTGGTGTATATTCTTTTTTTTCCTTCGTTGAAATAGTTGGGAGTTTCTTCTACTCTAAAGCCCCCCCCCCCCCATAAAGTTCATTATCGCAAAGGCAAGCAAGTATGTTTGGACAGTGCTATGTCTGCAGTGGACCATGTAGTGTGGAAGCATGCGTACATGTCTGCATTAATATTGTAGCTTGGGAGGGTATGCTAGTCGGACATAGTAAATTAAAAATAGCTCTAACCATAAATATTGCAGAATGTAGGAATGCATGCATCACCCTTCCCTTCTAGTTCTACCAGATGACTGAGTGCCATTTTTTCTGGGTCCTTTTTCCCCTTTGTCTGGCAGCTGTAATTTCTTCCCACCTACTTTGGGAGTTACCCACCAGACATATGAGAGTAAGAGCCATTTCTGAGGGTGGTATCAAACAGTCAAAATCCTGGCTATGAGAGCATTTGGACTATCTCGGATTCTACCTGGGGGGGGGGGGGCAAGCTACCTGCATCACTGTGGAGGCCCACAATCCATTCCCTTTGCCACAGCAAACGCCTGTACATTTGATATGAGTGATAGCTTGGGTAGCTGACAACCATCCACATGAATATGCATTTTTCTCATTGCCTCTTCTTTGTGGGATTGTGCCACTGTGTGTCCTGCTTTGCCACCCCCCAACACACACAAGATGGGCACATCTGCTCATGCCAGCCTCATCAAGTTTGAGTCACTAATCAAACTCAGGGCAGGCACCAGGGGTGTATTCAGGTCTTTATCCCTCTTCTTCAGTAGGCCAGCCTAACTGAAAGCTGATTTTGTTCTAAGTAATGGATATCTAGAACTATAGACTTGACTCAGTACCTCACCAGAAATTTCTCCTCTCACTTCCAAGCCCTCTTTATTTTGGTCTCAACTTGACTTGTAAGTATTTTCCAACTCAGAGTAATTATTATACTGCTATCTGTACATGTTGTTACCACAATATAAATACTGTAGTGTAGTCTAGAAATAAACATTTTGTTTATGCAAAGTAGTGTTTTAATCGGGAAGAATATGGTGGAGCTTTTACAGTGACAGAGTTGTAGGAATGAAGCTAGCAGTTTCACACCAGTAGCAAAGTGAAAAAGACTTTTTACACCTTCCACATTTGAACAGAGCATCATTCTAACTAGTGATGCAGGTGTTTAAAAGTATTGCTACCTAATTAGACTGAATAATTTATATGTTTTATTTACTAAAACTGTCTTAACTATTAGATACCTGAATGGTGACTTCTTTAAGTCTTGTTTGATTTTGGATCAATGTAACTGGTTGCCTTTCCTGACACCTCCCTCTGGGGTATTTATTGGGTGGGGTGGTGGTTGTAGTTAATCACATTTTACCATCTTGCCATTGTCATTGGTGGTCTTTACAGTGTTCTCTGACATGATTCCTACACTATCTGTCTTCCTTGAAAGGTATGTGTGCATTTATTGTTTTGTTTCATAGGCTGTCCCTGGCTGTCTTTGTTTTTCTTTATACTAAATGTTCTGAGAAAAAAAAAACACTCTTCAGTGAGCTGGGACATGGAATTTGGAGAAACCGTGTCTTACTTCAGAGAGAAAAGTTTCACATTTCTTCAGAAGCTGTGTGTGCAGCTCCTATTTTATTTTTCACCAAAATTAATTTCTTCAAAGGATACCTGTGTGTGTGTGTGTGTGTGTGTGTGTGTGTGTGTGTGTGTGTGTGTGTGTGTGTGTGTGTGTGTGTGTGTGTGTGTGTTGGAGAGGGGGCATAGCTTTCTCTCATGTTGTTGTGATCTTGGAGATGAAACATACTGAGGTAAAGGGGGCAAAGTCCCTGCATGAGAGGTGTATTGGAGGGGAGAGGCTGTGGCTCTACATAAAATATTTGTTTATTATACTGAGTGTTTTGGATATGGTGGAATTGCACCACACCTATTTGATGGCCCTCTGCAGCAGCTATTTTAATGTAGGGTTAATGCTTTGTGGCCTTTTCAGAAGTGGGGTTACAACCCATCCCACTTTGCGAGGGACAGTCCCTCATTGGGCAGTTGTGTCCTGCAAAAAAATTGTAAAAATGGCAAATGTCCTGAGATTTTAGGACAAAATGATTTCCTATATTTTATGTAATAGTTGCATAAAACAGTTTTTCTGTATCTGAAACACCTAAATGTTATAATAAACAGAATAAGCCACTAAAATACTACAAGTATAAGCTTTTATTTAGGCAAAAAAGTGAAGTTCTGTCCTTTGTACTGGCCATGGGTATGTTTCACCCTGCAAAATCTGACATTTGTACCAAAAATGTCCCACTTTGGGCATTTGAAAAGGTGGCAACCCTATTCAGAAGAGAAGACAGTCTTACTGAAAACTGCTCTAACCTGTATTGGATTTTATGTGAGAGATGTCTTTCTGCACTACAATCCACAATCTCCTGTGCAGATCTCCGTTTTTGCAGATGCTACCAAATTTTAATTTATGCTGATATGCACTCTGTGAATTTTCTTTGTAGGCCATGAAGCTTTTATGTCATGATAAGGTTGCCTGAGGCCATTTTTGAAAGAAGGAATAATGAAATTTAGCACTGGTTTGTTGATTTCTAGCATGGTTACACACTTTTTCTACAGTATCAGCCCAAGTTCTGTTACTGTATCCTACCCTTTCAGAAAGGTCTTCAGGACAGACCTAATACATTGTCACTACTAAGCCCTGTAGAAGCATCTCCTTCAACCCTATTTCATCTTCCTGGTGGGGTCGCTTTTATTCTCGCATGGAATTTCTCAGTTATAGTTGGGTTTGCATTTCACTTGCCCTCTTCAAGAGCAGCACTTCCTCTGCTTCTTCCTTTCTTGTCTGTCCCCATTTGTGATAACAGTATGGACATCCTTTCCTTTCTGGTTTGGTTAAATGTTCTGGGCCTATCCTGTCACAAAAGTGATGATAGAAATTGCTCATGTTGTGGTGGTGGCCACTCATTCCTTAGATCTTTTGTTGGTGCCTTCTTGAAGCCTTGATTCTAACTTGACTGCCCTGAAGTTATGTCATACTCAAGACTTAGTTTTCACTGCCTTCCATTTTGTGCTTCCTTGCAATAGGTTACCTCCTTTTGGGTGCCATTTTCAGATTGCCTCACCGTTGATTAATGTGCAACATTTGCTTACTTCACTGCTATGTCCCTTTCACTATTTCTCTCGCAGTATGGCGCACTTTTTCATGGACCGTGAAGGTTTACCCAGTGTTACTTGTATTTTGGAGATGGTTTGTGCTTACTAGTGTCAGCGGCCCAAGGTCCTGCTACCTTTAATGGTTAATAGTATGATGTAATTTACTTCTTTGGTCTGCTTTCTTTTTTTTTTTTTTTTTTAACAAGAAACATCTTTATTACATTTTTCATATATGACATAAGCAATCATATACATTTACATAAATGAAAAACCATATTGGCATAATTTTATTTGCAAACATATGTCCTGTATCTATCCAGTCATTATCAGTTAAACATTATATAGCTCATACAAATCCTACCTTCTTTTAAACCTCATTCCTCCTCTGCTTGTATTGTTCTCACATTTCCCTTTTTGTGTAATTTGCTCTTACATTTTTCTAATGATCACAATTCCAGCTGTTTTTTCGGTCTTACTATATTCACTACTTCTAGTAAAGTTGGTTCAGACTTTGATTTCCATTTTCTAGTAATTGCTTTTTTGTCAGACACCATAAGACTCAGCAAGGTCTTACTATGTCTAGACAATGCTGATTCTGTATCCTAACTAAAAAAAAAAAATTCCGTAGTTATACCAATTTGCTCACCCAATATCTCTAACAGAGCACTGTGTAGGTAATCTTTGAAGTCTGCCAACTCATTACACTCCCAGAAAATATGTTCCCAATTACCTCTTTCTTCCACATCACACCTCCAACATTTGCTATCTACCTGAAAATTCTTTTAGTCTACTTTGGGTATAAAAATATTTATGTAAATGCTTCCAAGCTAAGGTCCTAAATCTTGTAGACTTTGTTGCATGTTTGGGAGATATACATACACCCCCCATTGTTTCTTTGTGAATTTCTTATCCAGTTTCTCTTCCCAATCCTTTCTAACCTCCTCTGATTGATTCTTATAGTTTTATATGCTCTACTAATTATTCATTTTTAATGGCAATTTCTCTTCTAGAGTGTATTAAAACCTCTACCATTGCTGGCCTTGAATTTAGGACCCCCCCCCATTTCTTTCTCTTTGCCTATACTCTGATATCAATCCCTAGCCTGCAGTCCAAGTAAATTCATGGCCTCTTCCCATTCTGTCAGCTTTCCCTCTCTAATTATTTGCTCCCAATACCTTGGTTCCTTTGCCAGTTTTCTCCAATAAGTTCCAGCCCCCTTTTGCCTATTTTCCTAATTGAAGTCATCCCTATTGGCAAAATCTCCTTTTTCAATTCCTGTGTTGGCTTAATTCTTAGAATACTTTCTGTTACCTTCTAGATATGATATTCTGTATGGTTATTGTTATTCTCCTTAAAGGCCTGCATCCAAAATCCCAGTTTATCTTTCTTTCTTGAACTTTGACTCTGTTTCATCATCATCCCTTTCCACTTTGAATTATAGTTTTTCTGTTTGTGCTATGTATAGGAATCTTAACTGTGTAGCTCTGAAATACCCCTTCAAATCAGGTAAACCCAATCTGCCGTTTTACTGGAAGAATCATCTTATACCACTTGACTCTTGCCATCTTCCCCTCCCAGATAAAGTCTTTCAGCTTTTTATTAATTCCTATCTGCAACTTCTCCTCTGGTTGATAAAAATGTCCCTGATCCGTGTGTAAGACTAATGGTACTAAAACATTTTAACTGCTTGTATCTTACTATCCATATCCATATAACAAAGCTTCTATTTTGTCAGTTTTTTTATTATCTTTTGGTCTCTTCCCACATATCCTTAGCTGCCACACCAGAATCATTTTTAATTCATACTCCTAAAAACTTCATTTTATCATGTCCCCACAAATATGGATATTGCTGAAACAATTCATATGTGGGTACATAATTTACCACTATTGCCTTTGTTTTAGCTTCATTAACTTTGTATCCCGAAAAGGTTTGAAACGGTCTCAAAATGTTCCACAAAATTGTAATGTCTCTTTCTGGGTTTCTCCTGTATAAACTTATGTAGGTTCATAGGTTCATAGATTAGTACTAAGCTAACTACCCTTGTGAGCCATTTTAAGCCTAGACAATTATCCCTGACCACTGAAGAAGGCTTTTTGCTGAAACCAGTCTGTGTATATGGAATTGGAAGATGGAATATATATTTTTTCAGTATGAAGTCCCTTGGTGCTGGCTTTATTTTTTGTTTTACTTTTTGAAGTTGTGCGGTTGCCTTGCACCAGTCGTACTTGCCAGCTACATTTTGTGGGGGTGTCTCTTATTTTCTTTGCCAGTGGTTCTAAGTATAATGCAAGTAGCAACCCCCTGTTTGGTTCTTCTGCTAAAGCAGAAATTATCAGAGAGGTCTCCACCCACTTTTTGCCTCCAATACCTCCTGTATCCTCCTAATCAACCTTATAATTTTTTCGGGAAATGCAAATGGTTCCATTGCCCTGCTCATAAAGTCACAGCTTACTCTGTCAATTGCTTTCTCTGCATCAAGACCCACCAACAACAATAATGACATTTTCTTGTGTTCTACTTCCCTCTTGATCATCAGTGTTCTGTTAATGTTGTCAGATGTTTGCCTCCCCTCCACAAAACCATATTGATCCATATCTATCAATTTTGGCATTACTTTTCCCATTTGTTTAGTCATTATAGACATGAACACTTTATAATCATGGTTTAATATTGAAATGGGCCTGTATGAAGCTGGAGCTAATGTATCTTTACCGTCTTTAGGTATTACAGCTACCACTGCTTTTTGTCCAGAATGTTGGTATTTCTCCTTGTCTTAAAATGCTGTTAAATAAAACCTTCCAGATCTTTATCAGTTTTTTCCCCTCCTAGCTTCCAAATTTCCACAGGAATACCATCTGTTCCTGGGGACTTACCTGTAGACTGGTTATACATCACAAATTGTATCTCATCTCCCCCTATCCTAACCATTAGTACTAGAGCCTCATCTGCCTCTAATCTTGAAATATTTAATCTTCCATAAACACTTCCATTTGTATTTTTTTCTTGATTTCCATATTTCTCTGCTTTATACAGACATTCATAGACTTTCTGAAATATTTCTAATACCTCTACAGGATCTGTTGTTACCTTCCTTGTTATAGGTTCTCCTAGCTTGGCGACAGCCCTTTCCACTTTCTGTTGCCCGAGTCGTTGTGCTAAATGTTTTTGTGCTCTAGTGTCATCAAAAAAACAGTTGCTTAACAGAAATCTTTCTAAACTTGTGCATATTATTGAGATAATCCCTTATTTTTTGCTTAACATTCTGCAGTTGATCCTTTTCTTGTTCTGTCAGATTCCCCCTGTTCTGCAATACTTTAACATTTGTCAGTCCCTCTAAATAATTCTTGTTACTTCCTAACCATAGCTGCTTTTCTTTTATTTCCATCCTATTTTTAAACTCCACCTTTATTTTATCCCAGTCCATAGTTATATTTTCAGAAATAATTTCTATCCTTTTGAATATCTCCTGAATAATCTCCACTAACCAGTCCTTAAATTTGTCTTTTCAACAGATTGGTGGGAAAGCGCCATTGTCTCGTTTTTATTTTAACTATTACTGGCACGTGATCTGAAATTGTTATTGGGTGCATATCAAGACCTTCAGTTGAATGCACATGTTACTGGGAAATGTAAATTCTGTCTAACCTAGCCCGTTTTTTTTATATCTTGGGGAATAATATGTAAATCCACTCCTAACTCATATTACTGAATTCACATCTTCCATGCCAAATATTTTCATAAATTCCTTCAAAAATTTACCCTCCTATGTTATACTTTCCCTTCTGGGCCCCACAGACACACCTTCACTGCTGCAAATCAAATTCCAGTCCCCACTGTAAGTAATATTCCCTGCTGAAAACTGATTATTTCTCCCAGAATTTTCTTAAGCTCCATTATAGCAGTTTTCAGTGGAATGTAAATACATGCCAGTGTAATCCTCCTCCAATGCCAGTAGCCCCTTAACACTACAAATCTGCCATCATCTTTTTATCCTCTTCTATCACTGTTGAAGCTTCTTTTGCAATTAATGTAAGTACTCCTCTTTTCCTTTGTCCCAAATATTCCACTGAATAACCATCCTGAAAACCTTTCTTTATCAAATTCACATGTTCAGTTCTTTCCAAGTGTGTCTCCTGTAACATAGCTATTTGCACTGTACATTTTTAGCACTATTTTTCTTTTTTGTATTTCTGTGAGACCATTGACATTTAAAGACATTACAGAAAACATCATTGCACTAAAAAGATATTTCCAGCTTTTATGCATAACATCTTTTTTGTTAAATTCTAGTTCCAGCTTTTGTGTTAAGTGCGTACAGTGTTTGGCAGGTTGAACTTTTATATAGTTCTTTCTTGTCATATCCATTTGAGTTTGTGTCACATCTTACAAAACATTTTTTGAAAGCCCTCAAAAAAAACCTCTTAAAACCTATGAACACACAGATGTATGTACATCTTCAAAAACTGAAGTTTTACCCACCTTATAGGGACAAATGTTCCATGCTGACAGCCACACTCATACACTTGACTTAACCTAAAAAAGGGTTATACGTGCTAGGTGCAGCCTGTGCTTCTACTATGTGCTAAACTAAGAAAAACCCTGAATCCTTTTAGAGAACATGATCTCCTAGCCAGTTTCTCTTTTCTTTTCTTTTTTCCCAGCCAGTCACTGTCCATCAGACAGTAACTAATTTCTCTTTATTAGTTTGTCTCTATGGAGACATAAGAAGCAGACAGTCAGTTTCTCTTTATCATATTATTTTCATGGAGACATGAGTTCCAAATACAGAATTGCTACTAAGCATACATTCATTCACTACAAAAAAAGCCTCATAATATTTAATATTCTTTTTTATTTACTTGCTTTCTCCTAAAACTTGTTACTAAACAAGTCTAAAGTCCTTAATCCAGTCATTCCCCCATGCAAGAATGAGAAAAAGCACATTAATTTTTCTTTGGTCATGCTCTTTTAACCAGGCTGTTTTTTTGTTACATTGGAGTGCCTACATTTCTTAAAACTGAACAAGAAAGACGAGGGAGAAAGAAAGAAAGAAAGAAAAAGAAAAAAAAAAACAGCATCACCTATTTACAATCCCTATTGCACTTAAAAAATAACTGAGAAAATTTTACTTTATAACATGCAAAGAAAAACATGCACCAGAAAATAGTATTAAGAAAAAAGGTTTTCTTTACTTAATTAACCTTCTCCCCTCTCTTCCTCTCCCCAAAGCATTTTCCGAACATTAGTAACATAAAGTAAGACATATATGTTACAGTCCCCCACAAGTCCAACAAATTCTGAAAAAGACCAGTTTTTCCAGATTTTCTCTGGTTATATTTCACAAGTATAATTATTGCATTGTTATCCCACATTATTACTGGTTTTATTACTGTTCATCTCCTGCTCCCATAACCGGTCTCTGCTTCATTTCTAACATGCCCTCGATTTCTTCTAGTCAACTCTCGTGCTCCCTTCCTTCTCTCCAACATTTTCCATTCAAACAGTGGAAAATGTGTCACAGGTACAGTGTCCCTGTGGTCATTATTACCAGAAGAACAAGAAGCAGAATCTCCTTCTGTTTCACAGCTGATATTTTGTTGGGCGAACTTTTGTATTTCCTCCTTAGCATGTACTTCATCAAAAGATGTTTTGGCCCTCCAGGGAAGAATACCTTGAAGACAGCTGGGTACAGCAGTTTGACTCTCACACCTGTGTCGTGACATTCCCTGAATAGTGGAATGACTTCACTCCTTTTCTGAGTGGGGTACGAGTAAACATTCTCCACAAACACTCTGCTGTCTCCCACTTATAGAATGTTGTCATTTTGCCACAGTTTTGTTAGAGTCAACTCCTTTTGTTGGTAGGATTGCATCGTTACTGTTAAAGGTCTAGGTTGCTTTCTCATAGACAGGTTTGGAGCATACACATGATGTGCCCTTTCAACTAACAACTCCTGCTGTGGAATACCAGTCCAGTTGTTTATTTGTGATTTTATAAAATTAATGATGTCTGTTCCTTCCAGCTTCTGTGGTATAGCTGAAAATCTCAGGTTTTCCGTATGTGCTCTGAACAATCTCGTATTCAGCCATCCTTTTCTTCATTTCAACCTCTGATTTTTGCACCTTTATCACATCCTTTAAATATCTGTTTAAAGCTTCTTCCATTTTGTCCAGCATTTTATTATTTGTGTTTATATACTCCATCAGAGTTTCATTTATTTTAACCAGGTCTGTGTGCAGTTGTCTTGTATCCTCCTGTAGGTTACTGGAAGTCATGTCTGGAGGTTGCATTACTTTTTGCTGAACAGCTGCAGAACTTTCCCCAGTCATTGTTTCTTCCTCACTTTTTGTAGCTGATTTCTTTCAAGGTATTCTAGCCAGTTACTGAAATTTACCCGTAAACATGAATGCCTGTTGTCCTTCTCTGTTGAGTTTCTGTTTTCACACTGGCAGAGGTGGAGTTAAGCTGTTACTTAATGTGCAGCCATCTTTGAAGTCAACAAGTCTGAGTATTTGAGTAAAACCCTATATCAGAAGGTAAGGAGGCATTACAGAGGTTCTAGAAAAGATGATGCAGTGTCTTGGAAGGTTAATATTTAGTAATATAACTGTCCCTCTAAAATTCTGTTGGAAAAAGATGTAGCCTGAGAATGGAACTGTAAACAGAAAAGGCTGTTGAAATACTAAATAAACGTGTTACAGTTACAGTGGTGATAAATTAGTTATGTACTCTTAAATGATATAGTACTTGTAGTCCTAGAGGGGAACAAATCATTTGCTTGTGGGTCAAGAACATTAGAGATGCATAAAGGAGAATTCAGACAAAAAAAGGAACAGTAATTACCCATTAGTCAGATGTGATGGCATAAAGGGATAAAACCCTGACTATGGCACAGGCAACCTGAGTTTTGATTAGTGACTCAAGCACATGATGGAGTCATTAGGGGAGAATGGGAGCAAGCAGCTCATCCACTGTTTGAGAGAGAAATGGCTGTTGCTTACCATTTGCATGACAGCTAATAGTAGTACTGCATGTTGCAATCGTTATGCATGAGCCTGTACAGCATGTGCTGCTATAGAGCAGATGCACGTAGCCAGAGCATTTGGCATGGAAAGGCACCATGCAATGGAGATTGGGTAGCTGCAAAGAAGGAGAAAGGGGGAGCACAGTTGAACAGGACTAGCAAATTGGCCCTTTCTCTTTCCTTGACTTTGACTGCTGAGGAACAGATGGGCCAAAGGATGCTTGCCTAGCCTGAGGATGCCCAGTTCCTGCCCCACAGGAATGAATGGGCTGTTTGGGTGCAGGTAGAGGAGAAATCGGCCAAGGCCCTGTGGAGAGGGAAAAAAAGTTCTCAATCAACTGACCAGAAACTTCCTAATCAACTGACAAGACAGAAGTGTGAAATGCTGTACACAACACATCTGTGAATAGTAAAGTGCACAGCAAATGCAAAAGATGCGTGTGCTGCCCCAGAATGTCAACTTAGAAAAAATAGTACAGAGTGGTACCATCTGCAGTGCATATTATAGCAGCAGTCTAAAGGAAGAGACAAGATCTTTTTATCCATGGAATGAAATGGTCACTTTTTTCATTTAAAAGAAGCCCTACATCTTGTTTCTGTGGTTTATTATTCCAAATTCTCTGAAATACTCTGCTAACAAAGCAGATATAGGTATGATTAATGCATTGAAGTCTGTATTCTTGAAATAGGGGATACATGGTGTTGTCATATTTGTCATACAGTGTATAAGTCAGGGAATCGGAAGATTTGTGCATGAATGAGGGAGTTTAATCTTATCGGAAGAAGCCCATTTGATTGTAGTGAACAGGGACCAAGTAGAGGTGACCAAGTAGAGAGAACTATCAAAACTGTGAAAATTGTCTTGAGAAGGAGCTGTAGGAATAGCTACAGTTTTGGAATATAAAAAATACTCCATTTGAGGGACTGTTTCTCAGCACACCAGGTCACCTGTTAATAGGCAGAAGGCTGAAAAGCATATTACCTACTTCAAATATACCGCTGAATCCTGAGAAAGAGTAGAGCTAAAGTGCTGGGAAGAAGGCAGTAAAGACAGAAATACTACTGTGCAGCAGTATACTACTACTGTAGAAGGCTACCAGATTTTCAGGGTGGAGTTAAAGTAAGAATACAAAAGCCATGGGAAAGGCTGTAACCTGAAGCTACAGTTGGTAATGAAGCAGACATGTCAAAGTCATGTTTGTAAACCTACTTCTCAACTTGCAGATTATTGAAATTGGATATAAAGGCTCTTGAAAAGTAGGTACATCCAGTAAAGCACTTGAGTGTCTAATTAACATAAAATTGGAATATCAAATCGCACAGAACTGTTCCCACTTCCAGTAGGAATGTGGGATACTACTCAGAAAAATGTTTAAAAGCAGAGTAGAAAAATGATGCAAAAATGTAAATACATTATTAATGAGACATTGTAAAATCTGTATCACAAAGTTGTAAAATCTGTAGATTTAATGAACTGTATTGCAAAATTCTATCACAAGTTCATGTATTTTTGCATCTGAAAAAGGGAGATGTAAGGTGTGTGCCCTCTCTCTGTAAATTATTGGTTTCACTAGTATGTTGTTGTTCATATAGTATGTTTTTCTGTGTATTAGAATGCTTCAAAAATCATGTATGGTGGAGGGGTCAGAAAATTGTCCGAAGCGGTAAATCAAGCCTTAAAAAAATAGGGACGTACCTCCAAAAATAGGTACATCATGTACAGTGATAAATCAAGCCTGAAAATAGTAACTTCCTCCGAAATAAGAGACATTTGATAGGTCTGTTTGAAGTGGATATGGAAAGCTATCTAAAAGAAATTGCAGACTTCTTCACAAGACAAATACTGTGAAGTTTTTTGTATTTACTTTTTTGTTATTTATGTTGGATTTACCAAACGTAAAACTCAGCTTACATCAGACCAGCTATACATCTGGATACTCCATCCTGTTTGGTATCAGTGCATTTCAAGCATACCCTGGATATGTCTCCTCCCTGATGCTTCTCAGCTGTCCAGTGGAAATATGTGGCAGCCATCAGTCTTTGAATACTCAGTAATCAGGGAGAGGAGCAGATCTGCAGGGACCATTTTACTGCATTTGGTTTTAGACTTGATGGATTTTGTTTTGTGACAGCACACCTATGAATTGATGCTCCACTAATTTTCAAATTATCCATTGTGAAGTGGTAAACTGTTGGATTTAGAGCTACCATTTCCGTAGCTGGAGCACATTTGTTTGGAATAGTGTTTGGAGGTGAAGAGGGGAGAGAGAGGGGCTATAATGTTTGGTACTGCACAGAAAGAAGACTAGGAGCTAACTCTGATTTGCTGTGTGATGTAGTAACAGAGGGCATTCTGACAACATCTCCTTACCTCCACAGGCATATGCTCAAGTGCCCTTCCCACCACATACCTGTTTTGTATCTTTCCAGCCTCATTAAACACTTTTTTGATGAGCAACCTAAGAAGGGTGAAGAATTTTCAAGCCCTGTTATCTCTACTTCTTAGTGTCATAGTGTGGGAGTTGTTGGGAATGGTGGGTGACTTGGGGTTAAATGTTGTTTGTTGGCATGTTCAAGTTTTAAGCCTAGCAAAATATCATTTTTAGGTGGATCACTACCATTACCAGTAGTTTTCCCTTTTAGCTTAGCAGCTGCTCCAGTATTGTAAAATTCTATCACATGATAGCAGCTGTTAGATAAGAATGCATAATTGTCTTTTCCAAATTTAATAAAAACACCAGATGCAAGGAACAGTTGAGAATTGTAACCATTTTTCTTGGTTCTTTGAGATATGGTTAAGATAAATTCAGAATGAGACATAAAGATCTTGTGGTAGTTCATGAGATTGTTGTTCCTTTAGGCTGTTCCATTGATTATAATGATTAAAAGTGTATCATCATCTAAAACTAATTTTTCTTTCAGTGCAGTTTTGACAGTATAAGTATGGTAACTTACCATTAGTGGAACAGTGGCTTTGGATGTCGGGGAAAATGAAGAATAGTTTCCAAACGAGAAGCAGATACAATGTGAAGAGAACTTCTTAATGTTGAGCCTAAACCCAGTAAAGAAAGTAACTGGTGAAAGGTAATAAAGCTTAAGGAAGGAGATGTGAAACATGTCTTGGAAGTGTATAGGCAGCAGGGGAAAGTGTTGGTGCTCCTGTAGATTTCCAATTGTCATAGCTTTGGTAGCCCTGTGTGATGGGAATGGTAGATGAAAGATCTAGGTGTGTGGCTCGTGATTTCTCAGAGACTACCTTGCAGCAGCAGGCGCAGCTTTTGCTGACAAAAAAGTATTGATTGTGTAAGCTAGGTTGCAAGTCATCATTTCCATCAATTTGAAGGTACTTTTCCCATCAGAGATGCATTTGTTTACCTCGTCATTTGGCAATGTGGAGGCTGCAAAGATTGCTGTAGTTTGTGAATTATATGAGCAAGGAATTTCTGCCATTTGATTAGGAAAAGAGAATCAGTGTTTGGACATTATAGACCTGGAAAAGAATGTGAGAAGGAACCTGATTATGAGGAAGTGTGGATACATTTGTAACATGTACAATGGATGGTAAGAGATTGTTGTTTGGCCACATGGTTGGATTTAATATTCAAATACGTTTTATTTCAATCATAAATGTAAATGAGCAATCAAGTTTCTAAAAAAAGTGAAAACGTTTGTACTCCAGGTGTTTGGCTGTCAGATTTTAGAAGAATAAAACATGAGTCATTGTACTGGTCACCAGACTAACCCAAAGTCTGGGATAATACCACATTCTGTGCCAGCATATTTTTGTCACCCTTGTCTATGATCCTTGGCTCTGCCCTCGTGCAGACAAGCTTGGATTTTTTTATAAATTTAAATAAGCTGGAGACATCTCATCTGTCAGATGAAGGTCCCCAGACCTTACTTATTCTTAACCGTCTCCCAGTAATCCCACATGTTAATAAGGCACTTATTAGGGTTCTTCTTCACTCTCTGCAACTCTGTTTCTTTAGTTTCTTATATGAAATTTAGTACTTCCCTTTTAGGTGGTGCTCCTGTAGATTTCTGATTTCCTAGTGATTGCTTTCTTGGCCAGCAGTAACCCAAGTGTTGCTACAGCCCTAACATGAGATCATCCCCATCTTCCTTCCACCCAACTCAGTAGAAAATTAAGTTTTTGTAAGGTAAATTCTTCTGAAGTAATCTGTTGTAACAATCTTTGTAGGTCTAGTTTAAATGTATTCAGTTATGGGCATGACCAGAAAATATAGGCACAATCTCTTGTAACATGCTTTCTCTTCTCACACCTCCATTATCCCCCGATTGTTTCCCAGTCTTCCTAGGGTATAAAAGTATTTGTGGGAACACTTTTCTGAATTTTCTATATTTTGTGGCATATCTGGGTGCCTAACAAATTGTTCTCCATTCCCTATCAGTTATCTGTCTTCCTGTTGCAGCAATCTGGCTACTCTTCTTGGAGGCTGTCATCCCCCATTTTTGCTTCAACGATGCCGTGTATAGATTACTCACTAAGTTTTTAATATTTGTATTTGTGCTTCTTATCTTTATAAATAGTTTCAAGGTTTCAGTTTTTTAATCTCAGATTATTTCCCTAGTATATGCAAAAGTCATCTATATGTCATGAATTCACATCCGGTAGTATTAAATTTCTGACGCAAGTCCTGTATAGCCATTCTCCCTTGGTGTTCTTTAATTGGTCCCAAAAGTATAACCTTCTTGGTCTTTCCCACAAATTTTTACTAATATTCATATTTATATTCCAGTGGCCAGTTGACTGACATATCGGCTGCAGCTCATATGTCCATATTGTGTAATTGTTTTTTCCTCAAGAATGATCATCATCTGCCTAAACCATTTTTTCAGGGGGCTGTTAATTTTTTTTTTAGATGGATTTGGGACCAAATGTTAATGTTTCTAGTGATAGCCCAGATATTCATCGTGTTTCACTGTTGCAGTCATTACACTTGGGTTCTCCTGCTGGCAGGCTACCCGCAGTCGGCCCGAATTCCAAAGTCCTGGTCCGGCGTCGGTTGCTGTCGCCTCTTCCCTGACGTCAGTGCGCCAGGGGTATATAAGATGCAGCCGACGCCATTTTCTTCAGTCTTTCTTACCACGCGGTGCCCAAAGCAAAAGCAGTTTGCAAGTGACGGTCGGCCGACTCCTGAGATTTTCGAAATTGAATTTCAGATCCGAAGTCTTCAATAAAGCTAAGTACCCCGTTGGGGAAATTTTTTCTTGCTCCAGACCGATGTCAGAAAAAGTTAACAATAGTATTTCTTGTACGAAGCAAATACCTCATAAGGATTTTCATTCTTACTGTATTTCTTGCCTAGGCCCTGACCATGACGTTGCTAGTTGTCGGTTTTGTGCTAGCTTTAACCAACGCACTATTAAGCGTCGGTGCGATTTTGCATTTCACTACTTTGGCTGAAGGTTTAACTATATAATGCCATCGGAACAGCCGATGACCGGAGTTCATAAAAAGTGCAAGGAAAAAGAAAAGGACAGGCATCCGAGGTCCAAAACTGACGACGAAGCCTCTTCTAGGCCAGTCGCCGGTTCACCGGTTCTCAGTGAGGCGCTTTCGCAGCCCCTGACACCCGCTACCTCAGAGCCACAGGCCGCCTCCGACTCCCACGTGGAAACAACTAGGCCTCTGGATACTCAAGGTATTGGGCCTTCGGAAACTAATCCCTCAGATGGGTCCGGAGCCGCTGAGTAGGCGTCGGCTTCTGAGGGTGTTTTCAGAGCTACACAGCTTTATATCAAGCCAACTTCAGCATCCAAGACAAAGACTAAAACAGCTTTAAAGACGAGGAAACAAGTACAGCATTCTCCATGACAGACTTTCATGCCTAAGAAACAGATGCTCAAAATGGCCGAAGACCTAATTACTTTGATAAGGGGTTCCCATCCCCCTCCTGATAAGAGACGTGGGCAAGACACTGAATATGATTCCTCTGATCAGGTTTCCATTTCCTCTGACTCCTCTTCAGAACAGGAATACTCTCTTCCTCCCTATGAGGATTCTGATGCTGAAGAATCTGTTCCTTCAGCTTCTCCTCCTGAGGATTATTCCTTTGGGGAAACCCTGCACACCATGAGGGAGCATTTCCACTGGGAGAGCCAAGATTACTCAGAATCTAAGAAAATGCTCAGAGACTTTCTTGTACTACCTCAGCACAGACCTCTTGCTATTCCACCTGTTCTAGACATTGTAGATGATGTATTTTCAGAGTCCGGACTGTCTCCCGACTCTTTACCTCCTGCACCTGTTAAGCCAGACAGATACTACAGGGTTCCAGATTCTCATAAATTTCTATATAAAAACCCTGCTGCTGACCCAGAAACTATATCTCAGGGTCCCAAAGGGATCAAGGCCCCTACTGCAAAAAACCCTGTCCCCTCAGATAGGGATTCAAGGGCACTGGACAGATGGGGGAAAAAAGTTTACACTTCTGCTACCTTGGCTGTAAGGGCTTTAAATTGTCAGTTTCATATGCTTAAATATCAGCAATACTTAATGTCACTGCTAAAACAGAAAATGTTGACAAGTTCTGAATGTTCTGAGAACAGGGAAATGCAGGATTTATTGTATGCAGCTGAACAAGTGGGAAAGCATACTTTGCAATGTGGTTATGATTCACTGGAGGCCTCTTGCAGGGCAGCTGTTACAGGTTCTGTCATTAAAAGGCATGCTTGGTTAAAGGAACAGAATCTGCCTGATTATGTTAAAGCAAAATTATTGGATGCTCCATTACAGCATGATACTTTGTTTGGTGTTAAGGCAGAAGAGGTGTTGAAGAAAATGGAGGATAAAGCTAAATCTATGCAGACAGTAAAGGATTTCTTACAGGTACAGCCACCCAGATTTAGCAGGAACTGGCTTTCTAAGAATTGGTCCTTTCCAGTGTCAGACAGGCCACAAAGAGGCAGATACAGATGCCCTAAGGCAGACAACAGCCCCAGGGCTCATACAGGCCCAAACAATGGGGTGCTTCTACCTCCAAAAGCGGAGAAGACCAGTCGCAACCATATGGGAAACAGTCCCAATGGCTTCCCTTTGCCAATGCCAAGCACTTATCTTTTGGCAGCATCCTTAGGGGGAAAGCTAGCACTTTTTTCACAAAATTGGCACATGATCACCCAGGACAAATGGGTCTTAAATATAGTCTCTCAGGGTTACAGGTTCCACTTTCACACCCTTCCAAAGGCAAAAGGTATGCCAGACCTGCCACACAATCAATGGACAGAGGCACAAAAACAAGTTTCATCTCTCATGGACATGAGGGCTATTCAGCCAGTACCACAACAAGAGCAGGGACAAGGATTTTACTCAAGACTTTTCTTAGTACCAAGAAAGGACAAAGCCTGGAGACCATTTCTGGACCTGTCTATTCTAAATACTTTTCTGGACGTTCCAAAATTCAAAATGTTGACTCGGCAGCAGCTTCTGCCCATGCTGGGCAAGAAGGCGTGGCTTGTAACTTTGGACCTCAAAGAGGCATACCTGCATGTCCCAATCAGACAGTCTTACAGAAAACACCTCAGATTCATAACTGACTCAATGCACTACCAATTCTCTGCACTGCCCTTTGGCTTATCTACTGTGCCCAGGGTCTTCACAAAATACCTGGCACCAGTAATTGCATTTTGCAGACAAAGAGGAATTCAAATATATCCCTACTTGGATGACTGCCTTATTCAAGCAGAGACCAAAGACATTCTACTAAAGCATCTGCCATTTGTAAAAAGATTACTAATTTGCCTAGGGTACACAGTAAACGAAAATAAATCAAAACTAGTACCCTCTCAAGAGATAATATTCCTGGGTGCAAGCTTAAATACAACTGCCCAGATGGCTTATCTCACACCAGACAAACAAAGGCAACTGACTTCTTACTTCGAAAGCATGGCAACAAAGACCCAGTTATATGCAAGAAAAATTCTGCAGGCTCTGGGCTACATGGCCTCCTGCATTCTGCTAATTCCATATACAAGACTGTATATGAGGAAGCTACAATGGTATCTAAAAAGTGTTTGGACTCAACATTGCCACAGCCTGGAATCATTAATTTCACTCATTCCCTGCCTGCAACAGGAGTTTTGATGGTGGGCACAGGCCTGTCACCACAACAAGGGACAGCCATTCACTTTACCCACAGCCAGGCAAACACTAACAACAGATGCATCAGATTATGCCTGGGAGGCCCACATGGCAGGAAAATGTATTCAGGGCACATGGCCCGAAAGCCAAAGGCATCTTCACATCAATCAAAAAGAGATGCTAGCTGTACAAAATGCCCTGACAACCTTCAAGGACCTACTTCATCCAGGACAGCTGCTGATAAAGATGGACAATACTACAGTCATGTGGTACATAAACAAGCAGGGAGGCACACATTCTTACCCCCTCTGCAGACAAGCCATGATTTTGTGGAACACAGCATTAACTTACCAAGTACACCTGCAAGCACAATTCCTGCCAGGAAAAACAAATGCTCTGGTAGACGAACTAAGCAGAAACCTCATGAATTCTCACAGTGGAAACTAGATCCACAAATATTCAACATGATAGCAAGGAAATGGGGATGCCCAGACATAGATCTATTTGCCTCCCCTCACAACTGCCAACTACAGAGATTCTGCACAAGGACTTATCACAAACAAGCATGGAAAGTGGATGCTTTGTCATTCAGCTGGAACAACCTTACAGTATATCCCTTTCCTCGACTGCCTCTCCTCCCCAAGATACTCCTAAAGGTCAGACAAGAGAAGCCACAAATTGTACTGATTGCCCCGGATTGGCCACGCCAGCACTGGTACCCAATCCTAAGGAGCTTGTCTCAAGGCCCAGCCTGAACATTGCCTCAAATTCCTCATTTACTGACCCAACAAAACAATCAGATCCTGCACAGCCAACTCAGAACCCTAAATATGGCTGCATGGCGGACAGTGTACCCATTCAGAATACACCTCTCTCTAAAGCGGTTATGGATGTTATTTTGGAGGCCAGGAGGCCCAGCACCAGAAAATCTTATGCAGAAAAATGGAAGAGATTCTGTGCTTGGAATCAGGCACAAGGAATTGACACGCTTGTACCAAATATTCCTCAGATTTTACAATACCTAACTGAGATGCTGGACAAAGGCCTACCCTTCTCATCAATTAAGATCCATGCCTCTGCCATTTCAGCTCATTACAATACGGACCCACCTATTTTTTCACATCCATTGCTTAGACAGTACCTCAGAGGGGCAAAAAACATAAGACCACCAAGGAGAGCACCAATACCTGCATGGGACCTCAATTTTGTCTTGGAAAAACTCACACTGCCTCCTTTTGAGCCAGTCAATACAGCTGAGATAAAATTCTTATCATGGAAAACAGCTCTGCTCCTAGCAATAACTTCAGCAAGAAGAGTCTCAGAGTTACAGGCATTAATGGCTGTTGAACCTTTTATTATCTTCCATCCGGACAGGGTTTCTCTAAGGACAAACCCAACATTTATGCCTAAGGTAGTGTCCAGTGTGGCTCTTAACCAAACCATTCATTTGCCTACCTTTTATCCAAACCCACAGAATAAAGGGGAGAGACTTCTGCATACCTTGGACATACACAGACAGCTACGCTTCTACTTGGACAAAACTAAAGCTTTCAGACGGACTGAGCAACTTTTAGTGGCATATGCTTCAGGATCACAAGGAAAGGCTATCTCAAAGCAGATTATTTCAAAATGGATAGGACACTGCATTCGTTTCTGCTATTCACAACATGGCAAATCAGTGCCTAAGGGCATTAGACTACATTCGACCAGGACAGCAGCCACCTCACCAGCCTTCCTCAGAGGAGTACCAACCAAGGATATTTTGGAGGCTGCAACTTGGACTTCAGTGCACACTTTTTCTAAGCACTACCACTTACCTCTTTACTCTAAATCCAGAGCAGGCTTTGCCACTGCAGTTCTGCAGGGCCTCATAGCCACTCCTAATTCTATTTAGACCCAGCCGCCCAACCTCAGCTTTGGGATTCAACCCAAGTGTAATGACTGCAACAGTGAAACACGATGAACATAGTACAGTTGTGTACCTATCATAAATGTAAATGTTCGAGTGTATTCACTGTTGCAGTCCAGGTTACCCACACACCATCCCCCTTTTATTTGCTGGGACTTATCTGTACTTCTCTATTCTGTACAACCTATGTGGTGTATTTGCTTGTAGATGAAGGTAATGTTTATTTTAATGCATGCTTTTAATAAGCAATGTTTTTAGCCTACACTTTTGGGGGCACCTGACATCTGGGGCAAGAAAAACTGAAGAAAATGGCGTCGGCTGCATCTTATGTACCCCTGGCGTACTGACGTCAGGGAAGAGGCGACAGCAACTGACACCGGACAAGGACTTTGGAATTCAGGCCGACTGCGGGTAGCCTGCCAGCAGGATAACCCAAGTGTAATGACTGCAACAGTGAATACACTCAAACATCTACACAACTGTACTTTTCTTCCCTGATGAAGTACCATCCATTCCCATGTTGCTTTATATTCCTGGCTCTGTAAACAGGAAGACAGTTTCAAATGAGTGGCCTTATAGTATTTATGCAACTCCAGGACTGTTAAGCTCCTATCCTTTACTGGTTATGTTTCTGCCATCCCAATCGGGGATGTTATTTCCCCATTTTATTTCATTACTTCTTTTCTACTATCAGTGAATCTCAATATTTTAACCCAGAATCTTCTATTAGGATTTGAGCCAGATTTACTATATGAGGAACCACAAACTTCTTGACTGTTTGCACCTTCTGTTGGAAGTCACAAGGCACCAATTTCCAGAATGCTTTTATTCTACATATTTATATTTTTGACTCCCGCCCACACTTCTTTTGATAAAGGCCATGGGTCTTTTGTTAAATTTATCCTAAATATTTTAGAGCACTGTGTTGCTATAATCAGGGGTGTTGCTGAACTGAATTGTGTGTTGGTTGCTAATTTATGGCTAAGACCCTAATTTTTTTCTAAATTTATCTAATAACCCGATAATCTTGTGAAATTTCCCAAAATATGGATTATTTTGGGATGTTTTCATACGGATTTGTAATGTATAGTATAATGTCACCTCTAAATAAAGCTATCTTTTGCTGTTGTCCAAACTAGTTCCATCTACTAATGTCAGAATTTTTAAACTTTTTAACAGATGACTCTAAATGCAAGTAAATTATAAGGAGGAGGGGGACAACCCTGCCTAATCCCTATCTGTTAGTATCTCTTTTGAAACCCCAAAATGTAGTTTGATATTTGCCTTAGAGTCTGTTTTTATGGGTGTTATCAGTTAGATAAATTCAGCTGGAAGCACCACTTTTCCTAAGATTATCCATAAATATTTTCAGTGTGACAATTGAAAGCGTTTTCCTGCAGCCAGCGAGATCAATAGTAGCCGAGCATTGTCTGCCCGAGAAAGCTGCTGTATTAAGCATGTTCTTATAATGTTATCAAATGTTTGTCTACCTCTTATAAAAACACATTGATGTAGGTGAATCAAGATGGGGAGGAGCTGAGTCAGTCTGTCTTCCAGTATGGCTACAAACACTTTATAGTCATGGTTTAATACTGAAATAGGCGTATATGAGCCTAGGTGACTAGGGTCTTTACCTTCTTTTCAGATTACTGATATTAAAACTGTTTGCCATGACTTTAGAATTAACTTGGATCAAAGATTTCATTAAAGGGCTTTAGCCAGACTGGGATAATCTCCTTACTAAATTCTTTCCAAAGTTCCGTGGGCAGGCCAGGCCAACCTAGGACGTTCCCATTAGCTTGTTTCGTTATTTGTACTTCTAGATCTTGGACTGAAATTGTTCAAGTAAGCTGTTGAGCTTCTGTCTGTGTTAAGCTGAGTAAATCCAGTCCTGAAATAAATGTTTCCACCTGTCCAAACTAATCTTTACACGTTTTGTTCCCTACATATTGTAGTATAGTGGCTTCTAAATGCCTCTTGTGTCTCATGTGGTCCTCTGACTATCTTACCTCACTGCAAGTCCCTAATGGCTGTCATGTTTCTGTCCACCTTCTGTTGCCTCATCCTTGCTTCTAAATATCTCTGTAGTCCTGGGGGATGTCATTAGTATATCAGCCTCAGGGATTTCATTTGCCAATATTCTGTCTTGGGCTTGCTCCCTCCATGAGCATTTATTCTCCTCTATTGCTTGCATCTCTCCCTCACTCACCATATCTTCCCTTAACTGAAGATCCCCTTGTGAGTTTGACTTTTAAGCTATTTTCTTAGAGATCTGATATTCCTCCTTATTTTTTTGAGTTTCTCTCTTAAGACCAGCCTTAGTGTTATCCTACACTATTTGATCCACTAGTATGGAATGACCCTATTCCACCTCCTTGTTACCAAAATATGCCTTAAGTGCTGCAGTTTGTCTTTCTGTTGTAACCAATTCAAATTCAGTATCCAGTGTTTAAGCCCCTTAAAACCATTCCTCTCTTGACTGCCAACTTTAACAAGAGCATGGTCAGAAAATTATTGGGGGGTATGCATATCTTTCATTAAGTAAAAATACTTCTGTGTCATTTTTATTTTATTAAATCTTGCTTTTGTGAATTGATTTAATATTGATAGAAAATGCTGGCTGTGGTCATCAGGTGATGTCCACTGTTTTGAAACCTAGCTTTCTAGGTAGTAATTCAGGAGTTCTTGCAATAAGGAGCCCTGTTGGTTGCTATATGATGCATGGAAACTATTTGAACTTGCAGATTTCATTTGCCTTACTACCTCCTAGTCACCTTTGATCTGGATGCAGAGTTATCTGTACGCCCTTGATTAAAAAAAAGTTTTTGAAGCACTTGGTGACTTTAAGGACTTACAGAGGCTGGAATGCTAAGATGGACATAACATTTATGGTGATATATCTGTCATACTTCCCAGCTGATTATGCCTTGTGACCTTCCATTAATGTTGTTTAAAAATGTGTTGAAGCTAGTTCTGAATTATAAAGATTTCTAAGTATTATATCCTTGTTTAATTTTGAAACCATGCTATGTTAAAGCTAAGTACACACATTATGGTTTTGAAAATGGTATATTTATGCTCGACTGTTCGATTTTCTCAGGTTATATGTGATGTTAAGATGAATATTTTCACTATAAAGGGAACACCTTTCTAGGTCATAGCAAAGTGAGACATCAGTTTGGGACTGATAATTAGGATGGGTACATTACTATTATGAAACATGTATTACTGTGCAGTAGTAATCCCGAATCAGTGTAATTTAAAATTGGTTTGCTTTATTACTCTGGTTTCATATGATTATGTCTGTGCCCAAGTTTGAATCACTGTCATTTAAAAGGTTGTACAGAAATAGTTTGGCATGAAGAAGGATTTAAAATGTTATATTCATAACTGTTCATTGTATTATTTGTAGTACCTTTGAATCAGAGGTATTTCAAAGGGTTTATTGGAATGTGATTGTATGATCCAGGCTTCATAAAATTTCATGCTCGTCTTTGCATCTGTGCCATTTACCTCATTCAGTTCTGAGCAGCAGGAAACTGGTTAATTATTTTGCCTCTAGGATAACCACCTGCTTCCTGAGAAACTTTCTCTCAAGTCCTCCGAGCACACCGCATGGATAATTTGCTGTATTTTATAAGTGATACAAATTAACAGATATAAAATATGAAAGAATTGTAGTTTGTGGATTGTGCACTGGTGCTAACTTAAAATGTTTATCTGGTGACACTGAATTTGCATTACAAATTTATGAAATAAAATAGTATTTTATTGTCAAAAAATAGTGGTATTATGGTCAAACAAAAAACTGTATTTCTGTAAGCATAGCAAAGTAGACTCTTGTATCAGTGAATGAATTGTTCATCAATTCAAGCAGTTTCCATTGATATTTGACAAGACTGTATAGCACACTACTGTTTTGTAGTACTGCACATACAGAAATGTATTCTGTTTATCATATTTCAAGGCAGCACTATTGGTCTACAAAACCATGCATGTTAGATGGCTTGTGCAGGATTGTGTACCTCAATGCTGTACATAAGACTGCAGCATTTGTTTGACTGTAGATTGTACAGTGTTTACAATATTAATGCATATATGGAAATATAGCTAATGTTCATGAGTACTATACTAAGCAAACATATACTTCTTTGGATGCCTTCATGTTACGCACCATGTTTTAATGTTAATATTTTACTAACATGCAGTACTTACAAATGTCAGTCCCAGCATGACAAACTCACACTCCATTTTAACATAATTAATATAAATATGAAAAATACATATTTCCACATTGTTTTACAACTGTTCCTTACCAACACCAGCCCTGTGTGTCCCACACAGTTTCACCATGCGTATGCGTAGTTAGCATATTGTGTATGCTTATAGATGTCATCTTGCTCCCTAATGCACAACATATTGTCCTTGAGATATTAGGCTGAGGATTAGAACACAGTTAATACAAGGGCAGATTGCAAACAACTTGTTCTCCGTATAAATGACACTCCAGTAACTATAAAATTTAAAATATTTATATATCTATTTGTAAACCTTATTCATTAACAACTCTGGTATGTCTCACAGTGATATGTTTATACTGTTAGCTTGCAGATGCCACCTTGCTTCCTAATACACTACCTATTTTCATTAGATGTATATGTCATTATTAGAATAATGTTGATATTAATACTGTGTAGGTAAAATAAATATATTTCTTGCTGTGTTTCCCTGCTCCAAATGTGCTTGATATCCTTTTTTCTCAACAGCTACTCCTTGCATAGCCCTCCAACTTGACACTATCAAACTCTTGTATCTGAAGTAGTTGTCTTCATTTGATGTTATTCGTGTTCACTGTTGCAGTCATCACCTGTGGGTTATCCCTGCTGTGGTAGCCCTCGGCCGTCCCGAATACCAGAGTCAGTGTTTTTCTGCGTCGGCTGCTGTCGCTTGTTGACTGACGTTTGGTCATCAATGCTATAAAACAAGGCAGCCAATGCCATTACATCAGTCTTTCTTGACGTGGAGCCTGTAGCAGAAGTAGTTTGCAAGTGTGCTGGTCGGTCACTACCAGAGTTTGAATTACAGCTGAAAACATCTAAAGAGAAGTACCCCGTTGGGGATCCTTTTTTCTTGCACTAACCCATGTCTGAAAAAGTTAATTGTCTCACCTGTGGAAAGCAGATTCCACACTGAGACTTCAATTCATACTGCGTCACTTGTTTAGGCCCAGACCACGACGTCCCCGTTGCTGGTTCTGTGCCCTCCTTAACGCGAGAACCATTCGTCGTAAAGCTCTTATTGTAGACAGGTATCTTCGTCTTCCGTCTTCGCGATCCGAAATGGCATCCATCAGCCAACAGTCTGTAGACATTTCAAAAAAACATAAGGATAAAGATGGAGGCAGACCACACAAGGCTAAGCTTTCTGATGACTCTACCGCTAAGCAGGTCATCAGTTCCCCGGACTTCAGTGAGGCACTTTCGCAGCCCCTGATGTCCGCCACAATATCTACGTAGGCCTCTACTGAGACCCTTTTGGAGTCTGATATGCTGCAGAAATCTTCTTAGTCTTCAGAGCCTTTCGTGGTCTCTGCCTCGGTTGGGTCCGGAGATGCAACGCAGGCACCGGCTTCTGAGGAGGCCTTTCGCACTACCGAATCTACACAAAAAACGATGTCTTCTCATCTGACTACCGTTTCTTTCAGACCTATGGATACTCTTAGGCCTAGAAGCCAGGCCACTCCTAGAAAATCTACCTCTAGCCACCATCTTACTCCTGCTCCACCACCCCAAGCCCAAATGTTTAAAATGGCGGAGGATCTTATCTCCCTTATCAGGGGCAGTCGGGTCACAACTTCTAAAAGGAAAAGACACCCTTCTCCTGAAATACTGACAGAACAGGATTCTGAGGAATCTGATTATTCAGATTTTGAAGAGGAACAACAACCTTTGACTGATTATGAAGATTCAGATGCAGAGGAATCCATTCCTTCTGCCTCCCCATCAGAAGACCTTCCTTTGGGGAAACCCTTCACACCCTCAGGGAACATTTCCACTGGGAATCCCAGGACTTCCCTCAATCTAAGAAAAGACTAAGAGAGTTTCTAGACCTGTCCCAGCCCAGACCCTTGGCTACCCCCCCTATCTTAGAGGTGGTGGATGATGTTTTCCATGAATCCAGCTTAGCCACTGATGCCCTCCCACCTGCTCCCAGTAAACCTGACAGGTATTACAGAGTACCAGATTCTCACAAATACTTGTGCAGAAATTCTGCTGCAAACCCGGAGGTCATTACACAGGGACCTAAAGGCCCTAAGGCTAGTGCTGCTAAGAATCCTATTCCTTCTGACAAGGATTCCAGAGCTCTGAACAGATGGGGTAAAAAAGTATACTCCTCTGCAACCTTCGCTATCAGAGCACTCAATTGTCAGTTCCATATGTTAAAATATCAACAACACGCTTTGGAACCATTAAAGTAAAAGATTTCAACTTTTCCTGACTGTGCCAATTCGAAAGAGTTAGCAGATTTACTGCACTCCACTTGTCAAGTGGCCAAACACTCATTGCGCTGTGGATATAGCGCCCTAGAAGACAGGGCAGCATTGTCAGGATCTGTCATTAGGAGACATGCATGGTTGAATGAACAACCTCTCCCTGATCATATCATGTCTAATTTAATTGATGCACCCTTGTATAAAGGACCGCTTGTTTGGAATAAAAACAGAAGAGGTGCTTAAAAAGATGGAAGACAAAGCAAATTCTATGCAAACAGTAAAAGATTTCTTTCAAATACAACCTTCTAGGTTCAGCTGGAATTTTCCCTCTAAGCACTGGTCCTTTCCTGCACCTAACAGACAGGGGCAAAGTAAGCCCTACAGGGACAGACCACCCAGGGCCCTATTCCAGGGACAGCAGAGAACCAAACAGTGGACCACTTCTGCCCCAAGGGCAGGGAGTTCTGAGCTATCCCTCTATGGGAAAAACTCTCAATGACTCCCTCTCCCCCTTCTGCCCTCCTTTCACTCACCAAAAGCTAGGAGGAAAGCTCTCCCTCTGCAAATAAAATTGGCTTTCTGTTACAAAGGACCAGTGGGTCTTGAAGATCATTTTTCAGGGATACCAATTCTCTTTCAACGAACTCCCAATTCCAAGAGGGTACCCAGACTTGCCTCCAAGTCAGTGGACAGAGGCATTGAAACAAGTCCAAACTTTGCAGCAGCTGCTGCCCATGCTGACAAAAAAATGCGTAGTTAGTGACCCTAGACCTAAAAGATGCCTACCTCCACATCCCCACAAGGGAATCCTGCACTCGACCACCAGCTGAAAAAAGTCTGTACTAGGGAGTATCAACACATAGTGTGGAAGGTGGATGCCTTGACCTTCCCCTGGAACTCCCTCTTTGTGTACGCTTTCCCTTCTCTCCCTCTTATTGCCAAGGTACTGATCAAGATGCAGAAGGAGAGACCAAAGGCCATCCTCATTGCTCCAAATTGGCCCAGACAGCATTGGTACCCCTTACTGCGCAGCCTGACATTATAGTCTCCTAGGCAGCTTCCCCTGATCTCAGATCTCTTGACTCAGGTGGGGGGGATGCGACACCCAGACTTGCAGACTCTCAAACTGACTGCATGGCTAATACTCTAAAGGCAAACCGGGGGGCCCGTGTTAAGCAGACAGGTCCTAGACATTATCAGAGAGGCCAGAAGGCCCAGCACCAGAAAATCTTACGCAGGGAAATGGAAAAGATTCTGCTACTGGAGCCAGTCCAAAGAGTCAGTTCCTCACAACCTTCCATCCGTCTTATCCTGGACTAATAGCGGAGTTACTCAATAGTGGCCTCTCATTTTCCTATTAAAATCCACACCTCAGCCATTTCATCTCATTTCGATACAAATCAGCACCTGTTCTCACACCCTTTGATTAAACGATTCTTCAGAGGGGCTTCTAATATCAGACCTCCCAGAAGGCCAGCCTGGGACCTGAATTATGTTTTGGAAAAACTGACCTTACCACCTTTCGAACCTGCTGCTTCAGCAGAACTGAGATACCTCTCCTGGAAGACTGCTTTCCTACTAGCTGTCACCTCAGCCAGAAGTTTTTCAGAACTTCAGGCACTGGTGGCCATTGAGCCCTTCATCATTTTCCATGCAGACAGTGTCTCCCTGTGGACTAACCCCTTATTTATTCCCAAGGTGGTGTCTAATGTGACTCTCAACCAGGCCATACATCTACTTGTTTCCTCACCCTCAAAATAGGGGGGAAAGAATTCTGCACTCACTAGATGTGCACAGACAGCTCAGACTCTACCTGGACCGTACTAAACCCTTCAGGAAAACAGACCAACTTCTTGTCAGCTTTACCTTTGGGGCAGAGGGGAAGCCCATTTCCAAATGGATATCACACTGTAGCCATTTCTGCTGCAGATTACATGGGAAACCACCCCCCTAAGTCTATTTGTACCCATTCCACTAGGGCAGCCTACACTTACACAGCACTCTTCAGAGGAGTTCCCACCAGGGACATCTTGGAAGCTGCCACCTGGACTTCTGTCCATACCTTTACAAAGCATTACTACCTACCTCTTTTCTCTAAGGTTAGGGCAGGGTTTGCCTCTGCAGTTCTGCAGGGCATGCTGACCCATGCCTAGGTCTCTTACTAATCCTACCACCCCTCCCCTCAGCTTTGTGAATCCTCCCACAGGTGATGACTGCAACAGTGAAACACTAAGAACATATTACAGTTGTGTACACTTACCATAAATGTAGATGTCCGAGTGTATTCACTGTTGCAGTCCTGGTTTCCCTCCCTCCTTCCCCCTTATATCCTCTTTCCTTAGGGAGACATCAGCTTCTTACAGTGGCTTTTAGCCACCAGGACCACTTTACCATATTTCCTTTGGCTTTCGACTAGTTAGGGCAAGAAAACTGATGTAATGGCGTCGGCTGCCTTGCTTTGTAGCACTGACAGCCTGACGTCAGTTTACAAGCGACAGCAGCCGACGCAGAAAAACATTGACTCTGGTATTCAGGCCAGCCGAGGGCTACCACAGCAGGGATAACCCACAGGTGATGACTGCAACAGTCAATACACTCGAACATCTGCATTTATGGTAAGTGTACACAACTGTACTTTCTTCAGCCTCTGGGTTATGGATCCGTATCGGATCCGACTTGGCTGCATATCCAGCATCTGATCCGAGCTCAAAGCTCCTACCCTTACCCATAATGCCCATATCTCCTTCCTCCCATCAGATCTTGTTTGCCACCTGTAAAGTCCGCATCATGGTCTGAGCTCTCTGGTTTGCGATTTTGGTAAGTGTGTGTTTTTGGGGTTTCATCTCTCTCTCTCTCTCTCTCTCTCTCTCTTCTGTATAGTCTCTCCCTGCTTTCTATCCTACCCTCCATGTAGTCATCGGTTAAAAAAAAAACAACTCTTTTTTTCTACTTTTCTTTTCCTTTCTGTAGTGTGTGTGGTGAGTGTTTGTGAGTGCTGGGCTTGGCTTGGGATAATGTCCGAATCTCCCAAGCCAGGATTCAGAGAGTGCACAGTGGGTGTCCATAAGATCTCCTCGGCCAATGGCCACACTCTGTGCGTGGTGTGTCTGGGGCCGGCCCATCTTCAGACCTCCTGCTCCATCTGTGCTGGGTTCAATCCCAGGGCACTGAAGGACAGGAGGGATAAGTTAATACTAAAGGGCTTCCTTCCTTATTCGGGGACTGCAATACCAGTGCTCCCAGCTTCAGCTACAGCTTCGACTTCTGCTTCTACCACCTCCCTGGCCCAGCCTCTGGAACTCAAACTCCAACTAAGCGATCCAGGGAAAGAGAGAAATCAAAAAAGGACAGGCCAAGAAAGCGTTTCCCTAATCAGCCGGCTCCGGCTGGCCCTCCGTCTAAGTCTAGGCCAGCTACCAGTCCAGAGTCTCCCCAGTTCCATTTTCTCCTGAGCTGGAGTAGCCCCGGATCTGGTCTCCAGTGCAGACTTCCCCTCACTGTCCTTCCAGGCCGGTGTCTGTCTCCTCCTCCTGCTCCACCCGGAGCCTTAGTGAAGCGGAGATGGACAGATGATGCGCAAGTTCATCCGCACCCAGATTCAGATGTGAGTCTTACCTGCCCCATCTCTCTCTCGAGTGGGGAGCACGCAGTCATTCTTTACCCTGATTATTCCTCCTCTGATCCAACCTTCAATTTCGAAGCCTTTGGATACAAGGACCCTCTGAGTCGAGGGGTCGATGCCGACGGTACCTTGTACCTGGGTCTATATCACGTTGTCGAACTCTTAAAAGTTCAAATGTCATATGGTCAACACCATATGATCGAACTTTTAAAAGTTGGAATGTTTCAACGGAGATCTCCTTACAGTGTGGAATGGGAAGATTTCCCTTTTCTGCACTGTAGTGCAATCTTGGAGTTGGTATATTTAAAGAGCGGGGGATGTGGGGAGTGCAGGGGGCTTGCTCCCCTGCTTAAACCATTCAGGTAGGGTTTTTTTCTTGATTTATTTATTTTTTATTACATTTTCGAACTTTTGAAAGTTCGATCATATGGTAGCGACCATATGACGTTCAAACTTTTAATAGTTTGATTATGTAATATAGATGCTTGTACCTCGACGCTAGCCACTGCCTTGAAAGTGTCAGATCTGCTGGGTCGGATCCGACAGGCTGTCCCTCAGCATTGGATCCAAGAGGATGTTGTCAGCTCTGAGTGTGCTGGCGCACAGTCTTTCTCTCTGTATCTCGATGCTTGAAGGCTCAGCTGTGGCTCCTCCATTGGGACAAAGGGGGATGGCTGCTACTGGCCTTTCTCAGGATGTCCGTTCCCCTTCGGCTTTTGATGTGGTGGAGAGGGTTCTCTTGGTTTTGTTGAGACCCTTGACCATCTCGTCCTGAGACTCCACTCCGACTCCCTCTGTTTTGGGTATGGTTCCGGCCATCCTGCCATCTCAGGGAAGCTCCTGATTGGGAGCAACAGTATCTTGGCGAGTCCTCCCCAGAGATTCCCACTGAGGAGATCCCTCGCAAATGCCCATGCAAAAGGAGTCACTTAGAATCCCCTCTGGAGTCACTCACTGAAGACACTGATTTGGAGGAAGGGGAAGGTTCCCCTCAGTCACCCCCCCCCCCCCGAGGATGTCTTGGAGACATCATGAAACTCATTCGCCAGAGGGGGTTGTGGTCTACCCAGAAACCTACATCGGACGAATCGGTGTTTGGTGCAGGTCCCTCTACTTCCTGGGTGTCCCCTTCTGCTGATCCATTAGTGGACCTGATAAACACCTCTGGCATGGAAGGAACCGGACACGGTGGAATCCATCTCAAAGCGCCCGGATAAAGTTCTAAGCCCACCTTCAGATAGGACACACTGGAACAGGGGGTCCCTGGTTGATGCTATGGTGGTGGCAGCTGCCACTAGGAAAGAGCTCACTCAGGAGGGCTCTACAGTTCATCTTTCTGACAGAGAGTCAAGGGCGATGGACCAGTTTGGAAGCCGGGTGTCTACTTCAGCGACTTTTTCAGTAAGAGCACTGAATCACATGGCACATGTGATTCAGCGGCACCCGAGAACTAGTGAAGGAGATTGCTGATTGGACTACTGAGTCCATGTCAGTGGAGTGCAAGAAGAAGTTTTCCGCTCGTATGGCCACTCTGAAGTCAATCGCGAACACCTTTGTGTGTCTCCTCTCCCATGTTATTGAGGGAGCCGCTAGGGCAGCTGGGACAGGTGCTGCCATCAGGCGACACGTCTGGCTCTGGATCTGTCAGTTCTCGGAACCTTTTAAGATATCATTCATCAATGCCCTGTATGATAGTTCCTCCCTGTTTGGGAAGTCTGTACGTGAGACCTTGGTCCAGAGTGAGAAGGACGGGAAAACTCTGCCGTTGGGATCTGCTTCTCTGCCTTTCAAAGATCCTTTTGTAGGAATCAGCGAGGGACTAAGAAGATGTGGTTCCGGAAGTCTCAGGCATTTTCCTGAGACACTCAGGACTCGCCTTCCCCCAGGGGCAGAGGGGGATACAATAGACACCCTAGAGGCAGAGGGGGTCCGTGAAATTACGGGTCTCGAGAATCTTTCTCAGACAGACCTGCACAGCAGCCCTGAAGGGTTGCCCGACTGCTCATCTCTGGATGCAGTCGGAGGCCGGTTATCGCTACACCTAATGGAAGTGGGAGTCCATCACAACAGATCATTGGATGTTGCAGATTATATCCAGAGGTTATTCAGTCCCATTCCTCGAACCACCAAAACACCTCCCGGATGTTTCACCCATGCACAGGAAATAGCAAAGCTGCTAGAAAAACGAGTCATCCAACACGTCCCCTAAGACCAGTCCGGATTAGGCATTTATTCGAGGTTCCTTTTAGTGCCAAAGAAGATGGGGGACCAATTCTGGATCTATCCACCTTGAACCTGTCAGTGGCCAAGATGAAATTCCTGATGGTCACCCTTCAGTCTATCCTGCACTTTCTGAAGGAGAACGATTGGATGTGCTCAATCGACCCCCAGGATGCATTCCATCATTATCAAGATGGAAAAGCACTCTCAGAGGTTTCTCTGCTTCCGATTGGGAGCCAATCATTATCAGTTCAGAGCGCTCCCCTTTGATCTCACCCCAGCCCCCAGGGTATTCACCAAAGTGGTAGCAGTAGTAGCAGCTTACCTGAGACATCAGAGCATTCAGGTTTTCCCCTACCTGGATGATTGGTTTCTCGCTGCCCCTTCCAAGCATCAACTCTGTTAAGCGGGGGATTCCTTCCTTTTACTAGCCCAGAGGTTAGGAATCACCATCTATCTCAGCAAGTCGTCTCTGGCCCCAGTTCAGACATTAGACTTCATTGGGGCTTGGTTAGACACTATTAAAACAAAAGTTTTTTTAACTCCAGACAGGATACACAGTCTGAAGCTACATGTTCTTTGCATTCTTCAAACTCACTCTTCCACAGCAGAAGTAGTACTGTGGACATTGGGGTCTATGGCGACCATGATCAGTCTTCTTCCCTTGGCGCGTCTTCACATGCGAATCCTTCAGTGGACTCTCTTCGTACAATGGTCCCTGTTAGATCTACCATTGTCTCATCGTGTTCGAATCTCCCGAGTATGCAAGGACTCTCTTCAGTGGTACACTCATTCCCTGGACCTGGTCCAGGGACGTCCTTTTCTCCCTTCATTCCCAAGGCCACGTTGACCACGGACACCTCCCAGCTTGGTTGGGTGGCAATACTCAGAAAGGAGATTCCAAGGCACGTGGTCCCCATCTGAGACCAGTTTGCATATCGGCATCCAGGAAATGAAGGCGGTGAGGACGATTGCTATCCAGACAGATAACATGTCGGTGGTCTGGTACATCAACAGACGGGGTGGAACCAGATCTTACCCCCTTTGTTGTGAAGCCATCAGAGTGTGGGAATGGGCGATCTCCACCGGCCGGTTTCCGGTGGCAATGCACATTCCGGGACAGTCCAACATTCTTGCTGACAGGCTAAGCATATCTATCCTGATGCCTTACAAGTGGTCTCTGAATCCTTCAGTAGTGGAACAGACCTTTCACAAGTGGGGTCAGCCTTGCTGTGATCTTTTCGCATCTCCTTCCAACTCGAAATGCAGCGAGTGCTTCGCTCTGAATCCCCCTCAGGGAGAAGCCCCCAGAGATGCTCTGATTCATGCTTGGCCTCCCAGTCTTCTATATGCTTATCCTCCTCTACCCTTGATACCAAAGTTTCTTCAGAAAGCTTGCAGGCTGGGGAGTTTTGTGATCCTCATTGCCCCATTCTGGCCTTTCCAAGTCTGGTTTCCCCCTCTGTGGTCTCATCTGGTTTCTCCACCATGGCCATTGGATCCAGTTCCGGATTTCATTTCTCACCCATCAGAGATTCCCCATCCAGACCTGGACAATCTAAAGCTCACTGCTTGGTTGCTCCAGTTCCCATGATTATCAGGACTCCCAGTTTATCTTCTCCCATTAAAAGAATTCTGGTGGCGGCTCATAAGTCTTCTACCAGGAAGGTATACTATAGCAAGTGGAAATGTTTTTCTATATGGGCTTTGCAGCGTGCATTGGATCCTTTTGCTGCTCCAGTTTCTGCAGTGTTGGAATTCTTATCGAGGATTTTTCAACTAGCCTCCAGTTCCTCCACAGGCAAAGTTCAGCTGGCTGAATTTCAAATTTTCATGTGGGGGAAAATAGGGCTTCCTTAGCATCTTCTAAGCTTTGCAAGACCTTCCTTAAAGGTATCTTATTTCTAAGACCCCCGGTGAAGGATCCTACACCTCCTTGAGGTCTTACTTTAGTGCTTCAGGCTTTAGTTTCACCCCCCTTTGAACCTGCAGCTTTGGTGGATTTGCAGTTTCTGTCATGGAAGACTGCATTCTTAGTTGCAATTACTTCTGCCAGGAGAGTGTCGGAACTTCAAGTACTACCGATCAAGGCCCCTTATATGATTTTCCATAAGGACAGAGTGCCTTTGCGTACTAACCCATCTTTTCTTCCCAAGGTAGCTCCAGAGGCCAACATTAACCAGATGATCAATCTTCCAGTCTTCTTTCCAAACTTTCAAAATAAGGGAGAGTATAAATTGCATTTGTTGGATGTGCATAGACAGATGTCCTTCAAGGATGCATCTGCAGTCATAACAAATGGGTTGTCCTGTCGTCAGGCAGCCCTTCGGTCGGCCGGATTCCAAAGTCTGGGTCCGGCTTCGGCTGATGTCGCACTTCACCCGACGTCATCTCTGCTGGTCTTCGGGTATAAAGGCATCAGCCGACGCCATTTTCCTCAGTCTTTCTTGCCGCGTGGCGCCCGAAGCAGAAGCTGTTCGCAAGTGCCGGTCGGTCAGATCCAGAGATTACTACCGAATACTACTTCGAAGACTTCTAAAAAGCTAAGTACCCCGTTGGGGACTCTTTCCTGCCTCAGCCGATGTCAGAAAAAGTAAATAACTGTTTAACTTGTGGGAAACAAATACCTCATAAAGATTTCCACTCTTACTGCCTACCTTGTTTAGGCCCAGACCACGACGTAGCAGCTTGTTTAGCCTGTGCTTCCTTCAACCGACGAACGCTTAGGCGTCGGTCGGAGTTTGCTGAACAGTTTTTCGGCTCAGATTTTGCGTACATTATGTCGTCGGATCCTCTGACAACCCAAATTGTTAAAAAACGCAAAGATAAAGACTGACACTCGCGGTCCGCGGTTTCGGCCGAAACCACGGTCAAGCAAGCCGCGAGTGTCTCGGTTTCGGCCGAAACCGAGAAAACGGGTCAATCTTCAGCCGAATCCATGACTACTACTGAGGCTCCTGCTACCTTAGTTGAATCGGCCTCTGAAGTTTTGCCTACTACTGTGGTTCCTAGTGACTTATCCGACACCATCCCTTTGGATGTCTCTACCCCAGCACGTGGTGCTGCTAGGCCTCCTGCAGCCATGTCTATAAAGGCCTTTGCCAGGGCTAAAGCAGCCAAAACTGTTAAACCAGTGCCTGTTAAGGCCCCCTCACACAGGCACACTTCTAGTTCACAAATGCTTACTCTGGCAGAGGATTTAATCTCCTTAATTAGGGGATCCCAATCTCACCCAGACAGGGCCTCTCAGCCTCCAGAAAAGAGACCTAGAGCAGAGCCCCCCGAGCCAGTGTCCTCTGATGATTCTTCGGATGACTCAGTCATTACAGATCAGCCAGAAGCTCCTTTTTCTACTTATGAAGATTCCGATGCTGATGAATCCATTCCTTCTGCCTCTCCACCAGAGGAATTTTCCTTTGGGGAAACCTTACACGCCATGAGAGAACAATTCCAATGGCAGGGACAAGATTTCTCAGATTCAAGAAAAAGGCTTAGGACCTTTCTGCACTTGCCACAACATAGGCCCTTAGCTATACCTCCAGTTCTGCCTGTTGTGGATGATGCATTTAATGATGTTTTCACTGCTCCTGATACTCTACCTCCAGCCCCTGCCAAACCAGATAGATTTTACAGGGTGCCAGACACTCAGCACCACCTATTCAAGGCCCCGCTTGCAGACCCTGAGACTATATCCCAGGGACCTAAGGCAGTAGCTTCGACCTCAGCAAAAAACCCTCTCCCTTCTGAAAGGGAATCCAGGTCCTTAGAGAGATGGGGCAAAAAAGTTTACACCTCTGCTACTCTCTCAGCTAGAGCTTTAAATTGTCAGTTTCACATGATCCAATACCAAGAGTTCATGCTTGATCAGTTAACTAAGAAGCTGTCCTCTGATGAATCCTTAGATAAGAAATATGTTTTAGAAATGGTGAATAACATTCAGCAGGTTAGTAACCATTCTTTAAAATGTGGCTATGATGCACTGGAGGCTTCATTTAGATCAGCCATGACTGGCACAGTGATAAGAAGACATGCATGGTTGAAAGAACAGGCCCTGCCGGATCATGTTAAAGCAAAGCTGTTAGATGCTCCTATGGATAAGGCCAGCCTATTTGGTACCCCTGCTCAGCAAGTAATGAAGAAAATGGAAGAGAAGGCAAAATCTGTACAAACAGTTAAGGATTTCTTACAGGTTCAGCCCCCAAGGTTTAGCAGGAACTGGCCTGCCAAAAATTGGTCCTTTCCAGACTCCTCAAAATCTCAAAGAGGCAGGAATACACGCTCTAGAGGCAGATATAAACCCAGAGGAGGTGCCTATAGAGGACGCCAGTGGCAAGGCAATAACCAGCGAGGCACAGGCACAACCACTGCCACTGCAACAGGACAATCACAGTGACTTGGCTCTGACTCCGCCTACCAGGGAGCAAATAGCAGCACCTTTAGGCGGAAAGTTAGCCTTATTTTCAAAAAATTGGCACTATATCACAAAAGACAAGTGGATTTTGCAAACCATAGACCAAGGCTACAGGTTCCACTTCCACACCTTACCAGTAAAAAGAGGAATGCCAAACCTACCTCCAAATCAAAAAACAGAAGCTCTAAAGCAGATAGCTCAATTAACAAAGATGAGAGCTGTGGAAAGAGTGCCAATAACACAACAGGGCAAAGGATTCTACTCCAGACTCTTCCTAGTACCAAGAAAAGAGAAAAGTTGGAGACCTATTCTCGACCTGTCCGTCTTAAACACATACATCATTGTCCCAAAATTCAAAATGCTGACCCTACAGCAACTTCTTCCCATGCTGGGCAAGGAGTGTTGGCTGGTAACTCTAGATCTCAAGGAGGCATACCTGCACGTCCCCATACGACCAAATTGCAGAAGATACCTCAGATTTCTTGCAGGATCAGAGCATTATCAATTCTCAGCATTGCCCTTTGGCTTATCTACTGCGCCCAGAGTATTCACAAAGTGCCTGGCATCAGTAATCGCTCATTGCAGGCTACAGGGAATCCAAATTTATCCATACCTGGACGACTGCCTGTTACAAGCGGACAACAAAAACAAGCTGACAACAGATTTACAAAGAGTCATTTGCTTACTACAAGCCCTGGGATACACAGTCATTTTAAAAAAGTCAAGACTGATACCATCCCAGACAAGAACTTTCTTGGGTGCGGAATTGGACACAGTAAAACAAATGGCATTCCTGACTGCAGAAAAACAAGAACAACTCCCTCTTTACTTCTTGGCATTAACAAAGCAGAACAAACTAACAGCAAGAAAAGTACTGCAGGCCTTGGGCTTCATGGCATCATGCATAATCCTGGTCCCCATGCCAGACTGCATATGAGAAAGCTACAGTGGTACCTAAAGAATTTATGGTCTCAACACAGGCACAGCTTAGAAACCGAAATCCCACTAATCCCATGCCTGAAACAAGAGTTCCTATGGTGGGCTCAAGCATGCCAGTCAAACCCAGGTTTGCCCTTCCACAACTTTCAAGCAAACCAAACCATCACAACGGACGCCTCAGACCTAGGCTGGGGGGCGCACATGTTGGACAAGTGCATACAAGGATTGTGGACTCCAGACCAACTGCACCTGCACATAAACCAAAAAGAAATGCTGGCAGTAAAACTAGCACTCCAGAAATTCAGACCATTCCTCAAAGAAGGCCATTTAATGATAAGGACAGACAACACCACAGTCATGTGGTACATCAACAAACAGGGAGGCACTCATTCATACCCCCTATGCAGAATGACTCTGGACCTTTGGAACATGGCTCTGAGCTACAACATCCAGTTACAGGCAATATTTGTGCGGGAAAAGAAAACACCCTAGCAGACATGTTAAGCAGAACCACCTCGGATGCTCACGAATGGATGCTACACCCGGACATCTTCAAGGCCATCACAAAGAAATGGGGAATGCCACAAATAGACCTGTTCGCATCCCCACTCAATCACCAGCTCAAAAATTCTGCACAAGGACATGCCACCCACTTGCATGGAAGGTGGACTCTCTATCCTTCAGTTGGAAAGGCCTGACAGCATATGCATTTCCACCTCTTCCTCTGATGCACAAGGTACTACTGAAAATCAAAGAGGAACGTCCAAGGATAATTCTGATAGCTCCGAATTGGCCAAGACAACACTGGTATCCTTTGCTGAGGAGCATGTCACAGGAGAATGTGGCCAATACCCTGATGCCTTTGATGTTAACTCAGAACAACTACAACATCATGCACCCAAACCTAAAAACCTTGCAACTGACTGCCTGGAACATCACATAACAGCAACTAACCCAGACTTATCCCAAAGGGTTAAAGACATTATCCTTGAAGCCCGCAGACCTTCAACAAGAAGGAACTATGCAGGAAAATGGAAAAGGTTTGTCATTTGGAGTACTGAAAGAGGAAAAGATGTGTCAAACATAGACATTGCTAACATCCTGGAGTACTTGGCAGAGCTTCTACATATGGGTCTGTCCTATTCCTCCATCAAGATACATGCATCAGCTATTTCCGCAGAATACAGCTTCGATCCACCTGTCTTTTCACATCCTCTACTCAGGCAATTCCTCAGAGGGATCAAGAATGTAAAACCTCCTAGGAAACCACCATTACCAGCATGGGACTTGAACTTTGTGCTAGAAAAATTGACACTCCCTCCATTTGAACCAGCAGCAACAGCAGATCTTCAACACCTATCATGGAAAACTGCTTTCCTACTGGCAATTACTTCAGCAAGGAGGGTTTCAGAACTACAGGCCTTAATGGCAGTACAACCCTTCCTAATCTTCCATCCAGATAGAGTGTCCATGAGAACTAATCCTACATTTATGCCTAAGGTGGTATCCAGAGTGTCTTTAAACCAGGCAATCCACCTACCTACCTTCTTTCCCAATCCACAGAACAGGGGGGAAAGGCTGCTGCATACCTTGGATGTACACAGACAGTTACGCTACTACCTGGACAGAACCAAAAGTAACAGAAAAACTGACCAGCTTTTAGTAGCCTATGCAACAGGAAGGGAAGGAAAAGCAATTTCCAAACAGACAATCTCCAAATGGATAGGAAATTGCATAAGATTCTGTTACTCCTACCATGGAAAACCAGTTCCACAGAACATAAGACCTCATTCTACAAGGGCTACAGCCACTACCACAGCCTTCTTACGAGGAGTGGCAACCAAGGACATTATTGAGGCGACTACTTGGACCTCCGTGCATACATTTGCCAAGCATTATAATTTACCTCTATACTCTAGATCCCGAGCAGGGTTTGCCACTGCTGTATTGCAAGGGATCCTAACTACACCATAATTCTTCTTCCTCCTCCCCTAGTTTGGCTATGGTATTCTACCCATTTGTTATGACTGCAGATGCATCCTTGAAGGACATAGTACAGTTTTGTACCTACCATAAATGTCGATGTCCGAACAGGATAGCATCTGCAGTCAGGATTACCCACCCTCCTTCCCCTCTGTGGTACTTCTAGGGTATTTACCCTCCTAATAGCTAGCTGGGGGGGGGGGAGTCTCTTATGGTGTATTTGTTTGTATATATGTACATACATGCTTATTTTTTGTGTTTGCCTTCTACTATTTTGGAAACATTGGCATTTATCCAAAATTTAGCTTTCCTAGAGGGCAACTGGCATCTGGGGCAAGAAACACTGAGGAAAATGGCGTCGGCTGATGCCTTTATACCCGAAGACCAGCAGAGATGACGTCGGGTGAAGTGCGACATCAGCCGAAGCCGGACCCAGACTTTGGAATCCGGCCGACCGAAGGGCTGCCTGACGACAGGACAACCCATTTGTTATGACTGCAGATGCTATCCTGTTCGGACATCTACATTTATGGTAGGTACAAAACTGTACTTTACATTTCTTTTTGCACAGGACAAAAGCATTTTGTAAATCCGACCAACATTTTGTTTCTTATTCCAAACCCTTTTTAGGGAAACCAATATCCAAAGTTACTATTACCTGTTGGATTTCCCAGTGTATTATCCGGGCGTATTCTGTCAGGGGGATTTCCCCTTCATATCAGGTAAAAGCACATTCTACCAGATCTATGGCCACTTCAGCAGCTTTTTGGTTCAGAGTTTCGCTGGATGATATTTGTTCTGCAGCTACTTGGTCCTCATATCATACCTTCATTTCACATTATAAAGTGGACATTGTATCCAGGAACAGGGCATCCTTTGGCTCTGCTGTGCTCCAGAATATCCTTCCATGAGGACCTCCCAGGTGTATACTAGCTGGGGACTTTGTGTGTGTGTATATATATATATATATATATATATATATAAGTTAGACACTCTTGGGACGTCCTTTGTCTTGCTCTTTGCTCAGAAATTTTTTTTCTGGTAGTGACAAGGTCTGGTTGGGTTGGATCTGAGTAATGGATTGGGCAGCAAACTCGATCTGAAGGGAGGAAGGAGATAGGGGCATTTAGGGGAGGAGCTTTGAGCTCAGATCAGATGCTCGATATGCGGCCGACTCGGATCCAATACAGATCCATAACCCACAGATTGAAGACAAATGAAGAACAACTACTCACATGAAACATTATGGTGAGTACATAACTGCTTTTTTTCATTTAATAATGCAGATAATGGAAGCTGTTTCATATTTTAATAACCTTTTGCAAACATTGTTGAGAAGCTAAAGCCTGTACATCTCAGTGACATTTTAACTGAGGATATTTACTATGTCCTGTCACCTTGCAGATGCCAGCTTCCTCCCAGTGCATTATGTACGGTTCATGAGGTATTGTTGTCAGTATTAAATGTTAGTATGATGAATCTTGGTTATATTTATTGCAGTGTTTCTTTTATCCAGGTGTTGGTATACTTTTGTTGCAGCTGCCACTGATTTTATAGCACCAAATATGACAGTTGATGTTGTATTGATGCAGGAGTGAAAAATATTTCATAATTGTCGTAACTTTTTGCAATCGCACTTAAGTAACGCAAGAGCTGTATGTCCCACATGGATGTTTTCACTGTGGCTACTGCCATAGCCTCTAAGCGTGCTGTAAGTCAGACACATTGAGTTTGTTGACCTGAATAAATACAAACTATATATGCGTTGTAAACTGAATAAAAAACAGTGCACCCAAACTGCTATATAAAACTGTTGAACCAAATCTAACTATATCAAATTTCATTGCAAATTTTGCATAATAATCTGACAAGACCTCACGAGTGAAATGCATCTAAACAAGCACAACTTAATGAATTGTATCTCTGTAACCGAATCAAATATTGTAGTAATTTTCTTAGAATAATATGTCACAAGCTGTCACTGTCCATGCCATGCAGTCAAGAATGGTATTTTGCCACCAAATATTTAATTGCATCTGAATCCTGAATTTCAAGATAGTGCAGTCAGTACATGGACGTGCCATAGTAAAATGTTACTTTCAGACACTGTGAACAGTCCCACATTTATGTGAATATGTATGGTTAAACAGCAACCTTTTCTGACTGACCACTTGCTCCTATTTGCAAACGCATAAGTAGAAACAAATGTCCATATAAACATAAGATATTATCTCATGTGACAAAGAAATGGAAGCTACTTGTATCTTTTAGTAGCCTGACCTAAAATGTAATTATTAATGCTGAATATACCTGTGGTGGTGATGACTTCAAAGTAAGGTAGATTTTGAGGAGCAACTAAATAATTGGACGTAATAGGAATGGCATGGCATTGTGTATTCGCAGACCAGTGACTTTTTAACTGAGATCAAACACCTGGAGTCACTTGCTTTCATCCACAGATTGCCTCAGTACGTAGTCAGCATAGCCATATTATTGACTACAAATCTTCAGTGCCTACTGTCAGTAACATGACTATACATCTCAGATTTGTGATTGCGATCAATTAATAATAGTTGCAGTAATGTTTCCTGAAATGCAGTTACAGCTACTTTGTTGACTGTGTATTTCAGAAGTCTGAATGTGATCAAATGAATGAATAAATGCAAAAATAAAGGCCACTGTAACGTATTTCTGTGCAGTGTGACCTGTCAGATGCATACAGTGAAACTTTCCCTACACATTCACATTCTCTCATACACACACACACACACACACACACACACACACACACACACACACACACACAACACTTACAGGCACCTTTATAACTGTGTAAACCATAGTTGTCTGTAATCAAATGAATTAAAAAAAATATATACATTACCACTAATACAGTAATATATTTCAGCTTGCTGCTGTCAGATACCTACAAGGCAAGCCATTGCAACTACTGTCACATGCACATTCAGATTTTCCACCAGTTGCATCCACTTTATTGACTTTGCACACTTCAGACATCTGATTGTGGCCAGATGAATTAACTACATACATAAACAATGGTCGGAGAACTGTATTTCAGCTCATTGCTGTCAGACACGTACCGTGCAACCTATTGCAACCCCCTCCCCCCCCACACACACACGTGTGCCCACCAGATACAACCACTTTATTAATTTTTTTATACTTTAGACTACTTATTTTGATTAAATGCATGAACAAATAAATACATAAATGGCCACATTAATATATTTCATCCCACTACTGATCTACATATACAGTCCAAACTAATGCAAACCTCCCAAACACAGAAACACAATCAGGTGTGCCCACTGATTACAACCACTTTGACTCTGTGCACTTCAGATGTCTGATTTAGATCAAATGAATGTAAAAGTACCTGTATAATTGCCACAGTAAAGTATTTCAGCTTATTGCTATCATACACATGCAGTGCAGTATGTTGCAACCCCCTCTCGCACGCACATACACACACACACACCAACTTTAAATATTTTATTGACTTTGTATAACTCCGATGTCTGTTTATTATGAAAAAATAATGATCACAATAACTTCATTTTATTTTATTTTATTTTTATTTTATTTTACATTTGTTAACCGGGGTTGTCTGACTGAGCCGAAAAGGCTTTTTTTCAACAGAGGCCCAGGGAGAAAATCTCCACACAGAAAAATTACAGATACATGTAGATATTTAGACATGATCAGTATACAAACAAATTACAATAGACATGTTTTTACAATGGTATGCAGCACATCAACAGTTACAGTGGAGAGAACAAACAAGAAAATATTAATTTAAGAATAAAGGTAATTAATAGATTTGTGGTGTACAGCTGAAATTTGGAACATAGGTATCATACATACATGGTACAGTACATACATTGTGCATTAGCCAGTGTTTGTGAGTAAGAGTGAAAACTATTATCAAGTACTCTAGGTTTATTATGTGTACCTTATCTGCTTTCACTAGCCTGGGAAACAGTCATGACACTGCCAATTTTGCTTGGGATGTTGCCTTTGAGGTTTTTAAAGGAGGCTTTGGATGATGTGTTTTTTATGCTATCGGGGAGTAGTTTGCTTGATGATCTAAGAGGCCTTTTGGCTGAGTGATGTACTAAGTTTTTGAGGGCAGGACACTTATTGGGGAGGTAATAGTTAGAATGACAGAGGCAGAGCTAATTGTAGGTTGGGAGGTTGGGCAGTTCAAGCCAGTGGAGCTGTCTTAAAGCAGTATAGTAATGATTTCTATATGAACAATTTGCAGCAAAGCGAGCAATTGTGTTATAACAGGCTTCCATTTTGCTTAGTTCAGTTTTGTTGAGATTAGTCAGAATGGGAGATGCATAGAGTAGGGTGGACAGAAGTTGGGAGCGAGCAATGGCTGATCATGTGTTGTTGGTAAGAAACGGTTTGATATGGTATAGTGATCCCAGTTTGGCATGTACTTTTCTAATGGTTAAGTTGAGATGACCATCAAATTTAGGTGGGTGTCTATGGTTATTCCCAATAACTTAGCCTGTGCCACTGGAGCAATTGGAGAGTATCATTTGAGGAGTAGATAGTGAACTGACTGTCATCAGTGTTTTTGTTAGAACTGGTTATAATCATAAGCTGAGTTTTCTTTGGATTGAGGATAAGTTGGGCTTTGGTAAGGTAGTTTTCAATGTCAGAGAATGCTAGTTGAGTTGTTTGCAGGAGGGTGGGAATATTTTGTACAGCACAGGTTAAGGTAGTATCATCTGCATACTGAATGATAGATGCATGCTGTGTGGAGGTATGGAGGTCATTTGTGAAGATTGTGAATAGTAGTGGTCCTAAGATAGAACCATGTGAGACTCCTGTAGTTATGGGCAGCTGAGGAGAGAGAGAATTTTTCCATTTCACAGCTTGGTACCTGTCAGTTAAGTAGCTTTGGAACCAGTTAAGAGTGCAATTTGATAGGTGATATTGGTTTAGTTTATTTCAGCTCATTCTTGTCAGGCACCTCAAGTGCAAACTCTTGTAACCCCCCCCCCCCCCCATACAATACAGAGATATACCCAGCAGTTGTAACCACCTTATTGACTTTGTGCACTTCATATCTGATTGTCATCAAATGAATGAGTAGATAATGACCACAGCATATGGCAATGCTATCTGACATATACAGTGTGCTCTAATGCATGTCACACATATGTATCCATCATTAAAGCCACATTAATGACTTTGTACCCCTCAAATATCTGAATGTGATCAAATGAATAAGCACATAAACACAAATTCTCACACATACATGCATGCATCCAACAATTACAGCAGCTTTACTGTCTATGTATATCTTAGATGTCTGATTTTGATCACATGAATGAGTAGGTATGTACATAATGGCTACAGTGCTGGTTTTCAGCTTGTACCTGTCAGACTCAAATTGTGCAACCTACTGCTTTCCTTACTCATGTACATGCACAGCAGAAATGTACCTAACAATTGCAACCACCTTTTTTCCTCTTGATTAATTCTGTAAACAGGCTGTGATCAGATTAATGCATAAATTAAGTAAATAATGGCCACAATAATGTATTTCAGCTTGTGGCTGCCAGACATATAGATGACAACCCTCTGCAACTCCCTGCAGAAACAGATACACACAAACACAAACAGTTGTGCTTGCCACTTAGAGCACCTTTATTGTCTTTGTGCACCAAAGTGATTGTATTCAGTTGAATGAATACATTCATGTATAATGGCCACAGTAATGTGTTTCATCACATTACTGTCCATCTTCTACAGTGCAGCTCATACTTTCCCCATCACACACAGGGTTTTGCCCACCATTTTTGGACATTTTAATGATTGGCTGCATCTCAAATTTCTGATTTTGTTGAAATAAATGAATGAATATATAATGCTTACTATGACACCCGTGCCCTGGCCCAGCAATCAAGGAGCCTCAATCCTCAGCACTAATACCAGTGAGGGGCATCTCATATAGGAGGAAAGGATAACAAATACCCACAGTAAAGTGCAATTTCCCTTAAGAGCACACAGGGATCACAGTCAGTCTGGTGCTGGTCGCTCCCTTGCTCTCCAGGTCCCCAATAAGATTCCCAACGGGCACAGCTATAGGGTCCACATCTCAGCCAGCTGGGTAAGCTAAAATCTCCAGCACCCTCTCTGTCCAACCAGTGCTTTGTGTCCCTGCCCAAGTAGCTGACACACACACACTTTGAGATAAGAGTTTATACAACCACACAGACACTTCTGGTGAAGGCTGGCACAGGTTCTCCAGCTATGCCCCTTTTACCCAGACTATACAGTAGAAATCACTGCCATAACCCAGCTAATATTTATCAGCTACTCAAAGGCCCTTAAAAGGGTGTCCAATTATTACTGTGCAATATTATTATCCAATTGGTAGTATTGCCCAGGGCTAAAGCTATAGGAGTGGCTTTGTACAATTTTAGCAAAGGTATGCAACTACTCTTAAGAGCTTTAATTATCTGTACACAAAACAGCCACAGTTGAAATATTTTTAAATATTTAATAATAAATAAAAACACAAGACAGTACTTCTTACTACACAATGCTAGTCAAGAATTCAGAGATCCCAGCGAAATACACAGAAAAACACTTAGTCTAATCTTTCTGGTTTCTAGCAGTTTCTAAGAGAAAACACAAATCTAAGATAACTTACATATAGAACAGGCAGAGTGCTGATGAGTTGGATGGTCAAGACAAAAATGCTTAATAATCTCTGATTCTCTCTGTTTTTAAAATCACATTCCTGGTCCCCATTACATCAGTCTTCACACTTCCCTGAGTTCCCAGGCTTACAGAAACTGCATTTACATTATTAACATCTCCTTGTGTTATCTTGCAGCATGTCAGGAAGCAGAGCAACAAAAATACATTTGCATGTTTAAATCTAGCAATTTAACTCTTGTTTAAAACAATAGAAAGAATGTATTCATCTAGACGTGCTAGAGCCAACTTTAAAGACAGTCATAAAATGCATGACTTAGCTTCCTTACAGCAGTTTTCCCATATAAGACAACACGTGTGTGGTTCACATTAATATTTACAAATGACAGAATTATCTATACAATTCTATTTGGTTAGGCTGGCAGCCTTCACATCCCCCCCCTGGAGAATTCAAGCTAGATTTTCAAATGACCCCTGAGAAACACTGTTTGTGAGTGTTAGGTCTATCTGAGAAAACCTTACCCCATTCCCTGCCTTGAGAGCCCATCTGCTTTGGCATTGTTTATCCCACTGTGGTGCTGCACTGACATATCATATGCTTGCAACCCTAGGCTGCATCCTAGCAACTTGGCCTTTTGATGGCTGGCTCTGTTTAACCATGTTAGGGGGTTGTGATCTGTCATCAGAGTGAATTTCCTTCCATACAGATAAGGCTGAAGTTTTTGCAGTGCCCACACAATGGCTAGACATTCCTTTTCTGCAGCTGCATAGCATTCCACCCTGGGTTGTAGCCTATGACTGAGATAAACCACTGGGTGCTCTTCTCCCTCTGAAGAAATCTGACTAAGTACAACCCCTACCCCATGGTTCAAAGCATCCATGTGCACAACAAATTCTTTGCTGTAATCTGGACTGGCTAACAGGGGGGGGGGCTCTCAAAGCCTCTTTAAGCTTCTGGAATGCCTGCTCACATGCTGGGGTCCACACTACCTTATCTGGCCTGTTCTTCCTTGTAAGGTCTGTGAGGGGAGCAGCTATGGTACTATAACTGGGGAAGAACTTTCTGTAGTACCCTGCTGTCCCTAAAATTGCCCTCACTTGCTTTTTAGTAATGGGTGCAGGCCATGCCTGAATGGCTTCCAGTTTGGCAGGGTGTTCTTCGTGTTTCACTGTTGCAGTCATTACATTTCGGTTATCTGCCTGCAGGTAGCCCTCAGCCAGCCTGAAAATCAAAGTCTTGGATCCCTGCATTGGATGCTGTCTCTTCTTCCATGACGTCAGGTCGTCAGGGGTATAAAGCATGCAGCCGACACCATTACATCAGTCTTTCTTGCCGTGTGGTGCCCGAAGCAGAAGCAGTTTGCAAGTGTCAGTCGGCCGACTCCTGAAATTTACGTTTTCGAGTTTCAGAACCAAAGTCTTCAAAAAAGCTAAGTACCCTGTTTGGGGATCTTTTTTCTTGCTCTAAACCAATGTCAGTAAAAGTTAACAATTGTATTACCTGTGGAAAGCAAATACCTCATAAAGATTTTCATTTGTACTGCATTCCTTGCTTAGGCCCAGACCACGACGTCCATCGCTGTCGGTTTTGTGCCTTTTTCGATCCTCGAACTATTCGTCGTCTGTTCATTTTTGCATCAAACTATTTCAGTAATCTGTTTAATTGTCCAGAAATGGCTTCGGTTAAGCCATCCTACAACCGACATTCCGAAAAAACGTAAAGATAAAGTCAGAGACAGACCGCATAAGTCCAAAGCTGCCAACAACGCTTCCGTTAAGCTAGTCGCCAGTTCGCTGGTAGTCAGTGAGGCACTTTCGTATCCCCTGATACCCGCTACTTCAGATTCGCAGGCCTCTACTGAGACCCATTCGGAGTCCGGTATGCCGCGAGATGCTTCTTCGACCATGGAACCTGCAGATGTCTGTACCTTGGATGGGTCCAGAGCTGCTGTGCAGGCACCGGCATCTGAGAGTGTATTCAGGCCTACTGACTTGCATTTTAAACCGATGCCATCTTCTTCTTCAAGGCCTAAAACTTGACCCACGCCTAGAAAACTGACGTCTAAACCGCATGGTCAGGCCCATATGCCTAAAAAACAAATGCTAAGAATGGCTGAAGACCTTATTACTTAAATTAGGGAAAGCCAGCCTTCACCCTCTGAGAGACCTAGAACTGATTTTACTTCTGATTCTTCTGATCAGGATTCTGAAATTTCTGTTTACCAGGATTTGCCCTTATCTACCTATGAGGATTCTGATGCAGAGGACTGCATTCCCTCTGCTTCCCCTCCAGAAGATTTTTCTTTTGGTGAAACCTTGCACACTCTTAGGGAACATTTCCGCTGGGAAAGCCAGGATTACTCTGACTCCAAAAAGAGGCTTAGGGAATTCTTACTCCTACCTCAACACAGGTCTTTAGCTATCCTTCCTGTCCTGGACATTGTAGATGATGCCTTCTTGGAATCTAGACTGGCCCAAGACACTTTACCTCCGGCTCCCAGGAAACCTGACAGGTATTACAGAGTACCTGACTCTCACAAGTTCCTCTTCAAGAATCCTACTGCGGACCCATTCCCAGGGACCTAAAGGCATTAAGACTACTACTGCCAAAAATCCTACCCCCTCTGATAGAGATTCCAGGGCCTTAGACAGATGGGGTAAGAAAGTATACACTTCTGTTACTTTGGCCATTAGAGCCTTAAACTGCCAGTTTCATATGTTAAAGTATCAGCAGCATATTTGGGACTACTACAGAAAATGATGTTAATTCCTGACTGTTGAAAATAAAGAATTACAGGATTTAATGCATTCTACTGAACAATTTGGTAAACATACTTTGCAATGTGGTTTTGACTCTTTAGAAGCATCTTGCAGGGCTGCTATCAGTGGGCCTTTTCTTAGAGGGCATGCTTGGCTTAAGGAGCAAAATTTGCCAGATCATGTTAAAGCTAAATTACTGGATGCTCCCTTAAACCAAGACCACCTGTGTGGCAACAAAGCAGAAGACATCCTTAAAAAGATGGAGGAAAAAGCTAAATCTATGCAAACTGTTAACAATTTCCTGCAAGCACAGCCTCCCAGATTTAGTAAGCATTGGCCTTCTAAGAAGTGGTCCTTTCCTGTCTCTTCCAGGCCTTCTCAGTCCAAACCCAGGAACAGCAGACCATCTAGGCTACAGTCTCAAGGTACTCACAGCCTAAGCAGTGGAGGGCTCCCACTTCCAAAGCTGGAAGTAGTAAGACACCCCTGTATGGAAAACTGTCACAATGACTTAACCTTAAACCTTCCAAGCCCTGCTCAGCTGCCTGCTCCCTTAGAGGGAAAGATCGCCATGCATGCAAAAAACTGGGAACTCATTACCCAGGACAAATGGGTTTTAAATAGTTTCCCAAGGATACAGATTCCACTTCCACACCTTACCAACCCCAAACAATTGGCCAGACCTACCCCCAAATTAGTGGACAGAGGCTCAACAGCAGCTTCTCTCTCTTCTAAGTATCAGGGCTATTCAGCCTGTCCCAGCAGAAGAAAGGGGACAAGGTTTTTACTCAAGACTTTTCCTGGTACCCAGAAAAGACAGCTCTTGGTGTCCTGTCCTGGACCTCTCTATTCTAAACACTGTTTTGGTAATACCAAAATTAAAAATGCTAACACTTCATCAGCTGCTTCCTATGCTAGGCAAAGATCCCTGGTTGGCAACCTTAGACTTAAAGGAAGCCTACATGCACATTCCAGTAAGAAAATCTTGCAGGAAATGCCTACATTTCAGAGCAGGCTACATGCACTATCAGTTCTCTGCACTTCCCTTTGGCTTATCTACTGCGCCCAGGGTATTGACAAAGTGCCTAGCCCAGTCATTGCATTTTGCAGGCAAAGAAGTATTCAAATATACCCATACCTGGGTGATTGTCTAATTCGGGCAGAAAGCCTTGATATGCTACTAAATTATCTGGCATTTGTAAAGAAACTGCTAACCTCACTGGGGTTCACCATAAATGAAAAGAAATCTCATCTAGTACCCTAACAGCAAGTTGTATTCCTGGGAGCAAGCTTGAACACAACTTCCGAGATGGCTTACCTCACACCAGAGAAACAAGTTTGACAGCCTACTTCAAACTAGTGGCCACAAAGGCCCAGCTATCTGCAAGGAAAATCCTGCAAGCCCTGGGGTTCATGACCTCTTGCATTCTACTAATTCCATATGCAAGACTGCATATGAGGAAACTGCAATGGTATCTAAAAAGCCTATGGTGTCAACATTCTCAGGACCTGGAATCAGTGATTCCTATCATTCCTTGTATAAAGACAGAGTTTCTTTGGTGGGCAGAGGCCTGCTACCACAACAAGGGACTGCCATTCACTCTACTCCCTGCCGCCCAAACCCTAACAACAGACACATCAGAGTATGCATGAGGGGGGCTCACTTGGCAGGACAGTGCATTCAGGGCAAATGGAACCAGTCAAATGCACCTGCATATCAAACAAAAAGGAATGTTAGCTGTACAGAATTCCCTGACAGCCTTCAAGGACCACATTCTTCTAGGACAATTATTGGTAAAGACAGACAACACCACTGTTATTGGTACATAAACAAGCAGGGGGAACCCACTCGTATCCTCTCTGCAGACTAACCATGACTCTGTGGAACACAGCCTTGAGCTACCAAGTGCACCTACAAGCTCAAATCCTGTCAGGCAAGCTAAATTCACTGGCAGACCTAAGCAGAAATCTCATGGACCGACACGAGTGGAAACTAGAACCAAAGATATTTAACATCTTGAGAAACAAATGGGGGAACCCAGAGAGAGACCTGTTTGCCTCCCCTCAGAACTACCAGTTGAACAAATTCTGCACAAGGACTCCCCACATTCAAGCTTGGAAAGTTGATGCCCTGTCCTTCACCTGGGAAAGCCTCTCAGTTTATGCCTTTCCCCCTCTGCCTCTCCTCTCAAAAGCAATGTTAAAGATCAAACATAACAAATCAAGGGCAATACTGATTGCACCAGACTGGCCACACCAGCACTGGTACTCCCTCTTGCCATGGCACGTGCCTCAGACCCCTTCCCTGCGGTTTCAGCAGTAGGGCCAGATTCTGCACCCCCAGCTTCAAACCCTGAACCGTGCAGCCTGGCTAATTCCCTAAGCTCTCCAATAGCATCCCTCAGTAAGCAGGTGCTAGATGTCATTCTGGAGGCAAGGAGGCCTAGAACTAGAAAATCCTATGCTGAAAAGTGGAAAAGATACTGTAACTGGAGCCATACTCAGGGGATGGGCACAACAGTGCCCAGCTTACCGCATATTCTTCAATACTTAACAGAGATGCTCCACAAGGGCCTTTCCTTCACATCAATTAAAATTCATGCCTCAGCCATTTCAGCACATTATAATACTGAACCACCCCTCTTCTCTCACCCCCCTGCTGAAACAATTCCTCAGAGGGGCCAAAAATTGGATAGGCCATTACATTCATTTCTGCTATAAGCACCATGGAAAACCTACCCCCAGGGGATAAGATCACATTCCACCAGTGCTAAATCTACCTCTACAGCCTTTCTCAGAGGTGTCCCTACCAGGGACATCTTAGAAGCTGCTACTGGAGCACAGTACATACCTTCACCAAGCATTGCCACTTGCCTATTTTTTCTAAATCCAGAGCTCGGTTTGCCACTGCAGTCTTGCAGGACTTAATAGCTGGTCCTAATGCTCTCTAACTTCCTACTCCCTTCCTTAGCTTTGGGAATCTACCCAAATGTAATGACTGCAACAGTGAAACACGAAGAACATAGTACAGTTGTGTAAACTTACCATAAATGTAGATGTTCGAGTGTATTCACTGTTGCCCTGGTTACCCTCCCTCCAGCCCCCTGACTTCCCTTGGCTATACCTTTCTTTTTGTTTAGTGTATTTCCACTTTCTGGTGTGTTTGCTTTTTGTTGGAGGTGTAACCTTGTATATAATTGCTTTCCATTATGGGGGCACTTGACATCTGGGGCAAGAATAACTGATGTAATGGAATCGGCTGCATGCTTTGCACCCCTGACAACCTGACATCATGGAAGAGGAGACAGCATCCGATGCAGGGATCCAAGACTTTGATATTCAGGCTGGCTGAGGGCTACCTGCAGGCAGATAACCCAAATGTAATGACTGTAACATTGAATACACTCGAACTTGCAGCTTGTTGTGTCTGACAGGAATGAGAACCATTACCTGCTGCCCCACAGCATACTTTCTAGCTCAAGCATTCCTGTCAAACCACACCTTTTTCTGTTGTTGGGTTTCTGCCAGGTTCTCCTGGGCCAAGCCCGTGAGTTCCCTGAGCCTTGTCCTGAGGTTTAGGACATGTACCACAACAGACTCCTTGTGAGACTCGCACTCACCTTCCCACTCATCTCAAATTAAATCTAGAGGTCCCCTCACCCTATGCCCATACAGCAAATCAAGGGGTGAAAAACCTGTGGTTTCCTGGGAAACCTCTCTGTACGCAAACAACAGATGGGGCAAATATTTGTCCCTCTCTCTTAAACTGATCTGCAAATGCCCATAGCATGGCCTTGATTGTAGAATTTAACCCCTCCACAAGACCATTAGTTTGGGGATGGTAGGGGGTGGTCTTCATGTGCTTCACTGCACAGGACTTCCACAGACAAGCCAACAGGTCTGACATGAAATGGGCATCTCTGTCTGTCAGTATTTCTTTTGGGAAGCCTACCCTGCTGAAAATCTCTAACAAAGCATTTGCCACCTTCTCTGCCTCAATGGAGGACAAAGCCACTGCCTCAGTGTATTGTGTAGCATAGTCCACTACCACTAAGACATACGTTTTCCCTGTGGAACTTGGGGTACTCAGAGGACCCACAATATCCATAGCTACTCTCTGAAATGGCTCCTCAATCACAGGCAAAGGCATTAAAGGAGCTCTCACCTTGTCTTCTGCCTTGCCTAACTTTTGGCACTGCTCACAGGTCCTGCAGTACCGTGTTACAGCTCTGGAAATTCCAGGCCGATAGAAGTTCTGCATAATACGCCTCTTTGTATGTTTTATGCCCATATGACCTGCAAAGGGAATATCATGGACTTTGGCTAGAAGCACCAGACGGTGGGCTCTAGGCACTACCAACTGCTGTACTCTTACCTTCTAGCCCTCTCTCAGGGGAACACTCTTTGTATAGTAACCCTTTGTCTCAGTATACAGATTCCCCCTTTCTTTGCGAATCAGGTGCCGCCCTAGCTACCTCCCTCAGACCTTGCAATGTAGGGTCTGAGAGCTGAGCCTGTCTCAACTCTCTCCTTGTAACTCTTCCCACCTCCCCTTCCACAGGAAGTCTGGCATGCTCTGACAGTGGTGCCTCACTGTTAGCCTGGGTGCTACTACTCACGTCTACCTTTGCAGTCTGTTCGGGTCTCCCCCAGGCTGCCAGACCCACATGCTTGTCTCCTAGCCTGACTGCATGTATCTGCATAAGCACATGGTACTGCCTCATGCATATCCTTCCCTATCAGGACAGCTGCAGGATGGTAGTTCGGTACATCTGTTGTCTCAAGACAACCTACTATTGGCATTTTGTCTTTCCTACTTACTGGCTCCCTCACCTTTTGTTCCCCACCTTGCCTCTGTGGACATCTTTATGTCACATGGCCCTACTGGTTGCATTCAAAACATTTAACCCTAGCTCCTGGATGTGTAACTGGACTAGTGGCTTCCCCTGCTACTGGCAGATTCTGTTGGGGCAGTCTGTGCTGCCACCATGGGTTCCTTTAGACCCATGAGCAGTACTGGGGGTCCCTTTCCTGTACAGAGCTGCCTTGCTTGCTAGGTGTAGGTCTCCCTTCTTCCCCAACTCATCTGAAGTAGCACATTGTCTATCAGCTAACCAGATCCTCATGTCCTCAGGCAAAGTGCTAAGGGCTTGTTCCCTCACCAAAAGGTCTGCCAGCCCTTCAAAAGTGGTGACCTGACATCCACTCACCCACCTATGGAAGTAAATGCTCAGTTCAGCAACATATTCACACACACTTTCATCTGCCTTGCGTCTATGCTCACAAAACTTTTTCCTATATGTTTCAGGTGTTAAACAGTTCTAACAAATGATTTTTGACAACAGTATAATCAAGACATGCAACGTCGGACATTTTTGACAAAACAGTTACAGCTTTACCATGGAGTAAGGGGGTCAGGAACCGTACCCAGATCCTTTGGTCAACACTATATTGTTTGCATACCCTCTCAAACATATGAATGAAACTATCAAAATTATCCCCATCTTTAAACTGCGGAGGAAATTTACTGACCTGTTCTGCTTCTGGGGTCCAGTTACTCCCTTCCCCATTACCTCCATGACTCTGGCGAAGAGTCAGCATCTCCTTATCATGCTTCCTCTGCCTCTCCTTTTCCTCAGCTTCCAGGCGTAGAAGTTTCTCATTCTCCTCAGCCTGCCAACATTGCAGTCTCTCTGCTGCTTCTAATTCCACAATCCTGGCCTCCAACTCAAGTCTCTTTAGCTCCAGATGGATTTTTAATTCCTCTGCAGAAAGGTTGAGCTGTCCATTCTCCAAGGATATTATATCTCCACTGCCAGTCTGATTGTCCTCCTGGTTGCTGTTTTCTGATGCAGCTGTAACCAAGGCTGCAATTAGGTCTGCCTTAGTCAGGTTTCCATGCACCAGTCCCCTAGCCTGGCACATCTCCGCCAGTAGTCTCCTTGTCAGCTTTCCATACTCCTCTGCTGACATGATGCCTGCTCCCCCTGACTAACTAAGTTAACAAAAGAAATAAAACAGTTGTGATCTGAACTCTGCGTATTCACTGCTTGGCTGATTTAGAGTACAAAACACCTTCAAAGCTCACTGTACACAAGCTACAGGAATTCACTTTACCCACACCACTACACGCCAGTTATTTGCCACCAATTAATATGTGATGTGGATATACCACCACTGCCAAACAGTTAATATGTGATGCCTGTGCCCTGGCCCAGCAATCAAGGAGCCTCCGTCCTCACCACTAACACAGTGAGGGCATCTCATATAGGAGGAAAGGATAGCAAATATCCACAGTAAAGTGCAATTTCCCTTAAGAGCACATAGAGATCACAGTCAGTCTGGGACTGGTCGCTCCCTTGCTCTCCAGGTCCCCAATAAGACTCCCCACTGGCACTCCTATAGGGTCCAGATCTCAGCCAGCTGGGCAAGCTGAAATCTCCAGCACCCTCTCTGTCCGACAAGTGCTTCGTGTCCCTGCCCAAGTAGCTGACACACACACACTTTGAGATAAGAGTTTATACAACCACACAGAAGGCTGGCACAGGTTCTCCAGCTGTGCCCCTTTTGCCCAGCCTGTACGGTAAAAATCACTGCCACCACCCAGCTAATATTTATCAGCTACTAAAAGACCCTTAAAAGAGTGTCCAGTTATTACTGTGCAATATTATTATCCAATTGGTAGTATCGGCCAATGCTAAAGCTATAGGAATGGCTTTGTACAATTTTAGCAAAGGCTGCAAGTACTCTTAAGAGCTTAAAATATCTCTACACAAAACAGCCACAGTTGAAAGGTTTTAAATATTAATAAATAATAAAAACACAAGACAATACTTCTTACTACACAGTGCTAGTCAAGAGTTCAGAGATCACAGAGAAATACTTAAAATAATTCAGTAGTACAGAAAAACACAGTCTAATCTTTCTAGTTTCTAGCTATTTCTAAGAGAAAACACAAATTTAAGATAACTTGCATATAGAACAGGCAGAGAGCTAATGAGTTGGATGGTCAAGACAAAAATAATAATCTCTGATTCTCTCTGTTTTTAAAATCACATTCCTGGTTCCCATTACATCATTCTTCACACTTCCCCGGGTTACCAGGCTAACAGAAACTACATTTACATTCTTAACATCTCCTTGTGTTATATTGCAGCTGGTCAGGAAGCAGGGCAATAAAAATACATTTGCATGTTTAAATCTAGCAATTTAACTATTGTTTAAAACAATAGAATGTCTTCATCTAGACGTGCTAGAGCCAAATTTAAAGATCAAAGACAGACATAAAATGCTTGACTTAGCTTCCTTACAGCAATTTTCCCATTTAATACAACAAGCCTGTGGTTCACATTAATATTTACAAATGACAGAATTATCTATACAGTTCTATCTGGCTAGGCTGGCAGCCTTCACACTTACATTAATTTATTTCAGCTAGTTCTTGTCAGGTAAATACTGTATAACTTGCAACCCCTAACACACACACACACACACACACACACACACACACACACACACACACACTTAAACCTTAGATGTCTGATTGCAATCAGATACATACATACCTTTGGGGTTCATTACAGGCGCTGAAGTCCCAGTTGCTTAAAATCACTGTCTCAAAGCCGGAAACCTGAATACCTTGTAGCTTGGCTAGGCTGCTGTTCATGTGCTACTTGTGCTAGAACTTGAATATGAGCTCATGGAAGCATCTGTAGAGAGGGAGGTTTTAGGATTGCATAGTGGAAGGGAGGTTTTAAGATTTGTGAATGGGAGGAGACAGTTTAGAATTAGGGAGTGGGAAGGGAGTTTTGGGTTTTGAAAACAATCAGGGAACTTAGGTTTTGGTGGTTAAAGTTTTAAGATTTAGGGATCAATAATGAAGTTTTATGGTTAAGGAACAACTGGCAAATTTAGGTTTAGGAAGGAATCTGAGACTTTAAGGTTAGTTAGGGAGAAGTGCTGGGTGGAGAACTGGGTAGAAGTTTTAGGTTTAAGGTTTAGATTCTTGTAGAGCTATGTAGTTTATAGGATTGGATATTGGGAGGGTAACATAAAAATAGTAGATCTGGCTATTGTGATTTGGAGCACTTGCTTGTTTTAAGCAAGTGGCAGAGGGAGCAGGTGTATAAGAGCACCTGTAGTTAGCCCCCTATGTACTAGTACTTTAGAAAGAACACTTCGAAGCACTCATTCCAAGTCTGTTGCGGACTTTCCACTTAAGGCATGCATGTGCTTACAGGCTACACAGCAACTTGCATTTCATGTAAGTGTGCTCATGTAGGAAGAAGTTTTTTCTACATTCTTACAAAAAAAATTCTCACTCATTTGGAATTGGTTAACCAAGAATAAAGTAACTACTAATGCTACTAAATCCACATTTATTCTGTTTGGCTTATCAAAAAGACCACCTAAATTTCCCACCTTACCCATTACATATCCTTTTGGTGTCATTCTACTTTTAGCTGCACAAAGTATCTAGGACTTTTGTGTGGCAGCACACTCAACTTTCAAAAACCTGTTTATAACACATCCTAAAAAATGTACAGCTTCTAAAATTGGAGTTCAAAATCTCTAATCTGCTTCTTACTATTGGCACTCAAGTGCAGTGAACATCTTAATTTCACATTTTCAGTATTCACTTTCAGTTATAGCATCTTTCCAGGTCAAAATACTGCATTATTGCTAACTACTGAGAATAAAATACTATGTTTTATTCACTTATTGATCTCTTCTGAACACCACTGCACCACTGTTAGCAAGGCAGAGTGGCTTTCCTTCTTAGCTGGGTCCAGCTACCTAATTTCTTGACCTTTAAGCTTCAGAAAGATAGGTACTTTGGTACAGAATCTCATGTTACAACCTTGCAAAGCAACCGACTGTATACCCTCTCAGAAGCAGATCATCACTCAAATTATGAAGAACCATTTTCCCCTGCTGCCTGCAAAAAAATTACCAAGCTTGCTCCTTCATGGTTTGATGCAGCCTATATAATGGCTTTACTAAAATTAGTCTAACCCTCTTCAAGAAACAATTGAAAGTTCATTTACTCAAACAATACATCTGTACTTGCTTCAGGAATAATAGAGAATGTGATATGCACACATATATTACAGGTACTACAAGCAGATTTCTGCTATCTCATAGCATCTTTCAATCATTTTGGCACCCTACCCACGGAACTGAATATGCTCTGTGTTCCATTCTACATGATGATCAAAATTTTTTATTTATTTACTTGTCATGTCTTTGTTCATATTCCTACAATACTGCTTGTGTTTATTGTTCTTCTACTTACCTATGCCAGATGTTGACCACACTTAAGATTTGTACTGTGCTTCTCAATCAGTTGTCGGTATGCCTGTATGCAACTAACATATTGCGTTGTGGCCTGGGTTGTGATTAGAAAGGGTTGAGCACCAGCTCATATATCCAGTTAACCTGATAAAGTAAAATGTTACCTGAAAGAATTTGGCATAACGAATTCTATATTTGTGATCAACTGGTAAGAGTCGTACTGGTCAGTAGTCATGAGTAGATGGGCTTTATTAATAGTAGGGTCAAGTGAGTGATTATTGATGATAATCTATAACTTTTTTGTTTTACTAGTTTTTGGTCAGTTATTTAATTATGTGAAAGGGTGATGATGCCCATGTAGATGAAGACATTTTCTAAGGAATAATTAATTAATATATATTGTATAAACCTAACAATAAGAATGGACACAATTTCACTATGAAAGGGCACTACTGTTTTGCAATTATTTCTTTAAAGTGAGCTTGAATTGCAGTTATTTGTAAGGCTTATGCAGTGAGTAGTCCATGGAGAATAATTAGCAGTAGGTTTAATAAGCAACAGATATTTTCAGGCATTGACCAGTTTTGGAAAGAGGTTCTGTACTTTGCACTGAAGTAGAAGTGCCTGAATAAGGTTGCCATCTAAGAAAGATATGATATCTGTATTCTAGAGTATATGTTAATTTATTGTTTGTTATTATTTTATCTGATAAATGCATTGCTCTGTGTAAGGTTTGTTAAAACTGCTTTTGCATGACATGTGTCTTCTTAGATTATAATAGAACAGGGATGGATGATGGAAGTTTGTTTGTGTCTTTCAGCTTTTCCCGGTTAGGGGTCGCCACAGCGGAACTCCGGTCTGCTAATGATTGGCAGTTGATTTTTACGTACCGGCTTGCCAGGCCTGACGCACAACCTTCAACGAAGGTACGCCCATTCACGCATGTCTCCACGCAGAAGGCACTCTAGCTGAGAATCGAACCAGACAGCGTCTTACTGTGAGGCGACAACGCTACCTCAGCACCACCACCGCGAGGGGTTGATATGCTAAATAATTGAAAGTTAGTAGACTGATAATTCTGGACTTGTTTACTTGTTAAATTACTTACCAGAGATTCAGGAAAGCACTCTCCCCATCACTGGCACTAAGAGCTGTGGTCAAAAGGGATCTGCAAAGATCTGTTTCTGTGATGTGGGAAAATGCGACGAGGTATTCAAGCCACAATGAGAAAAGGCCTCATTATCTGCTAACTTGAATATCTGTGAATCACCTGAAACTACTGTTAAGTGCAAATCAACACTTTCCTACAGTAAGCATTACTAGCGGCCCAAGCATCACTCTCCCATATACATAGACACATTCAAATATTCAGACATACCCTGACCTACATTTTAGCTATAAAACACACAAATACAATTGAAAATAAAAATAAAAGTCGTCAAAGAACACGAACAAAATAGACTTCTTCAGAGTGTCAGAAATCTAAAACCACTACAATATGTACAAACATCCAGGAACAATGTGCCAGTCAAAGAATACAATTAATCAACTACCATGGTAACACTAAAACACTAATCAAACTGTGCTTTAACACTAAACTAAGACATGGTGCTGAACATAATAATGAGGCATAAATAAACAAGGATAAAGCTGGCCAAAACACGAATAAATACATAAACAAGTATAATAAAAACAGGGGATGATTGCCTTGTAATAATAAGATGTAAATAATTAAACCTTAGCAGCTCTAATCTTTAGTATACGAGAAATGGAAATACTATCATTAATGCCAGGCAGAAGAGTAGCATTAAACCTCAGTTGCAAGCATAATTCTTTGTAATACAGTTAGACGTTGCCCGTTCGATTCTCAGTTAGAGCGTCTTCTGTGTGGCGACATGTGTGAACAGGTGTTCCTTCGTTGAAGGTTGTGCGTTAGGCCCGGCAAGCCTGCACGTAAAACTCTACTGCCAATCATTAGCGGATCGGAGTTCCGCTGTGGCGACCCCTAACCGGGAAAAACCGAAAGACACAAACAAACAAGGTAACATCTAAATTCCCACTTAAAGGTGTCACAAAAACCTTATTGATTGCAAAAAAGGTGATTTTTTTAAAATTAGAACACACTTGGGAATGACGAAACAAGGCATTAGTCATCTTTTTCTTACCAATATCATAAAAATGCTCACTAATCGTGTTCCTCAACCTCCTGTTCATTTTACCAACATAAAAGGCCTCGCATGAAGAGCATAAAACTAAATAAACTAAGTGCGTGGTTTTACAATTCACCTTTTCTGGACAGGGAATCACACAACTAGACTGATGGACAACAGCATTTTACCTACCCCCTAGTGTACAGAAAGTCCTTGATGTAGCTTCTTATTTTTGCCCTGCCCTCCTAAACCATGGATCATTACAGTCGGTTAATAATGCCAGACATTAGAGTTCCATTCATATTTTTCATAAACTGCATTATGATGCTAATCCTTTTGCTCTATTAAACTTTTTCATCAAGTCCAAGTAATAGTTTAAAAATTCTCTCTGGTGTCATCTAGTGCTCCTTATGGCTTTGTACCAAAGCCTACCTCCACACTGACATACTCCCATCCCTTTCAGCTGTCCCTAATTTTTCAAGACACTCTTGCTGTTGCCTCTTCACACATGCTTCTTCAGTCTTAACACATGGACCATTTCAGTCAGTGAACAATGCCAGATAAACTTCCGTGGTGGTGCAGCGGTAGTGTTGTTGCCTCACAGCAAGAGGTTCTCCCGTTCGATTCTCGGCTGGAGTGCGAGGAGTGCCTTCTGTGTGGAGTCTGCATGTCCTCACTGCGGTTGGGTGGGCGTTTGAAAGACATGCGTAAATGGGTGTGCCTTAGTTGAAGGTTGAATGTCGAGCTGGCACCTCGGCGTTCGTGAAAATCTATTGCCAATCATTAGCGGACCAGAGTTCCGCTGTGGCGACCCCTAACCGGGAAAAGCCGAAAGACAACAACAACTGCTTATTATGTATAATATACCCTTTTAGACTAACTCCTCATTTAGCATAGATGGTTAAGGCTCCTGTTTGACACACTACTTTGTGTCAAGGGTGTAGGGTTCAAACCCCACTTACTTTAACTTTTTTTCTGAGACCTAATATAATATATTAGTAGCATCCCCGGTGTCTAGTGGTAGTGAAGAGCTAAAGAGCTGTGGATGAGTGACAATAGTACAGGGTTTGAAGTGACGAGAGTATGGAGTATGTATCATTTTAAGTGCCTTTACTTCACTATACAAGAGTATCTGTGGTGTCTAATGTTGCTCCCACCCCCACATCTTTTATGCTGAAAAGCATTCTGTTATCTTTTTAAGTGTTTTTATGGCACAATAGAAAAAATATCTCTTGTGTCTAGTCTTTCACACCCTCAGTTTTGCAGGATTTGCTGTTTAATCTAGGAGAGTGTGGAGGGGTGACACACAGCTTCCTTCACCCAATGAGTCTCACGGACACTGTCACTCATTTATCCTTACACACCTTCCCTACCTATTCCCTAATTAATCCTCCTACTGTGATCTCCCAGGGAGACAGAGAGTCTCGCACACACAAGACCATTCATCCCTTTTCATACGCTGTCACATGCAGTCACACAGGACATGCATATACACATACGCACACACACACCCACTATCTGTCTACTGAACTCCTCAGTATGTACTTTCTAACACAGTCTCACCTATTGGAAGCAGTGGGTAAGCATAAGCTTTTGTCTATGGACCACGTCCATTAACACTGCTGACCTAGGTGACTTATGCATTCAAGTGATAGAATCATTCAGCTGTATAAATACCTTACTGCAGGCTTTTTCGGGGGGGGGGGGGTCACATATGGGTAATTAGCTAGTCGGCTGTACCAGAATGTCTTATTAGCAGATGTGGTAGGCTACACAGTCCGCCAGCTCTGGTACTGCACTACATAGTAATGTAGCACTGTGTTAGGGCTGTCTGTGATTTGAAATTGCTTATCACAAGGTGTATACCAGGCTTACACCTTGCAGTCATCCTTCTGAATCAAGCATTTAGTTAGTGTCTGGAGTCGGTGAGCAAGCATTCTTTGTGTGTTGAATGTTTCTTTGGATCACAGCTTTACTTGTTGTTGTCCTACCTTGTTGCATAAGTTTGGAAAGAAAAGCTATTTTTTAATAATGGTGCCCTCTCACACCAAAGTTGTAAGTTTAACTAAGAGCATTGTTTTATTAGGAATTAATGCAAATGTATGGCATGTTTAGTAGAAAGGGACTGAGACTGGGGATACTTGGCGATCTGTTCTATGGGCATGTTAGTAGCTTGGGATTGAAAAGGCAGAGGTGAAGTGAGTTATTTTTTTTCTGTTTCTTTTTACACATGTAAAGTTGTTGAGTATATTTCTGAGTATTAGATTGCCAGTGATTTGATGGGGATTTTTACTTTTTCTTGTCTCTTTAATACAGGGAAAGTTGTTGTTCCCACTTGTGTATGTTGCTGTTTTTTGTGTGTGTGTGTTGGCATTTAGGATTTGAGTGCTTCCAAAGCAGTGCTTGTAGGAGTGATGAGGCAGGGTTGTGATTAACTGGTCCAATTTGTAGCGCATGTTTTTGATATGTTTGGTATTAACCAGATATGAAGTGGGTAGCATTGTTGCCTCACAGCAGAAGGTTCTTCCATTTGACTCTGAGCTAGTGTGCCTTTTCTGTGCAATTTGCGTGTCTTCCTTGTGTTCAGATGAGTTTTCTCTGGGTGCTTTGGTTTGCTCCCACATTCCAAAGACCTGCAGTAGGTAGATTGGTCATTCTAAATTAGCCATAGGTGTGTGTGTGTGTGTGTGTGTGTGTGTGTGTGTGTGTGTGTGTGTGTGTGTGTGTGTGTGTGTGTGTGTGTGTGTGTGTGTGTGTACAACCAAAAATACAAGACTTAGTCCTGGAAATAAGTTATTGATGTTCACAATTCACATACCGGTTTCGGCTACGTAAGCCTTCATCAGTGTAAAGAACCATCGTTACATCAAACCATTAAATACTTTCTATTTACACCTCATTGGTCAATCACAAACAGTCATTTAACCCTGGTGGAAACAAGCCCCCTAACCTGATAATCCACCTTTTTTTCTTTTTGATCCGTGTGTGTGTGTGTGTGTGTGTGTGTGTGTGTGTGTGTGTGTGTATGTGTATGTGTGTGTGTGTGTGTGTGTGTACAACCAAAAATACAAGACAGCACTCCTTAGTCCTGGAAATAATTTATTGATGTTCACAATTCACATACCAGTTTCGGCTACATAAGCCTTCATCAGTGTAAAAAACCATTGTTACATCAAACCATTAAATACTTTCTATTTACACCTCATTGGTGAATCACAAACAGTCATTTAACCCTGGTGGAAACAAGCCCCCTAATCTGATAATCCACCTTTTTTTCTTTTTGATCCGTGTGTGTGTGTGTGTGTGTGTGTGTGTGTGTGTGTGTGTGTGTGTGTACAACCAAAAATACAAGACAGCACTCCTTAGTCCTGGAAATAATTTATTGATCACAATTCACATACCGGTTTCGGCTGCATAAGCCTTCATCAGTGTAAAGAACCATTGTTACATCAAACCATTAAATACTTTCTATTTACACCTCATTGGTCAATCACAAACAGTCATTTAACTCTGGTGGAAACAAGCCCTCTAACCTGATAATCCACCTTTTTTTCTTTTTGATCCAGTAATTTATGCCATCCACCTTTATTTCTTTTATACCCAATTTTATCAATAATTGTAAAATAAAATTTAGCAGTACTATGTTGCAGAGTGTGTTTATATAAAGCATTAGTAGTTTTTTTGCATCTGATATCACTCATATGTTCTGTTATCCTAAACCTCAGAGGTCGAGAAGTCTGACCTATATAAAATGCCAAACAGTTACATGTAGCTAAGTATATCACCCAGTCTGTGTTGCAATTGCCAAACATTCAAATATTAAAAACCTGTGAAGTATTAGTGGATGAAAATTCTCAGTTTTACTAACTTATTTACAGTTGTTACAGTGTCCATGTCCTCCAAGGGACAATTGACCTGTAGTTGGACCTATCTCTTCTTCTTTTTATAATGATTGAACCAGCCCCCTAAAGTCTTTCCACACCTAAATGTAAATAAACACTCAGCTGGTAAAGTATTACTTAGATTTTCATCTAGAAGTAATATATGCCAGGAACATTGAGGTAGGTCCAACTACGGGTCAGTTGTCCCTTGGAGGGCATCTAATTAGAGGATGCCAGCCTTGTGGACACTGTAACAACTGTAAATATGTTAGTATTGAAATGTAGGAACATCTGGCCAAAAATCTGGGCATCTAATTAGCATAAAATGTAAATACCAAATAGTTCTTCCCGTTTTAAGTATGAATGTGGACCACTACCCAAAAACACATTTAATAAACAGAGTGACAAAAATTATGGAAAAAAATGTGAGCATGTTATAAAAAGACATTCTAAAATCTGTAAACTTTGATGAACTGGTTTGCAAAATTCTTCCATACAGTCATTTATTTTTGCTTCTGTAAAAGGAAGATGTAAGATGTGTGTCCTTGTTCTTTAAATTACTGGTGCCATTAATATATTAGTCATGTAGTGCAGTTTTCTATGTACTAGGTGTTTCAAAAATCACATTTGATGAGGGGGATGCACAAAGTTGTGTGATGGGGGAAAATCAAACCTGAAGATAAAGACATACCTTCAAAAAATAGGAACATCATGTGCGGTGGTAAATCAGGCCTGAAAACAGGAACATTCCTCCAAAATATGGACAATTGAAAGGTCTGCTGGTATGTGGTAAAGGGCAAGTGAGAAGGAAGTCGCTTACTAAAGCACCGCAGTAGCATGATGAAGTGTCAGACTCATGATGAAGAATAGCTGAGTAACATAGGGTGAGTACCAATGGATCAATTGCTTTCTTTTTTGTCTCCCCTTTAGGTAGATTGTGTTATATGAATTTTGACTGGAGGACAAAGGATATGCAGATGCTGATTGTATTAGAAAATTAAATTAAGAAATATTAATAAGATAAAATAAAGGCACATTTCACTGGATCACCAAGTCAAATTTTGTGAAACAATGTCATGAGCATTTATATAAGCACGTTTTTTGTAAATATGTTTTTGCTTTTCTTAAGCTGTTTCTGATTAATGCAAGGTGTTCTTACAAAAAAAAAAGTCCAGTTGATTCCTTTTGTAACAGACTTGACAGTGTTTCTGGTCACCTTATTTGTATTGGATATGAGAGATACCTCTTAAATCATCAGATGAAAGAGTCTCGGATTGCCAAAATATATTTAAATTTGTAGCTGATGACAACAATTCTATTACTTCTGTGTTGTAACTTGTACACCCAGATAAAGCAGAGGCTACTTCGAATCTTTATACAAGTAAATCATTTGTGATGGAAAATTTAAGTGTATTATGTAAAAAAATATTGATTTAAAATTAATGAAGCATAAACAAGTGAAACTCTTGGTTCAGTCAAAATCGATGTCACTTTGAAAGTGAAGAAAAGTCCTCGAAATATGATTGATTCAGTTGCAGTGTGTGACAATTTAAATCACAGGATGATTTCACATTAATTTGTTGATATAATTGATAAGATGCATCTATTAATGGAAAAAACAGTGTGCACTTGAAGTATTGGTTAATGCTGTTGCCATCATACAAACATCAATTAGCTGGCTACAAGAGCAGCAGAATAAACAGTCTATTATAGGATCATAGGAAGTTACCAGGCTAATGGCCCTAGGGCCCTTACAAGAATAGTTGAGTTCTGCCCTTATTTCCACGATCAGATTCAGCACCTATTGCCCCTGTCCAAAAGAGGCAGGTGGAAGCCCCAGTTACCCTTCTAGTCATCCAGATAGCACTTAGGGCCAAAGAGGTGCTTGACACGAATTGGGAGTCTGTTCCACAGGTGCGGTAACCTCTGGAAGACAAATCTGTTCCTCCAGCAGGTTCTGTTAATGTCACATACCAGGTTAAGGTCTTTAGAGTGAATTACCCCTGAGCAATTGGACTTACTGGTATGCAGTATTTCCAGTAAAGCAGAGTCGGAGATTGCCTTATACACAAGGCAGAGATTTCTCTGAGTAGTCTGTATCAAATAGAGTAAAGTGATAGTGATTTCAGCAGATCCACATAGGACAGATGCTGAATACCTTGAATTGTCCTTGTGAGGAACTTTTGTTGTCTCTCCAGTTGCCTGTAAAGGTACATACCAAAAGAGGCATTGTACTCAATTATTGGTCTGATGAGGGATGAGTACAGGAATGTTATAACTTCTTTTTTTCTGGAGGCAGTGTCCATACTTATGATAGGAGCAATATAAAATGCCCATCTTACCACTGTGAGGACATGGTGATCAAAGATTAAGCTGCTGTCAACCTGTGTGCCCGGGTATGTCACTAGTGAGTGAGTGCTTAGGGTGTGTCTGTTGATGTGGTAGTTAGCAGGAGCATTGGTTTTACCGAAAGAGGTGATAATACATTTTTTTTGCATTGAGTTTAAGGCCATGACTTACCAGTCATTTGTTTGCTTAAGACCCTCTTGTAGGATATTAACATAATTTGGGGATTCTATGACTGCTCCCAGTTTGCAGTCGTCAGCAAACTTTGTCAGCCACAGACCTTTAGTTTTTGTTGTATTTTGGAGAAAGTGATTCCAAACAGAGTGGAACACCACTGGTTACGGGCCTGCTGTTGGAGGTGGATTCCCCAATTTTGACTGTGTGGGTTCCATCACTGAGCCTTTTAGCAGCCCACCTAACAATATAAGAGTTGATACTTAGCTGGGTGAGTTTTTCGATAATGCCTGAGTGGGGGATAGTGTCAAAAGCCTTGGCCAAGTCCAGGTAGGCTGTATGCACAGTTTTTCCCTTGTCAAGGGCTCTGGTGATTGTTTCGAAGTCAACCAGGTTTAACAGGTGTGATCTCCCTTTGACAAATCCAAACTGAGTAGGGTCAAGTGTTTGGAGATTACCTATATCTTTGTTGATAAGGTCTGTGATGATTTGTTCCATGGCCTTGTAGATAAGGCTATTCAGGCTACTAGGTCTTTAGTTCCTGTGGTCACTTGAAGCACCACCCTTGTGCAAGGGGATAACGGTGGCCGTTTTCCATTCAGCTGGGATGAAGTCAGTGCTTAGGCTATGATTGAAAAGAGTACTCAATGGTGTTGCTAATTCTTGTTGGAGCCCATGTAGGATACAGCCTGAGATGTTATCAAGTTCCATAGATAATGTGTTTTTGGCCTTAGAGATGGCCTTTACGACTCTCTAGAGATGCAGGCTAGGGGACAGGTGGAAGGAATGTCATGGGGTATGTGTGGGGGGGACAGGGGAGTGAAGTTTTCACAGAACCTGTCGACTAACAGGTTTGCTATGTCCACACTCAGTGTGTGTGGTATCATTAACTACCAGCAAGCAAGCAAAAATATGTAATACTGATTTTTTGATGGAAGAGAGCAGAACTAAAGTGGTTACACTAGAAGAAGATAATATTAAATTGCAAGAGCGTCAGTTAGGTTTAGAAAGAAGAACAAGGCAAAAAAATTTGGATATTGCTGGGGTTCTGAACAATGGGGTAAAAAGACAATCTGACCGATTAAATAAAACTTTTTCAGTGAGTCTTAGACTGTACTTCAGTTCAAACTTTTGATATGGACAGGTTTCACAGAGCTCCGGCATCACAAGTGGTCCAACAAAATATCAGAGAATATGTGCTAAGTTTTGGAAAACAGTAGACAGAGAAAAGATTCTTGCAGCTGCTGTAAAAAAAAAACTTTTTTGGTGATTCATTCTCTTTTGTGGCGAAATAACATAAAATCATCCTTTGTATTTTCAGCCACTTAAAAAAAAAATAATCTGAAGTTGTTGTCTTCATTTGGTCTTCAATCTGCAGGTATCTAATCGGTCCTCGGATCCGACTTGGCCACATACTCCAGCCTTGGAGCCGAAAGCTGAGCCCCTCCTCTCCTACCCATAATGTCCCACTCTCCCTCTATCTTGCAGATCTCATTTGCTGCTCATTTGAACAGCTATGGGATCAGTCACTGAGCTTCCTCCAGGGAACTCTAGGCATCTTTTTGGTGCTATAAGTGTGTTAGTTGGTGTTTTTTTCTATTGCTCTGCTTTTTCTTTCTGTACCTTTCTTCTTAATTATCTTGTAGTTCGTACTATGGCTGATTCTAAGCCAGCAGGCTTTAAGAAATGCACAGAGTGTGGACATAAGATCCCTCTGTCCGATGCCCTAGATTCCTCCAGTTCTATTTCTGCAGGCTTTAATCAGAGTGCACTTATAGACAGGAGAAATAAATTAATCCTTAGGGATATTATTTCTTCCTCTACCCCCACCTCTATTGAATCCACTCCAGAGGTTGACACCCCCACCATGAAAGTGACTGAGAAGGGCAAAGACCAGGATAAACGCAAGTGGTCTCTCAATAGAGCCTCTGCCTCCATGGGAGAACCGCTGGCAAAAGCCCACCCTCCTGCTTCAGCTTCTTATTGGCTCCAATCCTCTTGCTTCTCTCCAGAGTCAGCAAGTCCCCTGCCCAAGTCTCCAATTCTGGAGTCACCCAGGCACCACTCCAAGCCGAGAAACGGCCTCTTCTGCTAGGTCCTCCCGTAGCATTTCTGAGTTTTAGTTAGACAGGCTCATAAGGAAATTTCTGAAGGTGCAAATTCAGTTAGGAGTTTTACCTGCCCCAGCTACCCCTGGAGCTGGGGGCATTCATCCAGCTTTCTTACCTGTTTCTCTTTCTCCGATCCACCTGTCAGTGTTGGAACCCTCATGCCTGAGGATCCCGAGTTTTGAGACATTGCCACCGATGGTTACCTGTACCTCGATGGTCACCTTGAGCAGTTCGGCTCCAGTGTCTTCAGGCCCGACTGACTCTCGTAGCTGTAGCTTCAGAGTTGGGTCCGGAGGTTGGCTTCAGCGGCCCATCTTTCTGAGCTGTCCCTCCTGTTCAGCTCTGACTGCACCTTTGGCACTGGGTGCAGTGGGAGTTCGCACAGCTTTGACATCAATGGCTATGACCTCAACTCAGGTGTCCTCAGTCTCGTTCACCCTCCGCGTTCAAAGTAGTAGAGAGGGTTGTCTTGACTCCCACAAGATCCTCAACTCTCCCCCCTTCGGACCTGACCCCTCTCTCTTCTGAATTGCCCGTGCTGGATCCCTCAACCCTATCTACCTTGGGATAGCCTGTTCCTAGAAGCTTACATGTGGCTGCTCTGCAGGAGCACCCCGCATCGTCCGACACCTCCCCAGAGCATCCCTTTCCAAGGAGATGCACAGGAAGTATACATGAAAGAGGAAGCACTTGGATTCCTCACTGGAATCCCTGACCAAAGATATGGACTTGGATGAAGGGGAAGATCTCCCCATATCCCCACCTGAGGATATCTCCTTCGGGGACATCGTGGAAATCCTGCAGCAGAAACGTGAGTGGTCTGTCCTCAAACCAAACTCTAACAAATCTGTGTTTCTGGAAGCTTTTGGAACAGGGCCATGTACATCCTGGGTTCCCCCTTGCTTGACCCCCTGATTGATTTGATTTCTAGCAGAGCATGGAAGGAGCTGGACATGGTAGAGCCCATACCTAAGCATACAGATAGGATTCTTAGCACACCTGAGGATAGGCCGAACTAATTAAGGGCATCCCAGTCAATGTTATGGTGGTGACAGCTGCCACTAAGAAAGTGCTGGCCCAGGAGAGCTCTTCGGTTCACTCCCTGGACAAGGGAGTCTCTGGCATTGGACAGCTTTGGTAAACAGGCCTATTATTCATAGTTCATAGTTTAATACTAGGCCAACTGCCCCTGTGAGCCATTTTAAGCCTAGCCAGTTATCTCTTGTGAAACTCAAACCCTGCACCTTGTGTTTGTAAGGCAAACACCTTAGCCATTAAGCCATCCTCCTAACCCTCTTCAGCTATCTTTTCTCTGTACACGTTGAATTACTTGTCACACGTGGTCAGGCTTCAGAGGGACCCTGTGAAGGAAATCTCTGAGTCCGTCCCGGGGTCCATGTCTGAAGAGGACAAGAAGATCTCCTCCAGAATGGCCACCCTTCATGCTATTTCCAATTTGTCCATGAGATTACTCTTGCATGCAGCAGAGGGTAACTCAAGGGCGTCCTGTTCAGGCTTTGCCATTAGGCGTCACTCCTGAATGAGGCTCTGTGAATTCTCAGAACCCTTCAAGGCATCCTTTATAAACTCGCCCTTTGATGGATCATCCTTGTTTGGTTCTACGGTCAGAGAGACTCTCTCCCAGTGCAAGAAGGATGGAAAGAACCTGTCTGCTATCAGAATATGCTTTTCTACCCCACAACGGCCATATTCCAGGAACCAGCATGGCGGTAAAAAGCTGTGGTTCCGAAAGTCTCAGCGGGGGGGGGGGGGCTTTCCAAGATTTGTAGAGAGAATTATTCTCCAGAGGCAGAGGGGAAAATGATTCCAATAGCAGGTGCCACCCCCCGTGGAAGGTGGGGGGGGGGGGCAAGAAATCAATGGTCCTGAGATAACTTTCTCAGATTGACCCTTTCAGCATCCCTGAAGGGTTGCCTGACTACTCTACTCTGGAGGCAGACTTGAGACATCTCTCCCTTCACCCAACAGCCTGGGAATCCATCACTGCTGATCGTCGGGTGATAAAGATAATACCTAAAGGTTACATCGTTCCATTCTTCCAATCCCCACAACTGCCCAGAAACCTCCCCGATGTGCCACCCAATCAAGGGGAAATGGCAGCTCCAGAGATCGCAAAACTGCTGGAGAAGACAGTCATCCAACCCGTCCCCCAAGACCAGTTGGGATCAGGCATCTATTCCAGATTCTTTTTGGTGCCAAAGAAAATGAGGGGGCTTCAGACCAATTCTGGATCTCATCTACTTTAACAAGTCGGTTGCTAAAACAAAATTCTGAATAGTCACGATACAATCCATTCTACCATTTCTGCAGAAGGACGATTGGATGTGTTCTGTAGACCTTCAGGATGCATATTACCACATCAAGATGGACAAGTGCTCCTAGCTGGGAGCCAATCACTTTCAGTTCAGAGTACTCCCCTTTGGAATCACCACAGCCACCAGGGTGTTTACCAAAGTGATGGCTGTAGTCACAGCTCACCTGAGACTGCTTAGATTCCGTCTGTTTCCTTACCTGGATGATTGGCTCCTCACTGCCCCCACCAAGCATCGATTCCTACAAGCCAGGGATCGTCTTCTCCACCTAGCCACGACTTTGGGCATAGCCATAAATCTTTCCAGGTTGAGTGGATTTGATCCAGATCACCGACTTTATAGGAGTGCGACTGGACACAATTTATTGCATGGCCTTTTAACCTCCAAACAGAATTCAGTTACTTTCAGTTGCATGTGAGGCAGATTCTCACTGATCATTCTCCCCCCGCTTTTCTTGTCCTCAGAGCACTGGGGTTGATGGTGGCGACCTTTACACTTCTTCCCCTTGCACGCCTTCATATGAGAGTACTTCAGTAGACCTTAGTGGTGCAATGGTCCCTCCTTGAGCTACCCCCTGGACTACCCCATCAAACATTCTCGAGTCTGCAAGGAATCTCTTCTTTGGTGGCTTCACTCTCAGGGTCTGTACTCAGGATGTCTCTTCCTTCCCTGTCCTCCTAAGGCCACGGTGACCATGGACACCTCCCAGCTGGGATGGGCATTGACTGGGTCACACAATCCAAGGCACCTGGTCCTCTCCAGAGACCAATCTGCATATAAGTGTCTTGGAGATGAGGGCAGTCCTTTTAGCGTTGCAAGCTCTTCCTGCCTCTCTTCCCATGGGGGCAGTTGCTATCCAGGTGGACAACATGTTGGTCGTCTTTTACATCAACAAAAAGGGGGGAAGCAGGTCTTACCCCTTATGTCAAGAAGCCATGAGATTGTGGGAGTAGGTGATCTCTTCCCGCTGCTTTCTTGTCGCAATGCACATTCCGAGGAAGTCAAACATTCTAGTGGATAGGCTCAGTAGAACCATTCTGATGCCTCATGAGTGGTCTGTCAATCCATCAGTGGCGAACATGATCTTCAAGAAATGGGGTCAACCTTGCTGCAATCCCTTCACCTGTTCTTTCGTTGCCAAGTGCAGTGAGTACTTTGCCCTGATTCTCCCCACAGGTGGAGTCCCCCAGAGATGCTCTGATCCATGCTTTACCCCCCGCCCAGTCTCCTTTATTCATATCCTCCTCTTCCCCTGATCCCCAGATTCCTCCAGAAAGCTCAGAGGTTGAAGTGCACATCATCCTCATTGCCCCATTCTGGCCTTGACAAGTTTGGTTCCCTTTTCTGTGGTCTCACTTTGTGTGTCCACCCTGGACTCTCACCCCCCTTCCAGATCTTCTCTCCCACCCTTTGGGGGACTGATACCTAGACATCCTCAGCCTGAAGCTGACCTCTTGGCTACTTCACTTCCTATGATGGCTTAGAGCTCCCACATTGTCCTCCCCTGTTCAGAAGAGTTGATTGCTCATAAAGAGTCCACCAGGAAAATTTACTCGCGTAAATGGAAGAGATTTTCTATTTGGGCTCAACAGCGCCAGTTAGACTCTTTGATGGCTCCTGTTCCAGCTATTTTAGATTTTTTGGCTCACATCTTTAATAGTGTAGCTAGCTTCTCCACGGTCAAGGTGCAATTGGCAGCCATCTTTGATTTCCATATGGGGAAGATTCTTCCTCCTTGGCGTCCACCAAAATATGTAAGACTTTTTTGAGGGGCATCTTTCTTCTTCACCCTCCAGTCAAAGATCTACGCCCCCTTGAGACCTCACTTTGGTGTTACAAGCCTTGGCTTCTGCTCCTTTGAACTAGCGGCCACAGTTGGTTTGCAGGTTTTGTCTTGGAAGATGGCCTTCTTAGTGACTTTCACCTCTGCTAAGAGGGTTTCGGAACTTCACTCCTTATCCATAAAAACCCCCCTTATCTGGTTTTCCACAATGATAGCTCCATAATCCCTCCTTTATGTCCAAGGATGCTTCAGAGGCCATCATTAACTGTTTAATCTCCCTGTCTTTTTTCCCAATCTCCAAAACCGGGGATAAAATACAAACTTGGTAAACCAAAAAGCATTAAACAAATGACAAACCAGGTAAACCAAACGAATGAGCTGTAGAAAGCACAAGTCCAAGGCTGATAATAAAAAATGTAAATTTAATGAAGTAAGCACACGCTTTCGGAGAACTCAGTGGCGCTCCTTCCTCAGACAAAAAAAGTTTTACATTTCTGAATAACAACCACATTTTTATACAATCAATTATGCTAATTAAGTGTGTTCAAACTAACAATTCACATAGACCCATAAGGGGGTGTGTTCCTATTACTAGCACCAGCAAACAAAGTACTTTCGTCCTAAAAGGTGCAAGTATAACAAACTAAAATCCTACTGCACCATAATTAAAAACCAACACAAAAAAGATTATTATAATCTTAAATAATCATCGATCCAATTAACTTCTCATTAAACCTATAAGCTTAAAACCATAAAAACGATAAAAACATATGTTCAACCTACCCATATTATCTTTTTAAAGACAAATTCTTTAAGATACAACTGATAGACACATGGTCATTCAGACCTGGGTACACATAGGCGGCTGTGCGAATCTGCCAGAAAAGTTCACAGATTTCCAAAAGAACCACCTCTAAAGTCACAATCAACTTTATTCACAACTGTAAACTTGAAAAAATGATCAGGGCAATAACCAATATGTCTAGCAAGGGCGTTGTTATGATCGCCTCTAGCTATGGCATATATGTGCTCATAGATGCGTGCTTGATTTTCCTTTCAGTTTTACCGATATAAAATGCATTGCATCTTTTGACAGCTAGCCACATAAACAACGCCCCTGGTCTCACAATTAAATTTGCCATTAATTTTATAGACCTGGTCTCTCAGCCTAATCTTAGCATCTATGCACACATGTTTACACTGCTTGCATGACCCACACTTTGTCATGCCTACCTTGTGAACTCTCATAATTTTTGGTTTAACCTCTAACAATGATTTCAAATTTTGCCCTCTCCTAAAGGTAACTTTAGGGCTGTCACCAAACTTATTAAGTAAATAAGGGTCTTCAGTAAGCAAGGATCAATTCTTATTTAGCACTTTGGAAATAGCCAAATGGTCTAAACTAAAGGTACACAAAAATCTAGTAGCAAAAGGGGCTGTTTGGTTCTTAAGTGAAACACTGTTCTCTATGTTGTCACCATGTGAGGCATGTCTAACCATAGACAAAATTGGTTTATAAAAACCTAAACTCCTTTTATTGGTGACTTCTGATTTTATGTCAAGAACAAGGCCTAAAGGATACTCTCTATTAATAAACATGCCAGTTAAACGCTCACATTCAGCTAAAAAATCTTCGTGATCTGAAACCATCCTAGCGGCCCTAACCATCTGCCCTTTTACGACAGCTCTTTTCTGATGTTTGGGATGGCTGCTAGTGTAGTAAAGGAATGCATTAGAATTAGTGGGTTTCCTGTAAATCTCACTCCTAAGGCTTTGATTTACATAACCCTTAGTCAACAAAATGTCTAGGAAACTAATACGATGTTCCTGTAGATTGTAAGTAAATTCTAAAAAGCTGGTCATGTTAGAAATCCTTTCTATAAAGGAAGGGACCAAAGAGGGATCCGCCTTCCACAATATGAACATGTCGTCCTGGTACCTAGTGTACCAGGTGACACAATCATTGAATACAATGTCAGAAAAAAGGAATGTCTTTTCCCAGTATGCCAACACACAGTTGGCAAAACTGCCCCCAGATGGTGAACCCATTGCTACACCAGAACGCTGCAGGTAAATATTAACTTCAAACAGCATAAAGTTAGAACTCAAAACAATTTCTAGTAGTGTTTCAACCAAGTAAACATTGTCGTCACTGACCTTTTTGTTCCTAAGAAATTCACTTACCCACTGTGTGCCAAGCTGTTGAGGAATAATGGTGTACAGGTCTTTAATGTCAATAGTTAGAAACCACCACACACTAGTAAAAGGGATAGTCCCTATGTCATGCAAGAAACCCCATGAGTCTTTACAAATTTGCAACTCGAGTTCTAGCAGTGGTTTCAAAATGTTGTCAACTAGTTTGGCACATGCATAGGTAATAGACCCACGGCCATCAACAATCGGGCGGAAAGGTGGGTCACTAGTGGATTTGTGAATCTTAGGAATACCAAACAAGACGGGGAGCTTAGGGGCCACCACCGTCATGAAATGGTAATGGTCAATGTCAATGACCCTTTCCAAAAATAGATCTTCAGTAATGCCTCTTATCCTAGAGTAAGCTTGATTCACTTCGTTGATAGTAACCAAAGTATAGAATTCCTTGTCTAACATGTTAAATATTTTGTCAACATATAGGTATTGGTCCATAAAGACGAGACCACCCCCCCTTGTCAGGCTTCATGACTCTAATGTGAGAGCGCAGCAATGTTGAAATAAAATCACGCTCAAGTTTAGTAATGTTTAACTTGTGTTTGTGTGAATGTAGGTTGCTCTTAGCTAAAGCCCTAAAGTCGAGCTCGCACATTTTCTCAAAACTCCGTAGAGCCTCATGCGGGGGGGGGGGGTTAAAAACACTAGGAATTCTAAGGTTACTATCGGTACAGCTTACAAAATTTTTGTCTTGCATTAAAATATTTAAGTTAAGTTTCCTCATGAACAATTTCAAATCTACAATAGTTTTGACAACATCAAAATGAGAGTCAGGCACAAAAGATAGACCCTTTGAAAAGAAGTCCACCATATCTTCACTGATGTCAAAACTAGTGTAGTTGTAGATTTTGAAATAATCTCTTCAGTCAACTATAATCACTGGGTCTTGTTGTGTGCTGGCTATCTCCTCCTCGGGTTTCTCCTGCTCCTGGAGTTGCCAAAATTGTTCCTCACCCGCGTGTTCGTCTGCTTGGGTTTGTTGTTCCTGGAAACCCCCCACCCCCTGGGGCATGTTGTTCTGACTACTTGCACTTGAAGAAGATGGCAACAGTTGCTCACTAGTGGCCGTGCCATGACCATTGTTGTTAGAATTGTCAATTAGGCACTCACTACGATGAAGAGGTTGTGGCTCTTCATTCTGGTTACCAAGCTCATCCTCCTCCTGATTAGCTAAATTTAGTGAATGTCCATTCAAGTCCACAACTTGACGCGGATAAGCTTTTTTGTTTGCATATTCACGAACGTCCCTTTCAATCTTTTTCTTCTTGGCATTAACCAGTTTACACATTGTGGCCTCAATACTGTTAAAAATACGAAGATATTCGTATTTATACCTTAAAAAGTCACTATCACCATTGATTTGATGTTCAAGAGCTTCCAACTCTTTTTGAAGGGCTTCGGCATCCTTGTTGTACTGTAGGATCAACAAGTTAATAAATTCAAAAGCCTGCTTGTCAAATAATGTGAGGAGGTCGTCATGAAACTGTGACCCCTCAACAAGTCCCACAGGAAATCGCCACTGCCGAAGCCCTTTAGGAACAACTTTTTTAACCAGACATTGTTGGAAATGTGATATTTCCAGTTTAAGTTTTCTGCATTTGAACAATTTTAAATCGAAAGCATTAATAAGTTGTAAAATATTACTTACGATTGGTTCAATATTGATAGACGTAGACATGTTATTTGCGTCAATATTAGTCTTTTCAAAAAAAATCAATGTTACTCAAAAAGCCACAAATGGTAGGAGCAGCCTGAGTCGTACCTGGATCGGGCGAGTTAGTATAAACTCTGTTGTTAGCCCTCGAAGGTGAATTTCCTTGATTCGCCTGCAAGCCTGGTGAATGAGAACCACGATTGCTGTTCGTGTCGTTACCAGTTAACCAGGCGTTAATACAATTAATTGTGGGTGGTTGCTGTCCCAGTTGAAGCGAAGACGATCCAGAACCGGAACACTGTACCTGTGGAATGCTGTTGCTAGCTTGAGAACTAGATAGTTGAAAAATGTCAAACCGCTGTGTGAGATTGTCTATACGGCCCATAATCATTTCCAAAAGAGCCGTTAAGTTACCGTCGGCGTTCGCCTCACGAATGGATGACTGGTTAATAGCAGAAAGTCCTCCCTGACTTTCCGACTGTGTAAATAAAGAGCCTTGAGGGGATGTTTCCTGACTGCTCATAGTGCTGTACACAAACCAGGTAAACCAAAAAGCACTAATCAAATGACAAACCAGGTAAACCAAACGAATGAGCTGTAGAAAGCACAAGTCCAAGGCTGATAATAAAAAATGTAAATTTAATGAAGTAAGCACACGCTTTCGGAGAACTCAGTGGCGCTCCTTCCTCAGACAAAAAAGTTTTACATCTCTGAATAACAACCACATTTTTATACAATCAATTATGCTAATTAAGTGTGTTCAAACTAACAAATCACATAGACCCATAAGGGGGTGTGTTCCTATTACTAGCACCAGCAAACAAAGTACTTTCGTCCTAAAAGGTGCAAGTATAACAAACTAAAATCCTACTGCACCATAATTAAAAACCAACACAAAAAAGATTATTATAATCTTAAATAATCGTCGATCCAATTAACTTCTCATTAAACCTATAAGCTTAAAACCATAAAAACGATGAAAACATATGTTCAACCTACCCATATTATCTTTTTAAAGACAAATTCTTTAAGATACAACGGATAGACACATGGTCATTCAGACCTGGGTACACATAGGCAGCTGTGCGAATCTGCCAGAAAAGTTCACAGATTTCCAAAAGATTTTGCCAAGGACCACCTCTAAAGTCACAATCAACTTTATTCACAACTGTAAACTTGAAAAAATGATCAGGGCAATAACCAATATGTCTAGCAAGGGCATTGTTATGATCGCCTCTTGCTATGGCATATATGTGCTCATAGATGCGCTGCTTGATTTTCCTTTCAGTTTTACCGATATAAAATGTGTTGCATCTTTGACAGCTAGCCACATAAACAACGCCCCTGGTCTCACAATTAAATTTGCCATTACACACCAATAAAAGGAGTTTAGGTTTTTATAAACCAATTTTGTCTATGGTTAGACATGCCTCACATGGTGACAACATAGAGAACAGTGTTTCACTTAAGAACCAAACAGCCCCTTTTGCTACTAGATTTTTGTGTACCTTTAGTTTAGACCATTTGGCTATTTTAAAAGTGCTAAATAAGAATTGGTCCTTGCTTATTGAAGACCCTTATTTACTTAATAAGTTTGGTGACAGCCCTAAAGTTACCTTTAGGAGAGGGCAAAATTTGAAATCATTGTTAGAGGTTAAACCAAAAATTATGAGAGTTCACAAGGTAGGCATGACAAAGTGTGGGTCATGCAAGCAGTGTAAACATGTGTGCATAGATGCTAAGATTAGGCTGAGAGACCAGGTCTATAAAATTAATGGCAGCCTATGTGTACCCAGGTCTGAATGACCATGTGTCTATCAGTTGTATCTTAAAGAATTTGTCTTTAAAAAGATAATATGGGTAGGTTGAACATATGTTTTCATCGTTTTTATGGTTTTAAGCTTATAGGTTTAATGAGAAGTTAATTGGATCGACGATTATTTAAGATTATAATAATCTTTTTTGTGTTGGTTTTTAATTATGGTGCAGTAGGATTTTAGTTTGTTATACTTGCACCTTTTAGGACGAAAGTACTTTGTTTGCTGGTGCTAGTAATAGGAACACACCCCCTTATGGGTCTATGTGATTTGTTAGTTTGAACACACTTAATTAGCATAATTGATTGTATAAAAATGTGGTTGTTATTCAGAGATGTAAAACTTTTTTGTCTGAGGAAGGAGCGCCATTGAGTTCTCCAAAAGCATGTGCTTACTTCATTAAATTTACATTTTTTATTGTCAGCCTTGGACTTGTGCTTTCTGCAGCTCATTCGTTTAGAAAATACAAACTTCATTTACTTCATGTTCGTAGACAGCTGTGTTTTTATTTGGATAGGACAAAATCTTTCAGGAAAACAGGCCAGCTTTTTGTCTCCTTTGCTACTTCCAGACTAGGTAGACCTATCATGAAAGTAACCTTAGGTAATTGGATCTCAAAGTGCATTGCATTGGCATATTCCAACAAAGGCATTTCACTTCCTAATCATGTCAAGGCCCACTCTACTCTGTCTGTATCTACCTCTGTGGCTTGTGGTCCAGAGTGCCTATTTATGACATTTGCTCTGCAGCTATATGGGCATCTTCTCTTATACCTTCATATCCCATTACAAGTTGGATGCCTGTTCCAGGAGTAGGGCGTCTTTTGGCTCTGCCGTGCTTCGGAATATTCTTCAGTGAGGGCCACCTGGGGGTTATGTAGCTAGGGACTCTGTCCCGCAGGTTGAAGACCAAACGAAGACAACAACTTCAGATAAAGTTATGTTCTTACCATAACATTCCATCTGAGTTGTTGCTTCATGTGTCCTCAACCTTTCACACCCTCCTATCCCCTTCTTCAGATCCTGGAAGGATCTGGGAGAGGTATCTCAGGTTCTTCCCTTTAAGCCCTGAGGTGTTCTGTGGATAGTGTGGATTACATTTGTTGGTGGTTTGGTTGTGCTTATGCATTTCTAGCAGCAAACTCAATTTGAAGGATAGAGGGAGAGTGGGGCATTATGGCTTGGAGAGGAGGGGCTCAGCTTTCGGCTTTGGAGTTTATGGCTGAGTTGGATCAGAGAAAGGATCCGATACCTGCAGGTTGAAGACAAATGAAGCAACAACTCAGTTGTAACGTTATGGTAAGAACATAACTTTTTTTATTTGAAAGGCATGCCTTTGATTTTCAATTTTGAAGTCTGGAGTGCAGCACAAATTAAACGTTATAGGGCTTCTTAAAGCTTTAAGTCAGCTATATTCTTCTGCTGCTTGTCACCCAGCATAGTAGATGATTACTGTATCCAGTTGGATTATTTTTCATATGAACTTTTGTTCTTTTTTTTTTTTTCCTTCTTTGATCACTTTTTATATCTTTTCTACATGGGTAAGTAAATGTGGGCTGTACTTCCAACTGTTTATTCTACTCAAGATCTCGGGTATGTGTATTTTTCTTACTGGTTAGCATTTAAAAGACATTGCTTAGAATATGTAGTATAAATATTAATGGTATTTATTTCAAAATTATGTAATATAAATTGTATATATTGAAGGAAAGATGTAATGTTCTTATTGCAAGAAATGCATGTAAGTGATGAACAATGTCAAATGCTTTTGTTCAGATATAAGTGGATAAAATATATTATTAGTAACTTTAACAGCTGGTGTGATAGTTTTAGAGAAAAGGTCATGTGTGTGTATACCGTTGATAAATATTTTAAAATTATTGAAAGGAGAGTATGCATTATTTCACTGTCAAACAGTAACATGAAGCTTTCTATATGTCTTTGTCTGTGTATTCTTATAAACTGTTTTTAGACCTCTGTTGTGTTAGGAGGGGACTGGAGTGTCCTGTATTAAATCTTAAATTAGATCTTACTTTCCTAAAAAGTATTATTTCATGAAATGTATGGTAAGTGTTTATTTAATTTCTTAGAATGTGAAAACATGGTTGATGGTTGGAAACTAAACTTTTTATATGTAATGTGTTATACATATGTGGCCCATTCAGTCAAGTTATGTACTGGAATTGATAAGTTTTTATAGTGAAGGATTTATTTAATATATTTTGTTTTTCTGTATGCCCTGGTGGAGCCACATAAAATCATTGCTACTGCATATGTAGTCACTCATGAGCTATATTTCACAACTTAGACTGTGTTTTTCACTGCTGTATTACTATTTTTTTTCTGAATCCCAGCTATGATTTCTGATACTGAATTTATAGTCAACTGAAAAAGGCATAATAGAAAATAACAGGGAAAACACAGCTTGGTTATCAACCCTCTTAAATAAAGGTAATGTAACAGCATGCATAATGTAGAACCAATGCATGATCATTTTTGTATATTTAAAAGCATGAAGTAAGGAGAAATAGTGGAGCAAGGAATCTGTTCACAGAGGTCTAGCTGCTAGCATTTAATATTCATCTCTTCATTTGTACTAGGAGAATGGTCTGCTCCTAATCTGCATTGCCATTGTAACTCACAAATTTCCAGTCTATTACAGTGTTCCCTCATAATTCGATACTAAGAAAGCAAACTTGTAGTACTTTGACCTCTCTAAAGTGTTTTCATACATTGCATTTTTTTTCTTTGTGGTGGTGTGTTCCTGTACTTTTGACAGTTTTCTAGTGGTCTTCCCCAAGAAAAAGATCTTGCTCACAGCCAAAGTTTTGATCTATGTTACAACTTTGGGGGTAAAAAGAAATGTTTAATAAAGCAAAATAAATAAATAAATAAAACATCAAGTACTACAGAGAGAAAAGTTGAAGTATAAATGAGCTTTTCTATTTACTCTCAACTTGATCAACAGCGGAGTAAGCTTATTAACCTGCATACACTTTCTCTGCAAAAAGACTTGCTAAATGCTTGCTTGACAGTCTGCAGTTTTGTCATATCAGGATCACATTTCCCACTGAGACCATATGAATCATTGAATAACTGTTTTTGTATATAATTACCCCTTTACTCAGCTGTGGGCTGATATTTATGTTAGGCTCATTTGTATAGTAAAATCTGCCTAAAGATAACTAGCTTCGAATGGTGAAACTAGTAGCTTTTGTTTAGTCTGCATTATTTATTTTTTATAATTTAGCAGTAATCCATATGTGTTTAGGTGTGGGTTATGCTTGGTCTACCCACACCCATATGGGGATTTTTATATTATACAGTGTCCTTATTTAAAAGAAGAAGAAATTACAAGGTACTGGCATTGTATTTCAGATCATCTTTGCTTTTCCAACTTGTCTGTTTTGGTTTGAAAAACTGGTGGGCAGCTTACTAATGTACTGTGTATCATGTGCATAGATCATATACAGGCCACCTTGCACAGACATTAGGCAAAGTGCACTTGTTGCCACTCGTCCCCCCCCCCCTTCAAGTGAGTAAGGAATGCTCATGCATCCTGCTGTTTATGGTAGGATGCTGGCACATATCCAATGAGTCAGTTTAAATAATTTTATAGTATTTCTGGTTTGCCTGCTTAGCATTCATTTTTTGGGGCTGCTTATTGTTATTTTTAAAATCAATTTTTATGTTTGATTTTCTTTAATAATTCCTTTCAGTAATGTATGTTGTTTATACATTTCAATTATTAATTTATGAGACAGTGTAGTGTGCAGTGGGACTCAGTAGTTGTATTCCTATATACTGAAATTGATTTTCCTTAATTATTTTTTGTTACTGTGAGTTGTTTCCATAATTCATTTCACTGTATTTCAGAGATTGGAAACTGTCGCCCAATTTTACCTCTCCCTGAACTCCAGTGAAATGAGTAGCAATCATGTTTTTCATCTCCTGTACTTTTGCATTTAAATGTATGTTTGCTAGTTCTGTACTGATTAGACCATCTTAAATGAAGATAATATAACAGCATGCATAATTAGGGTTGTCACCTTTTCAAATGGCCAAAGTGGGAAATTTTCGAAATACACATCAGATTTTACAGGCCGACACATACCCACAGTCAGTACAAAGGATAGAACTTTACTTTTTTGCCTAAATAAAAGCTTATTCTTGTAGCGGATTAGTTGCTTATTCTGTTTCTTGTAACATTTAGGTATTTTAGATACAGAAATTATTTTATGCAACTATTACATAACATATGGGACATAATTATGTCCTACAATCTCAGGACATTTGCCATTTTTAATATTTATTGTCAGGACACAACTGCCCAAAGAGGGACTGTCCCTCGCAAAGTGGGACAGGTGGTAACCCTATGCATAATATAGAAGCAATGCATTATCATTTTTGTTTTCTGTAGTTACTGCTGCTGTTTGCTGGTAAACAGGTTATTGTCTTCCACAGTTTCTTGCTGAATATTGGATCTGATGTCAGTTTTCATTAATTTCTCAACCACTGGGTTCAGATTCAATCCACTGATCCAACTCGGCCGATACTATAGCTCGTGGCCAGCTGAAACTCTGAAGCTCCTCCCTACCCACAGTGCACTATCCCCTATTATACCATGACCCCCCATTAATATTCCAAAACGTGCACACTGATTGGCCAGCGTGCACGTTGTAAATCGACTTATACTAATGGAAAAAGGTCCGGTCGCCCGGACTTTTTCCATTAGTATAAGTCTCTTTTAAAACACTGTCTCGCTATGTTAAAAGAGTTTAACATAGCGACACAGGTTTAAAAAAAGCAAGGAGATCTCCGTTGCTTTTTTAAAGCTGTCTCGCTTTGTTAAACTCCTTTAACATAGCGACACAGTGTGTAAAAACCAACAGAGAACTTGCTTTCTCCGTTGCTTTTTTTTAAACCTGTCTCGCTATGTTAAATGGGTTTAACATAGTGAGACAGCTTTAAAATAAGCAACGGAGATCTCCGTTGCTTATTTTAAAGCTGTCTCGCTTTGTTAAACCCATTTAACATAGCGAAACAGTGTTTTGCTATGTTAAATGGGTTTAACATAGCGAGACAGTAAAAAGCAATGGAGATCTTGCATTCTCCGTTGCTTTTGGCCACAGCTCTGATGTACTGCGTAGGCATGCGCAGTACATCAGAACTGCCGCGGATACCAGCCAGCTGCGGAAGGGCAGCAAAGAGGCATTATACAATGCCATTATTTAAGAAAAGTAATTATTTCTTTACTTAAATAATGTCATAGTATAATAGCAATAACCCACGCCTGGGTGTGGGTAATGCGGGATTTACACACGGTTGTCTTTGTTTGGTCCCTCGGGCAGATCTCTTTTTCTGATTTTTGCATATAGACATGGTCAGTTTGCTCTCGTGCATTTCTACAGATAAGTGACATTTTTTTTTGTTTCTTAAGGCTTTTTGTTCCTAAATTCTTTATTAGATAGTTGTATACCTTAGTATTCTTGTTACCATTGTTGGTATTTCCTTTCCTGTATCCTTAAAAACTTTTTAACTTTCTTTTACACACTTCTGTGTATTTTCTAATACCATTGTTGGTATTTCTTTCTCTTATCTTTATCTCCTTACCCTATAATAAAATATATCCTTCTGTTAGTTGGATATTCTTTCTTGTAAAATGCCTGAGAAAAGATTTAAGAAATGTAAAAAGTGCAGCTATAAGTTGCCTTATACTGATGCCCATGACCTTTGTGTTTATTGTTTGGGCCCCGACCATCTTAATACTGATTGTGGCATATGCAGCAGCTTTAATCCACTTGCTTTAGTGGACAGGTGAAACAAATTAATTTTGAAGCTGTTACTGCTGACCGCCTTTTCAGAAGCCATATCTGGAGCTCAACCATCCAAAATATCATGAAAGGACACTCCTAAAAAAGCCCCACAAGAAGTCTGGTTCTTCACTTCATCCACACAGCCTCCTCTCAAAAAAGCAAGATTGGATCAGAAGCAGTCAGGATCCAACATGTCTGCTATACCTCTGAAGATGCCATCAGATCAGAGTTCTTCAGCTTCGAAGATTCTTCCAAAGGTTCGATATTCTTTGTCAAATGACCTTGTTCCTTCAAGACTTCCATCTCCCTTCCCCGAGAGACAGTGGTCCAAGTCTTCATCCATTGCTTCATCTTGTTCTTCCAGGAGTCTCACACAAGCCAACATGGATAAAATAATGAGGAAGTTCCTTTTGGCACAAATACAAATGGGGGTTCTCCTGGCTCCAACCCTTTTGGATCAGGAAGCCTTAGCTAGATCTATCTCCAGTAATGGCTTCTTCTTCATTTCGGAGTCCTTGGATCTGAAGTCTGCCGAGACCATCTGGTTTGGATCCAAGAGTACTGATGTCCTCAGATCCGCATGTTTCTCTGAGTGCACTGCTGGCTCCAATGAGTTCAGAGCAGAGTGGCTCTCTGAACCGTAGTGTCACAGTCGGATTCCAGGTGTTAGAATCAACTCCAAGGTTTTTGGAGCATCTCTGCTCCTCTGAGCTTTGGCCCTGGAGAGCTTGGCTTGGGCGTCTGTCTCTGGTGGGTTGCCTTTGGGGCTGATGGAGCTGTTGAGACAGAAGCATGGCTTCTCGATGCTATCGGCTTCCTTCTCCTCAGGACGATCTGCCTTTGAAGTAGTGGAGAGAGTGTTCTCTGCTTCAGCAGAACAGAGAGTATGCCCCCCCTCAAGCTACATTCTGCATCCCATGTGTGTTTGCACCAAGAACCTGGACATTCAACTCCACAGGGACACCCAGTCCATACCCTCCAGACCACCCAGCAGGGCATTATCCTTTCTCCTGATACTTTCGCTGAGCATCTCACCGAGGAAGTACCCCAGAAGAGGAAGTGCAAAAGGGGAGGCATTTTGATTCTCCTCAGGAATTTGTCATGGAAGACGCAGATTTCGATGAAGGGGAAGAGTCTTCCAGGTCACCACTCAAAGACATCTCATTTGGAGGCATTCTGAAGATATTCAAGCAATTGGGTTGTTGGTCCTCCCAAAATCCTTCCCCAGGTGAATCAGTGTTTCTGGGGGCATTTGGATCTGGCCTCTCTACCTCCTGGGTGACACTGCCCACTGATGAGCTTATTGACTTGATCTCTCAAGGAGCGTGGAAGGAACCTGATGTGGTTGCACCCATCAGCGGAAGACCAGTCTGAATTCTGGCACCTCCGACAGGAAGGTAACATTGGAGCCAAGGGAGTACCTGTGGATGCCATGGTCTTGGTGTTGGCCATGAAGAAGGAACTTTGAGAACAAAGTTCCATTGTCCATCCCCCTAACAGAAAGTCCAGGGTGTTGGACAGGTTTGTGAAGCATGTCTATGCTTTATTTTCCCCAAACATCTTTATTAAATTTACACATATGACAAAGGCAATCTTACATTTATATTTAAGAAAAACATACAAAATTATATCACTTTAGTTGCAAACTAATACCCTTAAAACATCTGTAGTTGTAAACATTATACATCAGTTATAAACCATCTATTCATTGGTAGTTAAGCATTATATGGCTCATTCAAATCCTTCCTCTTAAACCTCATTCCTGCGCTGCATATCTTGTTCCCACAATTCCCATTTTTCCTATGTAGTTTGCTCCTTCCCTTTTCTAAAGATCCCAATTCCAGTTGTTTTATCTCTGTTACTGTATATTCATTATTTCTGGTAAAGTTGGTCTAGACTTTGATTTACATTTTCTAGTAATTGCTTTTTTTGGCAGCCACCATAATTAGATTCAGCAAGGCTATGTCTAGGTAATTCTGATTCTGTAGCATAACTCAAAAAAAATCATCTCTCCAGTGAGTCCATTCTACTCACCCAGCATCACTGACAGAGCGGTCTGCAGGGACTCCTGAAATCCGCCAGCTCATCACACTCCCAAAAAACATGTTCCCAGCGATCTCTTTCTTGCCCGTCACACCTCCAACATTTGCTATCCACCTGAGGAAAAATTCTTTGGAGATTACTTGGGATATAACAATACCTATGTAAACACTTCCAGGCAGAGATCCTAAATCTTTTAGACTTTGTTGCACGTATGGGAGATGTACATATATCCCCCCATTGTCTCTTTGTGAATTGTTTATTCAGTCTCTCTTCCTAATCCTTTCTAAGTTCCTCTGATTGATTTTTATAATTATCATGCAATATTTTACATGCTTTACTAATTACTCTTTTTTTAATGGCAGCTTCTGTTCTAGATTCTATTTAAAACTGTACCAGTGCTTAGCTTTCATTTAGGAGCCCCCTATTTCTTTTTCTTTGCCTATACTCTAATACCAATCCTTGATAGAAAAGGCAATCTCTAACCTGCAGTCCAAATAAATTCTTGGCCTCTTCCCGTTCTATTACCTTTCCCTTTTTATATGTTCCCAATGCCTTGGTTCCTTTGTCAGTGTTCTCCAATAAATTCCAGCCCCCTGTTGCCTATTATCTGTATCCCTGACCACAGTCAACCCCATCGGTAAAATCTCTTTTCTCCATTCTTCTTCTGGTTTGGTTTTTAGAATACTCCCTGCTATTTTATGAATATAATACTCTGTATGATTTTGGTTGATGTTCATCGTGTTACCCTGCTGCAGTCATCACACTTGGGTTATCCTGCCATCAGGCGGTCCCGCAGTCGGCCCGAATTCCAAAGTCTTGGTCCGGCGTCGGTTGCTGTCGCTTCTTCCCTGACATCAGTGCGCCAGGGGTATATAAGAGGCATCCAACGCCATTTTCTTCAGTCTTTCTTGCCGCGCGGTGCCCGAAGCAGAAGCAGTTCGCAAGTGCCGGTCGGCCGACACCTGAGATTTTCGATTTGAATTTCAGTCCAAAGTCTTCAGTGAAGCTAAGTACCCCGTTGGGGAACATTTTCTTGCCTCAGAAAAGTTAACAATTGCATTTCTTGTGGGAATCAAATACCTCATAAGGACTTCGATTTCTGTTGTATTCCTTGCCTAAGCCCAGACCACGATGTCACAGGTTGTCGGTTTTGCGCTAGGTTTAATAAACGAACTATCGTTTTGACTTCGCACGGCATTTCTTTGGTAGGAAATTTAATTATATCATGCCATCGGAGCAGCCGACGACCGCCATACATAAAAAACGCAAGGATAACGACAGGCAGCCTAGGAACAAGCCAGACTCCGAGGCCTAAGCTGGGCCTGTCACCGGTTCTCCGGTTTTCAGTGAGGCTCCTACGCAGCCCCTGACGACCGCAGAACTGGAACCCCAAACAGCTGCGGATTCCCAAGCGGAGCCTACTAGGCCGACGCAGCTATCTACCGACACCGGAGCAGAAGTAGACACCGGTGCAGTGGAAACACCTTCGGTTGCAGAAGGTGTCTTCAGACCGACTACACTCACCATTAAATCTTATGCTAAGCTTAAAACTTAACTGTACATCACTCTACAGTTCAAGGCCCCATGCCTAAGAAACAGATGCTTAAGATGGCTGAAGATTTGATTACCCTTATCAGGGGTTCCCATCCCCCTCATGATAAAAGACCAAGACAAGAGGAGGATTATGCATCCTCTGACCAGGCTTCTCTCTCCTCAGATTCCTCTGAGGAACAGGATTACACTTTTCCACCTTATGAAGACTGATGCTGAAGACTCTATTCCCTCATCATCTCCCCCTGAAGACTACTCCTTTGGGGAAACTTTACATACCATGAGAGAACATTTCCACTGGGAAGGCCAGGATTACTCAGATTCTAAGAAAAGGCTCCAAGAGTTCCTTTTACTACCCCAGCACAGACCTCTTGCTATCCCTCCTGTTTTAGATATTGTGGATGATGTTTACTTGGAGTCTAGTTTAAAAATTCTCTACCACCTGCTCCAGCCAAACCAGACAGATACTACAGAGTACCTGACTCACACAAATTCCTTTATAAAAGCCCTGTAGCTGACCCAGAAACAATTTCCTATGGTCCTAAGGGAGCAAAAGCTTCTATGGCTAAAAATCCTGTGCCCCCTGAAAGGGATTCCAGAGCCCTAGATAGATGGGGAAAGAAAATATACACTTCAGCAACTCTGGCTATGAGAGCTTTAAATTGCCAGTTTCACATGTTGAAATATCAGCAATTCCTAATGTCTTAGTTAAAACAAAAAATGAGCACACATTCAGAACAGTCTGAATTCAAGGAAATGCAGGATCTGTTGCATGCAACTGAACAGGTGGGCAAACATACTTTACAATGCGGATTTGATTCATTGGAAGCTTCCTGTAGAGCAGCTGTTACTGGCTCTGTCATATGTAGACATGCTTGGTTAAAAGAACAAACCCTCCCTGACCATGTTAAAGCAAAATTATTGGATGCACCTTTACAGCAGGATGTATTATTTGGTGTCAAAGCAGAAGAGGTTTTAAAGAAAATGGAGGATAAGGCAAAGTCTATGCAAACGGTCAAGGATTTTTTGCAGGTACAACCCCCTCGTTTCAGCAGAAATTGGCCAACAAAAAACTGGTCCTTTCCAGCTTCAGACAGATCACAGAGGGGCAAATACAGACGCTCAAGGGGCAGAGGTCAGTCACAGGGCCATTACAAACCTCGCCAATGGGGTTCTGCTACCCAGAAAAGAGGAGAAAACAGGCCCCAAGCTAGCAGAAGACAAACACAATGACTCTATCCTCAAACTACCAAGCAAATCTCTCCTGGCAGCTCCCTTGGGAGGAAAACTAACATTTTTTGCAGACAACTGGCACATCATCACAAAAGACAAATGGGTTCTAAACATGGTCTCTCAAGGATACAGATTCCACTTTCATACCTTACCAAGGATCAAAAGAATGCCAAACCTGCCACCAAATCAAAGGGCAGAGGCACAAAAATAAATTACAGCTATCATGGACATGAGAGCCATTCAACAGGTACCTACACAGGAGCAAGGACAAGGATTTTACTCAAGATTCTTCCTAGTCTCAAGAAAGGACAAAGCATGGAGACCCATTCTGGATCTTTCAATTCTGAACACCTATCTGCAAGTACCAAAATTCAAGATGCTAACGCTACAGCAGCTTCTTCCCATGCTGGGCAAGAATGCTTGGCTAGTCACTTTGGATCTCAAGGAGGCATACGTGCATGTCCCTATCAGACAAAATTGCAGAAGATACCTCCGCTTCATTGCAGGTTCAACACATTATCAAGTCTCTGCACTGCCCTTTGGCTTATCTACTGCGCCCAGGGTCTTCACAAAATGCCTGGCACCAGTAATTTCATACTGCAGACAAAGAGGAATTCAAATATACCCATACCTGGATGACTGCCTTATTCAAGCAGAAAGTAAGGCCATTCTTTTAAAGCATCTGGCATTTGTCAAACACCTTCTAAGTTGCCTAGGGTACACAGTAAATGAAAAGAAATCAAAACTAGTGCCCTCACAAAACATAACATTCCTGGGTGCCAGCTTGAATACAACGGCCCAGATGGCTTATCTCAAACCAGACAAACAACGACAGCTGATTCAATATTTCAAAATAATGGCAACAAAGACCCAACTCCCTGCAAGAAAAATTCTGCAGGCCTTGGGATTCATGATATCTTGCATACTACTAACACCATTTGCAAAACTGCATATGAGGAAATTACAATGGTACCTGAAAAGTGTATGGACTCAGCACAGCCACAGCTTGGAAACAATGATACCACTCATTCCCTGCCTTCAACAGGAGTTTCTATGGTGGGCACAGGCATGTCACCTCAACACGGGTCAGCCTTTCACCTTACCCACAGCCAGGCAAACTATGACAACAGATGCATCGGACTATGCCTGGGGAGCACACATGGCAGGGCAGTGCATTCAGGGCAAATGGACTTCAGATCAGAGGCATCTGCATATCAATCAAAAAGAAATGCTAGCAGTACAGAATGCCCTAACAGCTTTCAAGGACCTTCTACACCCAGGACAACTATTAATAAAGATAGACAATGCGACAGTAATGTGGTACATAAACAAGCAAGGGGGCACACATTCCTACCCTTTATGCAGGCAAGCAATGACCTTGTGGAACACTGCACTGTCTTACCAGGTTCAATTACAAGCACAATTCCTGCCAGGAAAGAAAAACACATTGGCAGACGACCTAAGCAGAAACATCATGGATCCACATGAATGGAAACTAGATCCACAAGTATTTGCAATAATAGCTCAAAAATGGGGACGCCCAGACATAGATCTGTTTGCAAGCCCCCACAACCACCAACTTCAAAAATTTTGCACAAGGACCTTCCATCCATTAGCTTGGAAAGTGGACGCCCTCTCATTCAGTTGGAAAACATTGACAATGTATGACTTCCTTCCACTGCCTCTTCTAGCAAAGGTACTGCTGAAAGTCAGATTAGAGAGGCCACAAATGATACTCGTTGCACCAGACTGGCCACGCCAGCATTGGTATCCAGTTTTAAGGAACATGGCCCACGGCCCACCATGGATTTTGCCACAAATTCCTCACCTGCTCACCCAGCGAGACAATCAGATTCTACACAGCCAGCTCAAGACTTTAAACCTGGCTGCATGGAAAATTACCTAAACAACCAGCCAACACCTTTATCCAAAGCTGTTATGGATGTCATTCTGGAGGCCAGGCGGCCCAGCACCAGGAAAACCTATTCAGACAAATGGAAAAGATTTTGCGCCTGGAACCAGGCTAAAGGCCTAAATCCCCTTGATCCAAACATCCCTCAGATTCTACAATATTTAACTGAGATGTTACACAAAGGATTTTCCTTTTCATCTATTAAGATCCACGCCTCAGCAATTTCAGCACGGATCCGCCTTTATTCTCACATCCACTCCTAAGACAGTACCTTAGAGGGGTTAAGAACTTAAGACCGCCAAGGAGAGCTCCAACACCTACTTGGGATCTCAACTTTGTTCTGGAAAAGCTTACACTGCCACTCTTCGAACCATTTTTTTCAGCTGATTTAAAATTTCTTTCATGGAAAACTGCCCTACTACTAGCAATAACCTCAGCAAGAAGAGTCTCAGAGCTACAGGCACTAATGGCAGTGGAGCCCTTCCTCATTTTTCATCAAGACAGAGTCTCTCTACAAACTATCCCTTCCTTTATGCCAAAGGTGGTATCCAGTGTGGCCCTAAACCAAACCATTCACTTGCCCACCTTCTTCCCAAATCCCTAGAACAAAGGAGAAAGACTCCTGCACTCTTTCGACATTCACAGGCAATTACGTTACTACTTGGATAAAACTAAGGCTGTCAGAAAAACTGACCATCTCTTTGTAGCCTATGCTACAGGATCACAAGGTAAAGCTATCTCAAAACAGACCATTTCTAAATGGATAGGGCATTGCATACGTTTCTGCTACTCACATCATGGAAAACCAGTACCTGCTAACATTAGGTCCCACTCCACCAGGGCTACAGCTACATCAACAGCCTTTCTCAGGGGAGTGCCAACCAAGGATATTCTGGAAGTTGCAACTTGGAGTTCAGTGCACACCTTCACCAAACACTACCACCTACCTCTATACTCTAAGACTAGAGCTGGTTTTGCCACTGCAGTTTTGCAGGGCCTACTAGCTTCTTCTAACCCTGTTTGACTCCACCTCCCATCCTTAGCTTTGGGATTCAACCCAAGTGTGATGACTGCAGCAGGGTAACACGATGAACATAGTACAGTTTTGTACCTACCATAAATGTAGATGTTCGAGTGTTCACCCTGCTGCAGTCCAGGTTACCCTCTCTCCATCCTCTCTGAAACAGCTGAACTTATCTCTACCACTCTATCGTATACTACCTCTGTGGTGTATTTGCTTGTGCTTATAGGTTTTGTTTTATTTTTTTATATATATATTGCTTGACGTCAGGGAAGAAGCGACAGCAACCGACGCTGGACCAAGACTTTGGAATTCGGGACGACTACGGGACCGCCTGACGGCAGGATAACCCAAGTGTGATGACTGCAGCAGGGTGAACACTCGACCATCTACATTTATGGTAGGTACAAAACTATACTTTCTTCTTAAGAGTCTGCATCCAAAATCCCAATCTCTCCTTATTTCTTGAGCTTCCTGCCTGTGTTAACATCATTCCTTTCCACTTGAATTATAGATCTGAAGTAGTTTACTTCATTTGGTCTTCAACCTGTGGGATACCGGATCTGTATCAGATCCAAGCCGGCAATCTCACTAGCATCTGCTCAGAACTCCAAGTTCCTTCCCTTACCCATAATACACCTCCACTACCTTCCAACCCCCAGATCTCGTTTGCCGTGGCTTGCTGAAGCATCATGATCTCCCGAGCTCTGAGTAGTAAGTGGGTTTTTGAAAGCTTTTAAAAAGCCTTTTTTCTCTAAATTTTAGTATAGTGTGTTAGTATAAGTTTCCCCTTCTCCTCCCCTCGCTGGTGCATCGTGGAATTAAACTTTGTTGTTGTTTAGCTTAGTTTGTTGGTGTACTTGCTTCCTCTCCCCCCTCAGTGTGTTCTGTGTGCTTGAGTTTGGTGAGTGGTTTAAGTGGGAAAACTAATAATTTTTTTTCTCTTCGTTTTCCCTCTCTTGTCTGAGTGGCTGATAGTAGCATGGCTAATAAGCCTGTGTTTAAAAAGTGCACTGAGTGTGGCCATAAATCGTCTCCAGCAGATGGCCGCACTCTTTGTGTAATGTGTTTGGGCATTTCCCATCTAAGTACCAACTGCTGCATATGCGCAGGTTTTAACCCGCGTGCAATCAAGGACAGGAAGGCTAAGTTGGCCCTGAAAGGCCTTCTTCCCACTTCTGAGGCGGTTGCCTTGTCCTCGGCTTTAGTCACAGTGGCTGCTGTCGCCACCTCTCCTTCCTCTCTTGCTTCTCCTCCCTCCCAGGCTGGGACTCAACCTCCCATTTCAAAGCCTGCAGAAGTGGAGCGGAAAAGGGGTAGAGAGAAGGAGAGAGAGAGAGACAAAATCCAGATCTGAGAAACGTAAGAGGTCCCCGGACCTCCCTTCACCTGCTAGAAGTCAGCAGAGGATCCGTGACTCCCCTTGGCTCCAATCTTCGAGATTTTCCCCAGAGCCGGAGGAGACATGATTTCCATTTAGGGCCTCGGTTCCTCGACCTGCAAGGTCGGAGTCCGTGGCCTCGTTGAGGTCCACGTGGCCCTTATCGGAAGTCGACATGAATAAAATGATGAGGAGGTTCATCTGTACTCAGATCCAGATGGGGGTCTTGCCAGCCCCCTCAAACTCAGGAGGGGGGAACTCGCTTCCTTTTTTTACACCAATTTCTCCTTCTCTGATCCCTCCACTGGGATGGCCTTAGTCAGGAGGTTGGCACCGACAGTACCTGCTTCCTCGACACAGACAGCTGCCTGGAGCATGTTGAATCCAACCAGCTTAGATCCGAGCCGCTCTCGGAGCCGGAGCTTGGGTGTCTGATCTGAGGCAGCTGAACTTTTTTCATCGGCTTGGCTTTGTCGGGTCAAGTTCCCTCCCTCAGAGCTCTGTCCACTTCTGGCCCGGCTCAGATTCTCACGTCGGACCCGGGGAGACCGGCTTCCTTATTGGTTCCCCAGGAGGTTTCTTTCTTCCTCGGCATTTGATGTGGTAGAAAGGGTTCTCTCCGCTGGATCAAGACCCCTGACTATCCCCTCGGCTTTTTCTATGAACCCCATCATTTTACCAGAGTGATAGCCCATGCTCTAGGAACCCCTGATGGTTCCCCCTGAGGAACAAGTGGCATGCGAGTTCCCCCCGGAGAGCCACACCGGAGATGTGCCTCACAAGCATATATGTAAGAGGAGGCACTTTGACTCCCCCGAGTCCCTCACCGGGGATACGGATTTGGATGATGGGGAAGGTTCCCCCAGGTCATCGCCCGAGGATGTTTCCTTTGGAGACATCATGGAAATCCCGTCCGCTCCCAAACCTTCTTCAGATGAGTCCGTGTTCCTTGAAGCTTTTGGCACAGGCCCATCTACTTCCTGGTTGTCCCCTCCTGCAGATCCCTTGGTGGACCTGATCATCTTGCGGGCCTGGAAGGAGCCGGACACCGTGGAACCAATCCCTAAAAGGCCTGATAAGATCTTGAGTCCACCTTCACATAGGCCAGTGTGGAGCAAGGGCTCCCCTGTAGACGCTATGGTGGAAGCAGTAGCCACAAAGGAGGAACTAGCCCAAGAGAGTTCCTCGGTTCATCCTCCTGACCGAGAGTCACAGATGACTGATGGCTTAAGGAAGCGGGTTTACGCATTAGCTACCTTTTCTGTTAGGGTGCTGAACTACCTGGCCCACGTCACGAGACTCCAGCGCGACCTGGTTAAGGAGCTGGTGGAGTCTCCTCCCAAGTCCATGTTGCAGGAGGACAGGGACTCGTTCTCCACAAGGATGGCCACTTTGAAAGCAGTCTCCAGCACATCCATGTGACTCCTTTCACATGCTACTGAAGGAGTGGCTAGGGTGGCTGGGGCTGGTGTGTCCATGAGGCGCCTGGCTCAGACTATGTCAGTTTTCGGAACCTTTCAAGGCATCCTTTGCCAATGCCCCTTATGATGGCTCTACTCGCTTTAGTAAGATCATCAAAGAGACTTTAGTCCAGAGTGAGAAGGATGGGAAGACACTGCCTGCCATCGGAATCTGCTTCTCAAACCCTCAGAGATCCTTTTCCCGGAATCAGAGAGGGCAAAAGAAAATGTGGTTCCGGAAGTCACAATATTCCCGGGACACTCTGGGCTCTTTTTCTTCCCCCTGAGGCAGAGGGGGACAGAATGGACACTGGCCCAGAGGGGGTATGAGGAATTTTGGGTCTCGAGAACCTTTCTCGGACAGGCCCGGACAGCAACCCTGAGGGGTTGCCCGACTGCTGTACTCAGGAGGCAGTTGCGGGACGATTGTCCTTGCACCTCGCGGCATGGGAGTCCATAACATCAGACTGCTGGGTGCTTCAGATCATATCCAGAGGATTCTGTATCCCCTTTGTGGTTCCTCCCAAACACCTCCCGGACGTACCACCCATGCAAAGGGAGGCAGCAGGACAGGAAATTTCCAAGCTGCTAGGAAAACGAGCCATCGAAACCATCCCCCCAGATCAGTCCGGATCTGGCTTCTATTCCAGGTTCTTTTTGGTGCCAAAGAAAACGGGGAACTTGAGGCCCATTCTGGACCTGTCTATCCTGAACCTGTCAGTTGCCAAAGAAAAATTCCGGATGGTCACTCTACAGTCCATCATGCCGTACCTGCAAGAGAGCGACTGGTGTGCTTGTTAGACCTCCAGGATGCTTACTATCACATAAAGGTGCACAGAAGCTCCAGGAGTTTCCTCTGCTTCCGGCTAGGAGTCAATCATTACCAGTTTCAAGTCGTACCATTTGATCTCACCACACACAGCCCCCAGGGTGTTCACCAAAGTGATGGCAGTGGTAGCGGCTGGTGAGGCTTCAGGGGATTCAGGTCTATCCGTACCTGGATGATTGGCTCCTCACTGCCCCCATCAGGCGTCTACTTTCTCAAACCAGAAATTATTTCTTAAAGCTTGCCCTGAATTTGGGGATCACAATCAATACACCCAAGCCACTTCTAAATCCTGTCCAGGTGATAGACTACATTGGGGCAAGGATAGATACATTACAGTGCAAAATCTTCCTGACCTTGGAGAGAGTACAGAACCTGTGGATGCATTTCTCTCTGATCTACTATTCTCATCTTCTGTCGGCAGAATCAGTGTTGCGGGCCTTAGGTTCAATGACAGTGACCATAACGCTTCTTCCGTGTGCCCAGTTACATATGAGAATTCTACAGTGGACGCTAGCTGTTCAATGGTCCCTGTTGGAACTTCCATTGTCGTATCCAGTACTACTCAGTCGAGTCTGTTGGTTGTCCCTTCTTTGTTGGATGTGTTCTCCGGACATCTTGGAGGGACGACCCTTTGTTCCAGCCCGTGTCCAAGCCACAGTGACCACGGACACCTCCCAACTCGGGTGGGGGGCATTGTTCGGGCAGGACAGTCCAAGGCCTGTGGTCCCCAGAAGAGACCAGCTTGCACATAAACGTTCTAGAGATGAGGGTAGTCTTTTTAGAGTTGCAGGCCCTTCATGCCTTTCTTCCTCTGGGAACCATTGCAATTCAGTTAGACAACATGTCAGTGATCTGGTATATCAACAGCCAGGGAGGGACCAGATCTTACCCCCTTTGTCACCAGGCCATGAGAGTGTGGGAATGGGCGATCTCCACTGGTCATTTTCTCATAGCAACGCACATTCCAGGATGGTCAAACATTCTAGCAGACAGGTTAAGTCGGACTATTCTGATGCCTTACGAGTGGTCTCTGAATCTTTCAGTAGCGGAGCAGATCTTCCTGGAGTGGGGTCAGCCTTACTGCGATCTCTTAACATCTCCTTCCAGCGCGAAGTGCAGTGAGTTTTTCACTCTGAATCCCTTGCCAGAGGACTCCCAGTCTTCTGTATGCTTACCCTCCAGCACCTCTTATGCCAAGGTTTCTACAGAAAGCTTGTTGACTGGGGAGCAAAGTGAATCCTCATTGCCCCATTTTGGCCTCGCCAGGTATGGTTTCCCTTCCTTTGGTCTCACCTTCTGGCTCTGCCCTGGGTCTTGGATCCCATTCAGGATCTGATTTCACACCAGTTGGGGGTTCCTCATCCGAACCTGGACAGGTTGAAGCTCACAGCTTGGGTGCTCCAGTTCCCATGATCGCTAGGACTCCTGGATTATCCTCTTCAGTTAGGTCTATTCTGGTGGCTGCTCATAAATCTTCAACCAGGAAGGTTTATCACAGTAAATGGAAACTTTTTTTCCTTTTGGGCCTCTCAAAGGAGTTTAGACCCCTTTATGGCTCCTACTTCTGCCATTCTTGATTTCCTAGCTGATATTTTTCAACAGGGAGCTAGTTCTTCTACTGTCAAGGTTCAGTTGGCTGCCATTTCTCATTTTCATTTGGGTGAGAATTCTGCAAACCACCAACGACCAGCAAAAAACGATAGTGAACACGCAGTAATGACGAAATAATGATTATTTATTTATAATTCCTTCAAATCCAGACCGGTTTCGGCTATTCAGCCTTTATCAATGAATACAATAAAGTTTTTTTTGAATGAAATGAAGCAGCCTGCATTTATACTAGTCTCTGATTACCTGGAAGCAATATTACAGCACCACCCAGTGGCTGGAGTAACAAAGTGCATGTTCCATTCTTGATTAAAGCATATGACCAATGACATAAAAATGCCAGAGGTGTAGATGTTAAGTCATATTTTTAAAGATAAAAATCAAAGCTCTGGAAGTAAGCCATTATATGACATACATATTACAAGGTAATAGACCAATACCATAGTCACTATTTGTGAATGCATATCATAGTGTAAAAAAGCAGAAAATATATACCACTAGTATATATATATATATATATATATATATATATATATATATATATATATTGAAGGGTGATAACCACAAGTTCAAAAGAACTGAATAATAATGAACCAAGTACTGATCATATAATATATTACAAAATAAGGCAAAAAGAGTATAGTGGCCTCATTTTCAGCTATATTATAGATTATAATAAATTGAAATAATATGCTTGTAGATAATACAAGTTCAACATTGTAATTGTACAATACTCAATGTTTAACGCCAACATACCGAATCTGAATACCAAACCATACATATACATATTCGTATCCTGAACAATTTTTTATCATGCTTTATAGAGTATAATATGAGCATTGGTAGGCCTAACCACCATTGAATGGTTCGTACTAATTCTTGATCTATATGAATGTTTGTTGTTGTAACCATGATTATGAAATCCTCCAGTGTTCAGTGAAACTCACAGATGGTCATTCAGACCTGGGGGGAATAAACATCCAAGGTTGGTTATCCAATATTGTTCCTTGTGGTTTAAAATGGTGTGCCAACCCTGTTGGTTGTTCCTATCTCCCTGAATTTTGTCAATGAGAATTCTGCCTCACTAGCCTCCTCCAGACATAGTAAAGCTTTTATTAAGGGACTTTTCTGTTACGCCTCCCCTATCAAGGGTCATGTTCCCCCATGGGACCTTACTATGGTTCTTCAAGCTCTGGTCGCTTCGCCTTTTGAACCCGCTGCAGCCACAGATCTAAAATTCTTATCTTGGAAAACAGCATTTCTCATGGCTATCACTTCTGCTAAAAGGGTTGCAGAACTACAAGTCTTGTCTGTCAAAGTTTCTTATATGATTTTCCACAAAGATAGGGTTTCCCTTCAGACCAATCCATCCTTTCTTCCCAAGGTGGCATCACCAGTTAATATCAGTCAAAACATCAATTTACCTGTTTTCTTTCCTAATTTTGCAAACAAAATGGAATACAAACTCCAGTTGTTGGATGTTCATAGACAGTTACGATTTTATTTACACAAGATCAAAACTTTCCGTAGATCCGATCAACTGTTTGTGTCGTTCTATAAACCCTTTTTGAGAGAGCCTATCTCTAAGGTCACTATTGCTAGGTGGATTTCCTCATGCATCCTTCAGGTCTATAAGGACAGAGGCATGTCTCCTCTGGGTCAGGTGAAAGCTCATTCCACTAGGTCCATGACTACTTCTGCAGCTTTTTTGGTCTAGAATCTTATTGGATGATATTTGTTCTGCAGCTATTTGGTCCTCATCTCATACCTTTATTTCTCACTACAAATTGGATTTGACTTCTAGAAGGAGAGCATTCTTTGGAGAGCATTCTTTGGTTCCGCTGTGTTCCGGAATATCCTTTCATGAGGGCCACCCAGGAGTTTAGTAGCTGGGGACTCAGGTTGAAGACCAAATAAAGTAAACTACTTCAAATAAAGAAATTATGTACTCACCATAATGTTCCATCTGAATAGTTCTACTTCATTTGTCTCCAACCGTCCCTCCCTCCTTCCCCCGGACCTTGTCATGTGAACAGCCTGCAGGCTGCAGTTATAGGTCATAAAGTATTTTTTCAGGTTGGGTTATCACTATAAAGATCAGCAAACTCGATCTGGGGGTTGGAAGGTAGTGGAGGTGTATTATGGGTAAGGGGAGGAGCTTGGAGCTCGGAGCAGATGCTAGTGAGATTGCCGGCTCGGATCCGATACGGATCCAGCATCCCATAGGTTGAAGACAAATGAAGTAGAACTACTCAGATGGAATGTTATGATGAGTGCATAACTTCTTTTTTTCAGCTTGTGCTATGTATAAGAGCCTTAAATGTGTTGCTCTGAAATATCCTCTCAAATTAGGTAATCCTAGTCCACCTTGTTCTATTGGTCGAATCAGTTTATCCCACTTGACCCTTGCTGTCTTCCCTTCCCAGGTAAAATCCTTCAACTCTTTCTTAATTGCTATCCACAACTTCTCCTCCAGTTGATAAAAGTATGCCTGACCTGTGCATGAGACTAAAGGAACCAAAAACCTTTTAATGGCTTGTATCTTGGCATCCATATCCACATAACAAAATTTCCAGTTTCTCAATTTTTATATTATCTTCTATTTAGTCACTTCCTACATATCCTTAGCTACCACCACAGAGTAATTTCTAATCCATAATCCTAAATACTTTTATCATGTCCCCATAATATGGTGTGACCAGTTTGTGTGTGGGTACATAATTTACCGCTAGTACCTTTATTTTAGCTTCATTAAGTTTGTATCCCAAGTAGAGTTGAGACTGTTTTAAAATGTTCCACAACACTCCAGTGTCCCTTTCTTGTTTTGTCATGTATAAAATAATATCATCTGCAAATATAACCAGCTTTTCGTGACTACCATACCAGTTATATCCTTGAATTTCTGGGTCCCTTATTTTCTTTGCCAGTGGTTCTAAATACACTGCTAACAGCAAAGGGGAAAGCAGACAACCCTGCCTGGCTCCTCTACTCAAGCAGAAATTATTGGAGAGGACCACACCCACTTTAATTCGCACCTCCGATCCCTCATATATTCTTTTGATCAGTCTTATAATTGTATCAGGGAAAGCAAATGCTTCCATTGCCCTGCTCATGAAGTCCCAGTCTGCTCTGTCAAATGCTTTCTCTGCATCCACGACCCACCAATAAAAGTGGTACTTTCTTGCATTCTGCTTCCGTCTGGATCATTAGTGTTCTGTTAATATTGTCAAATGTTTGCCTCCCCTCCACAAAACCACACTGATCCATATCTAACAATTTTGGCATCACTTTTTCCATTTTTTAGCCATTATAGACATAAACACTTTATAATCGTGGTTTAGTATTGAAATGGTAGATACTATAATGAAAGTCAGCACCATAAGGACCAAAATAGTATTTTAATAATATCAAATTCCAGACCGGTTTCGGCAAATAGCCTTCATCAGTGATATCCATAAACATATTGAATGGTTTAAATACACAGTGTCCCATCATTTGCTCTTACATCACTTCCACCATAATTAGTGCAAAAAACTTTGAAAATGCAAAAAGAAAGATAAATGAATGCATCACATTATGTCATTCAAACCAGGTGAGAATAACCCCCCTAATTTAATAATCCATTTCCTTTCTTTTTGATTCAAAATATAATGCCATCCTGTTTTAAAGGGGTCTATATTATATTGTCGCAAGCTGACAATATCGAATCTGATATTGTCGGCACGACACTATCGAAAGCGAAGAATATCGGTCGGGTAAACGGAAATCTCCTTAGGGGGAGATTTCCGTTTATTTCAATGTAGTGCAGTCTCGGAGTTGGTATATTTAAGTAGCGGGGGGTGTGGGGGTGCAGGGGGGCTTGCCCCCTTGCCTACGCCCTTTAGTTTTTTTTTGTTTTTTTTATACTGGTTCGATGTTTGATATTTATTGCTTCGATACAGTAAAATTTCGACGAGGTAATATAAATGCGTTTTAAAGGCTCTATTGCCCATGACCTTATCAATTACTACAAAAGTATACCTAGCTGTAGTGTGTACTTGAGAATGTCTGTATAGGGGATTTGTAATTCTTTGGTTTTGTATGTCACTAAGATGTTCAGACATGTGACAACACAAAGATCTCGACGTCTGCCCCACATAAAAGGCAGAGCAAGTGCAGCTGACCAAATAAACCACCCAGTCTGACCCACAATTAGCGAAAAAACGTATGTCAAAAAATAGGCTTGTGTTTTTACTTGTAAATTGTTTAGTCTTAAGCATGTGTTTGTAGAATACACAGTGTCCACACGGATATGAGCCCACAAGCCTTTCTCCTGTGATTGTTAGTTGTTGTCCTTCCTGATCCCCCTATGGAGCTTCTTGAAATAGGCAAAGTGAGAACCCAGAGATGTTCTTCGTCTTCCCTTGCTGCAGTCCTGACTATAGTCTTTTTGCATGGTCCGATGCAGAAGCAATTGTGCAGGTTGGCGTTCTGAGATTTGTTTCAGACAACATTTTGGTTTTTCTTGCCTCAGTATTTAACCGGATGTCAGAAAAAGTGAATAACTGTATTTCTTGTGGGAAGCAGATTTATCATACATTGTGTATTCCTTGTTTCGTTGTTGGTTGCGTGTGTGCTAGATTAACAAGCGCACTATAGAGGAGGCTTGATTGTGCTAGGTTAGTGTTTGGGAAGCGTTGCAATTATAATATGCGGATGCTCGGATAAAACAGTGAAGCCTAGGGGTGAGGAACCGGCAGTCCTGGGCGTCGGTTCTATAAGAGGTTTTGCCAGGTGTCTCTATGGAGTCTCAGGCAGATACTTTACTGTTACAGGATGTGCCCTCTCTGGAGGTAGGCCAGGCTGAGGGGGCTTCTCAGGTAACTGTTCTTCCCTCTCTTCCCAAGGTAGTTAGGGCCTCTCCTTCTGTTGCCAAAGCTTCTTTTAGAGGTAGGCCAAGTTCAGCTTCTGTGGGGGCTTCTCCTAGCATTTGGCTCTGTGCCTAAGAAACATATGCTTAAAATGGCAGAAGATTTGATTACTCTGATTAGAGGTTCTATGCCCCCGCCTGATAAGAGGCCTAGGGTGGAACAGGAGTTTGATAGTTTTGAACAGTGTTCACAGGCTTCAGAGTCTTCTGTGGAAGACTTGCATGAGTTTCCTGCTTATTCTGATTCTGATGTGGATGATTCCACTCCTACAGCTTCTCCTCCTGAGGATTTTTCATTTTCAGAGACTCTTCACTCCATGAGGGAGCACTTTAAATGGGAAGGCCAGGATTACTCTGATTCAGGAAAAGGCTTAGGGAATTCTTGTTTTACCCCAGCATAGGCCATTAGCTATTCCTCCTGTGTTGAATGTGGTGGAGGATGTTTTGGCTTCCCTGAACCCTGACTCCTTGCCTCCTGCTCCTGTTAAGCCTGATAGGTATTATAGGGTGCAGCTCATAAGTATTTGTTTAAGAGTCCCAGTAGGACCCAGAAACTGTTTCTCAGGGGCCTAAAGGTGTTAAAGCTTCTGTGGTTAAAATCCTGTACCCTCTGATAAAGAAGCAGGGCTTTGGATAGGTGGGGTAAGAAAGTATATACTTCTTCCACTCTAGCCATGAGGCGTTGAATTGTCAGTTTCATATGCTGAAATATCAGAATTATCTCCTTTCACAATTGAAATCTAAGGTGGATGCTTTGGCGGAAGGTATTGAGTGTAAAGAATTGCTGGATTTGGTTCATGTGTCTGAACAAGTGGGTAAGCATTCTTTGCAGTGTGGTTTTGATGCTGTTCAGGCCTCCTCGGGGTGGCTGCTACTAGTTCTGTTCTAGGCATGCCTGGTTGAAGGATCAGAATTTAGCTGAGCATGTTAAGACCAGGATTTTGGATGCTCCTTTACAGTCTGATGTGTTGTTTGGACCGCCTGTGGAAGCAGTTTTAAAGAAAATGGAGGACAAAGCTAAGTCTATGCAGACTGTTAAAGAATTTTGCAGGTGCAGCCGTTTAGTAGAAATTGGCCTGCTAAGGGGTGGACATATCCTGCTTATGGTTCCCAGTCTAGGGGTAGGTCGGCCTAGATCAGACAGTTCACCTGCTCAGACTTCTGGTGAGGGCAGGGGTCAGTCCTTTCGTAAGCAGAACCAATGACCTGCCTTTTCAGCTGCCAGTGGACTCTCGTCTGGCAGTTCCTTTGGGAGGAAGATTGTCTCTTTTCAAAGAAAATTGGGATTTAATCACTCAAGACAGATGGGTGCTGGATATCATTCATCACGGTTACAGATTTTATTTCCACACAATGCCCCTTTCAAAGGCATGCCAGATGTTCCTCCTCCACAAAGAAAAGAGGCTCACAAGCAAGTTTCTCAGTTACTCCAGATAGGGGCCATTCAGCCAGTCCCTGTATCAGAAAGTTTTATTCTCGCCTGTTCCTAGTCCCAAAGAAGGGAACACGTGGAGACCAATTTTGGATTTATCTATCCTCAACACTTATCTGGACATTCCCAAGTTCAAGATGTTGACGTTACAGCAACTGTTACCTCTGCTGGGCAAGGATCACTGGATGGTAACTTTGGATCTCAAGGAAGCCTACCTTCATGTGCCTATAAGGCTAAGTTGCAGAAAGTATCTGAACTGGAGATTTTCATTATCAGTTCTCTGCATTGCCCTTTGGCTTATCTAGTATTCACAAAGGTTCTGGCTCCAGTGATAGCTTACTTCAGGCTTCAAGGCATTCAAATCTATCCTTACTTGGACGACTGCCTGATTCTGGCTCAAGAAAAGGAAGACCTTCTACAGCATCTGGAATATGTCATAGCAGTGCTAAGATGCCTAGGGTATTCTGTGAACGAAATAAAGTCCAGTCTAGTACCCTCTCAAGACATGTGCTTTCTGGGTGTGCAACTGAATACAGCAGCCCAGATGGCCTTTTTAACCCTGGACAAACAAAAGAGTCTGTCACTTTACTTCCATCAACTATCTCATCAGTCCGTGCTGACTGCAAGGGACAGTCCTTCAATTATTAGGTTTGCATCTTATATTCTGGTGCTTCCCAATGCCAAACTGCATATGAGGAAGCTGCAATGGTATCTCAAAATGTATGGACACAGCACTGCCAAGATTTCGACACTGTCATTCACATAATACCTTGCCTTCAAAGGGAATTTGTGGTGTAGGGCTCAGGAATCCTAAAAACAAGGGACTCTCTGTGACCAGTCAAATTTTAACGACAGATGCCTCGGACACTGCTTGGGAGCTCATCTAAATGGAAAGTGGATACAAGACAAGTGGCCTGCCAGACTACAGCATCTACATATCAACATGAAGGAGATGTTAGCAGTCCAGTTTGCATTGATGCGTTCAAAAGAGTTACTCTTCCAGGGCAGGTGTTGATTCAAACAGACAACACAACTGTCATGTGGTACATCAACAAGCAGGGGAACACATTCTTATCCTCTATGCAGGCAAGCAATGATTTTATCAACTGACTCTTCAGGGCAAGGTTTCTGCCAGATGCACAGCACTCCCTAGCAGATGTATTAAGCAGACAAATCATGGATAAACTGGATCTTCATGTATTTCAGAAATTGACAGTGTCATGGGGAACTCCAGACATAGATCTGTTCGCTTCTCCACTAAACCACCAGCTGCCAAAGTATTGCACAAAGGGGTTTCATCACACAGCTTGGAAAGTGGATGCTCTGTCTTTCAGTTGGAAAAACCTTCATGTCTATGCCTTTCCACCTCTGCCTCTTCTTCCAAAGGTATTATTAAAGGTCAGACAAGACAGGCCAAGGATGATTTTGATAGCTCCAGATTGGCAGTCTTGTAACCTCTGATTCCTCATCTGTTATCTCAGAAGGACGGTCATCTGCTCAATGTCAAGCTTCAATCTCTTCATCTCACAGGGTCTCAGCTTCCTCAACAAGTTTTAAATGTGATTATGGAAGCTAGAAGGCCTAGTACTAGGAGAAAAATGGAAGAGATTTTTATTTGTGTGGCTCTTCAATATCTTACTGAATTATTGGACAAAGGTTTGTCCTTCTCTTCCATAAAGATTCATGCTGCAGCAATTTCAGCTCACTATGATTGTGACCCACCTTTGTTTTCGCATCCTTTGTTCAAGCAGTTTCTTAGAGGGCAAAATATAAGACCCCCCCGTAGAGCTCCTACTCCTGCTTGGGATCTCAATTTTGTGTTGGAAAAACTTACTCTACAACCTTTTGAGCCTGCAGCTACTGCTGAATTGAAATATTTGTCATGGAAGACTGCTTTTCTGTTGGCTATTACTTCTGCAAGAAGGTAATCCTTCCTTTATGCCTAAGGTGGTTTCTAGTGTGGCTTTAAACCAAACTATTCATTTGCCTACGTTTTTGCAGATCCTCAAAATAAAGGGGAAAAGATTTTACACACTTTAGATGTACACAGTCTCAGCAGTTACTTGTTTCTTTCCTGTGTCAAAACAAACTATTTCTAGGTGGATTGGCTTTTGCATTGCATTTTGTTATTCCCATCATGGCAAAGAGGTTCCAGCTGGGATTAGGCCTCATTCCACAGGCATTATCACCTGCCTATATACTAAGACTAGGGGCTGGTTTGCCACAGCTGTTTTACAAGGCATGTTGTCAGCTCCTGCTACTTGTTTTGTACCTACCATAAATGTAGATCTCCTCCTTCCCTCTGTGTTTCAGGGTGGTTGTGTAGGTGAGTTTACATGCTTATATTTTTGTATATATTGCTGTATATATTGTACATGTTTTGGGACTTGTCTTTTTGGGTCTTCTGACATCTGGGGCAAGAAAAACATCTACATTTATGGTAGGTACAAAACTGTACTTTTTTCCTTTTCGAAAAGAAAATTGACACTTCTCAGGTAAAATGCAGCCCAGTTCATCATTGGATGTAAGAATATTCCAGTGTTTATGAATTACATTTTTCAATAAGCCCACATTTCTGCTATATGTTGTTACCATTCGTATAGTATCTGACCTCTGTCTATGCTCTTTAGGTCTGTATTGCAACAGTTCAGATCTCTGTTGGTTAGTAGCCCAATTGCTAGCTCCAATAACATTACTCCCTCTATATCCTCTGTCAAAAAATCTGTTAGTAAGATCTTGTTTAATGGTGTGAAAGCCTTCAGAAGAACAAATTCTTCTGATCCTCAGAAACTGAGACTTTGGGATATTCCAGATAGTGTGCCTAGGATGTGGGCTAGACACATACAACAGATTATTATATTGCGGGTATTTTCTGTATACTGAGGTCTGTAATGTATGCTTTGAAAGATGCAAAATCCTAACATCAAGGAAATTAATTTCCTCCCTACTGTACGTTAAAGTGAATTCCATACCCGACTTGTTTTCATTAATATATTGCACAAATTCCATAAGATAGTCAATGTCCTCCCACTAGACTAGCCAACAATTGTCCAGGAATCTTCTCCATATGTCAATTTCCGGCAAAAAAAAATGTTATGGTCATCATAGTAAATGATCTGTTCTTCTATATAACCCATGAACAGATCAGCATAAATAGGGGCAAAAGTTGCCCCCATAGCTGTACCTTGGGTTTGCCAATAATACTCACCCTTGAAATAGAAGACATTTTTGGTTAAGACATGTTCCGTCAAGCATACAAGCAGTGTATTGAATCCTGGAGTATAAAGTTCTACCCTGTTAAGCCAGTACTCCAAGGCTTGCAAGCCTGCCCAGTGAGGAATACTGGTATAAAGTGACTTGGCATCTAATGTGCACATCAACCAAGTGGACTCTAACTGGGAATCAGACACTATCTGTAGGAATTCTGTTGTATCTGTAATTCTAGTTCTAACATGTTGCAATAATGGCTGTAAATATTGGGTCAAGAACATAGATAGAGGCTCAGTAAGAGAACCTATTCCCGACAGAATCGGTCTTCCAGGGGGTTTATTAAGATCTTTGTGAATTTTGGGCAGAAGGTATAGGTATTGCTTACCAGGCTCCCTTACTGTAAGATGTTGTCTAACTCATTCACTGATGATACCTTCATCCACTGCTTTTTCCAAAAATGCATCAATTGCTTTCTTAAAATTAAGGGTGGGGTCAATATGCATGTTCATATAGTGCTGAGGGTTAGTAATTTGCCTATTTCCCTCAGCCCAGTAATAACTGGAATCCATGACTACTATTGCCCCACCCTTATCAGCCGGTAGGGTGGTAATCTCAGTGTTTCCCTGGAGTTCCTTAAGTGCATGTTGCTCCCCTTTGGACAAATTATGTCTCAATACCTGAAAAGGACACAACTTAAAATGTATATCCTTCAGAACTGCTTGTTGAAAGATGGACACATGTTTATTCATAGGTGGAGCGAAACTTGTGAAAATGGAATTCAGTAGATCTTTGAGGTGCATCCTGTGTACCAAAAAATAATTTCAAATTTAGTTTTCCACAAAAAGCTGTAATGTCAATAACCAAATAGTTTTCATCAGTGAAAAAGCCAGGAATGTAGTTCAACCTTTTATTGAGAAGTTGAGTCTCATCAGAAAACAATGTATGCTTTGAAATATTGTGTACATTGGAATACTCAGTAGTTATTTGACCATTGATTGTAACAGATTTTCTATACTGTCTACCCTTGTGCTTGCATCCACCCGTGTCTGTCCTACCCCTAAAGGGTGATCCTGAATCCTCCCCTTCTTGGATTCCGGGGAAATCACTGACATAAATGCTATCAGTGTCAGTAGCCGAGGATTCCTCTCCTGAAGTGCTAAAACCATGACCTGTTTTTTTGAGAATGGAGCAAGGTCTTTTTCTATGGGTATGTGACCCATATTGATTACCCTTTGTAAACCTAATGCTCCTCTGGGATTCAAAAGGCCTGCCCTTGTCATAGTCCTCCACATCCCTGTTAAATGTGCGCAACTTCTTTTCTTTTGTTTGGTTTTCAAATGATAAAAGCTCCCTAGAGAGTTTGCTCAAGTTGTCGGTGTATGGTGACTGGCCCTCACTATCCTTTACTTCCTCACACAATCTTTTAACATCATTCATATTCTGTTCCACAATCCTTTCATAATAGGAAGTCAGTATGTCAACAAAGGCCATAGATGCCTTTTGTTGTGCCATATTCCACTCTGTAATCAAAATATCATCAGGTTTATCCACCAATGGCTGAATTTTAACCCTCAGCCCCCTCGCGTGTAATATTTCTGTTCTGGTACACCTTAAGCAGTTTTAGATGCCAAATATTTGTGCGTAAGGTCTTCATATTTTTACCTAATTTGCTGAAGAGCAAGTTACAGCCGTCAACTGGATCAACCTGGCCTATTTCTATAGTGCCATCACTTTTAAAACTCAGATCGAACAATTTAATGTTATCCCGGTCAGCAAAAAGGCCCAACAGTATGTTGTTCAAATCCATGACAATAAGCCCCTAACTTGCACAACAATGAACAGAGAGGCTACTCAGAACACTGATGATCCGAATAAAGGCACAAAAAGGGAGGGAAACTGAGGAACCAGCTGCACACCAACCACTCAGCAAAGGTCCAGGGATTCACTTCAAATTTCACTTAGACTATATGTTGCTCAACAAAACAGCAGACAGTGGTGACTGAACAGACAAGGTGCAAAAGGCCCAATGAAGCCCTGAAAAAGATTTTTTAGAGCAATAGTTTCAGAGAGTATGTATACCTCCTCCATATAATTGACACTGCATAAACATACCTAGTATAACATTATCCCAAATTGTCCAAAACAAAAATGTAAACATACCTATAGGTACATTAATAATGCCAAGTGATATGGCTGCAATCCAATCTAGTTAAATCCCAGTTAGGGTATATCCACATATAATCAAACATTCAAAAGGCAGTTGAACATTTACAAACATCACACAGTGAGATATTTTGCTTTTTGTGGACAAGCTGAATGTATGTCCAGAACACACATAATATGTAAACATATATCATAGCCTATATGTTCTTCACTGTATAAAACTTTGTACATTAACAAAACCCCCTTTAGAAATTATCCATTTACATGGAATCCAATTCCCTGGCACCCTGTACAATTAAGCAATACTATTTCCAAGTGTGGCAATTAGTTAAATAATATACTAGGTACATACAAAGTAGGAATCAAGAGCAATAATTCTATTCGCATTAGTCTACTCCCAACTATAGACTTTTGTTATTTCCCAATATCTCAGTCAAAGTTAGTTAAGAGATCCACTGCAACTTACAAAATTTTCTCTATAATTTCCAAAATGCTTGTCATTAAGAGGTGTGACAATTTCCTACAACAATCCAGTGGTTTCATATATCCTTTCAGGTAGAAACAGGAACATATCCTGAATAATCTCAACCAATAAACCATGTAAGGAGCAGTTTCTACATCCTACAGAATTCTAACAATGAATAATCCTTCCTTTTTTAGGGACGACCTTACTAAATACATATCCAAGTCAAATAGACAAAAGTGTAGTCAAAGTTGTCCAGTAACTATAAATCCTAACTAATATATTCTTCACATTATAGAACTTAATTCTTTAATCAGAGCAGTGACTCCTTTACAAAATGTCTAAATCATGGCAAATGGTATAATGGTTTGCAAAAACCATCCAACAATTACATACATCCCTTCTATTAATCACAATACTTCAATCCAACAGTTTCCATACATCCCATATAATACTCACAATAATATGCCCAAAAAGGAGATACCATACAGAATGACATTACAAGGTTCCATTCATGGGTCCATAACAATGTTAGTCTCCCAAAATATGTATATTCTTCATTGCTGTCAACCCTTGTTAAAAAAAAACACCACCAGTAATGGAACTGTAGCCCAAAAGAGCATCAGTCATGTAGATCGAACTGGGCGATGTATGTAGAAATGATAGTCAATCAAAAGGCAGATGACCAAAAACATTTTTGTAAAAAGTTAGAAAAAGCACATACATATATTGTTTAGGAATTATATTGCACCCTTTCAATCAAAAAACTCATCCGCTGAATGATGACTACCATAAACTGTTGATTTACAATCCTATTAGTGCATAAACATTTAAAATGGCCGCAAAGTGTCTCTCTACCCCAACATGAATCCTCCCAACTTCAAAATTACAATCCAAAAGCCAGAAAGTCAGATAAAGCACATACATAAATCATTTGAATGTTATACTGCACCCTTCTGACTGTAAAACAAATGCGCTAAATACCAACCACTGTATACTGCTAATTTTCAACACAACTTCTGTACAGGCATTTGAAAATGACCGTAATGTGGCACTCTGACAAACATTTGAAATGCCTGTCATTGAATAGTATAGTGGTTTATAAAAAACAAGCCAACAGTTACATACATCCCTTCTAGTAATCACAATAATTCAATCAAACAGTTTTATACATAGTATTCACAGTAATATGCCCTGAAAAGAGATACCATACAAAGTGACATTCCAAAGTTCCATTCATGGGTCCATAACAATGTTAGTGTCCCAAAATGTGTGTATTCTTCATTGTGTCGTTCCCTTGTTAAAATATTAAAAAAACACCTACTATATTGGAACTGTATCCCAGAAGATCATCGAAAATGTGGATCGGATTGGGCAATATATAAGAATTGATAGTTAGTCAAGAAGCAGATGACAAAAATAGTTATGAAAAGTTAAAAAAAGCACATACATAAATCATTTAGGAGTTATATTGCACCCTTTTAACCAAAAAGTACATCCGCTGAATGATGACCACCATAAACTGTTGATTTACAGTCCCACTTATGCACGAACATTTAAGATGGCCGCAAGGTATCTCTTTACCCCAACATAAATTCTTCCAACTTCAAAATAACAGTCCAAAAGTCAGATAGTCAGAAAAAGCACATACATGAATCATTTGGATGTTATACTACACCCTTCCAACCATGGTGGGAGTCTGCTAAATAACAGCCACTGTATACTGCTAATTTTCAGCCCAACTTCTGTGCCATTTTGAAATGGCCACAATATAACACTCAACCCCAACAAACATCCTTACGACTTTCAAGCAGCAATTCAGAAGTCCCGATCCAGTCCACAGGAAAGTCAGCACCAAAATATAAATAATCCAAAACAAATAGAATCGTTGCAAAACTAAATGAAGGTGAAGTAACAAGGCATACTGTGCACTCCAGGAGAAATCAGCCTCGGCTCCTGACACTGGTCTAAACGTCCTAAAAGCCAACAGCCAACTCAAACTAGTAATCCATCCCACAAGTAAGCTAGCAAGTACGGCTGGTGCGATCGGCCAAACAAACGTAGTAGATGCTCAATATAGAAAGCCAGCACCATAAGGACCAAAATAGCATTTTAATAATATCACATTCCAGACCGGTTTCGGCAAATAGCCTTCATCAGTGATATCCATAAACATATTGAATGGTTTAAATACACACAGTGTCCCATCATTTCCTCTGACATCAATTCCACCATAATTAGTGCAAAAAACTTTGAAAATGCAAAAAGCAAGCTAAATGAATACATCACATTTTGTCATTCAAACCAGGTGAGAATAACCCCCCTAATTTAATAATCCATTGCCTTTCTTTTTGATTCAAAATATAGTGCCATCCTGTTTTAAAGGCTCTATTGCCCATGACCTTATCAATTACTGCAAAAGTATACCTAGCTGTAGTGTGTACTTGAGAATGTCTGTATAGGGGATTTGTAATTCTTTGGTTTCGTATGTCACTTAGATGTTCAGAGATGCGACAACACAAAGATCTCGAGATCTGCCCCACATAAAAGGCAGAGCAAAAGCAGCTGACCAAATAAACCACCCAGTCCGACCCACAGTTAACAAATCTTTCTTTCTGCATTTTCAAAGTTTTTTGAACTAATTATGGTTGAATTGATGTCAGAGGAAATGATGGGACACTGTGTGTATTTAAACCATTCAGTATGTTTATGGATATCACTGATGAAGGCTATTTGCCAAAACCGGTCTGGAATGTGATATTATTAAAATACTATTTTGGTCCTTATGGTGCTGGCTTTCTTTATTGAGCATCTACTAAGTTTGTTTGGCCGATCGCACCAGCCGTACTAGCTAGCTTACTTGTGGGATGGATTAGTATTGAAATGGGCTTGTATGAAGCTGGATCCAATGGATCTTTACCCTCATTAGGGATTACCGTTACCACCGCTTTTTTCCAGGATGCTGGTACTTCTCCTCCTCTTAAAATAATGTTAAACAAAACCTTCCAGATCTTTCAATTTGTTCCCTCTTAACTTCCAAACTTCCACAGGAATACCATCTATTCCTGGGGCTTTCCTATAGATTTGTTATATATAGCCTTTTTTATCCCATGCCTTTCTGTCCTAACCATTATAATTGATCTCATCTACCTCTAACTTTGGCATATTTAATTTTTCCATTTGTACCTTTTCTTGATTTCCATATTTCTCTGCTTTATACAAATGTTCATAAAATTTCCAAAATACTTATAATACTTCTATAGGGTCTCATCTTCCTTTCCACTTTTTGTTGCCCGAGTTGTTGTGCTAGAAGTTTTTGTGCTCTAGAATTATTATCAAAAGACAGTTGGTTAACAGTCATCTTTCTAAACTCATGCATATTATCGAGGTAATCCCTTATTTTCTGTTTAGCATTCTGCACTTGCTCCTTTTCTTGTTCTGAGAGATTCACCCTATTTTGCAATACTTTAATATTTGTCAATCCCTCTAAATAATAATTTTTTTCCTCAAATTTTTTTTTTATTTTTCAAATACATTTGAATGAATTCCATAGTATTTATACATAACATCTTAACCTCTTAAATAACTATGTACACTATTTACATTAGCCTGACACTATAACAGATCTTAATGTACACAGTTACTTTATAAGTATGTCCAATCCATTATCAGAGTGTCTGATCAATTATTATATAGTGTCAGTCAGCGATAAGACCTTTCCCCAAGGGTTGTTGATAAATGGCTTTGGATAAATTCTTATTTCTTTAATTTTAATTTCCAATAATGCTGTGGTCTTCAGTAGGCTGTAGAAGTCTTCCAAAGCTGATATTGTGTTTGTATTCCATCTTCTTGTTATACACTTCCTTGAAATTGCAAGTATAGTCCATACTAGATACATGTTTGACCTATTGAAATGAGGACCTTCGTTCACATTTAATAATACAAGAGCTTTAGTTAAATAAAATGATTCTTTAAATAAAGCTTGTAGAAAGTTGTTAATACCATTCCAAAATGGCTTAATTTGAACACAATAAAAGAAAATGTGGTTCCAGTCTGCATCTTGTACTCGCTGACATCTCCAACATATTCCTTTTATGGAAGAACTAATTTTACTGATTCTGGCTGGGGTTAAGAATGCTCTGTGCAAGCATTTCCAATTAAAAACTTTCCAGTATTGTATAAAGGATGTATATTTTATCGATAATAAGATACTTGTTCCTTTTGTTATATATTTCCAATATGAGGTTTTGTTGTTGTTTTATAGTTTATCAGTATTTTGTAAAATTTTGAAATACTGTTTCCCATGTCAAAGTCATTATATATGATTTTTGTATGTATTTCATAAATTTAGGTATTTCTTTAAATTAATTTTTAATTATTCTACTTAAATCCTGCGAATATGACAGAATACTCTGTAAAGTTAGCCAGTCCTGTTGTGGAATTTTGTATGTTGTTTTTAATACTTGCATATCTAAAACTTTTACGTCTTTGATACATTGGCGTCAGCAAACAAATCCTTTCTGTTCCCAGGAATTAATAATTTCTCTATATATTTTATGTAGAAAGTTCTTTGTGACTATAAATGGTGTTAAAAGATCAAACCAGATTTTAAAATCTATATTTGCATTAATAATTTTCCTAAATGAGTCAATGTAATAATTAATCATACGAGTTTTAGGGGATTTAGTTATGTGATGTTATATTGCACACTAATACATATGTGCCATGGCATATTGTTTTTATCTGTTTGAATTTTTTTTTGTAAATCAAATTCATATATTGATATTACAGTTAGTAATTCCTTCCAATTTGCAGAGTAATTTGGATTTATCCAGTCTGAGGTAGTTTTAGATATTGATGCTTTTATATATGTTTCTATATCAGGAAAGTTTAATCCTCCCTGTTTCCATTGTCTGATATGATGTATTAAAGCTATTCTGTTTCTTTTGGGAAACCATAAAAATTTTATTAGGCATGAATTGATTTCTTTAAGTATATTCCTTTCTGGTAACAGTTTATTGCCAAGGCTATATATATAGGATCTTGGGCAGTAAAAACATTTTTATAAGCTGTAGTCTATCTTCAAATGTTAATATTATTTTGTTCCATTTTTTCCACAGTATTATGTACGGTCAAGATGGGTTACAAAACCACAATTCAAGTTACAGCAATTATATGACTTGTTATACACATTTACTTATATGAGAAAATCATCATGCTTCCCCTTGATGTTCAGTATAGTGTATGTCATTTATGACAAGTTAAAACAATAGTGTTATTACACACAAGCCCATGTTATTAAACTGAATGTCTGTTGTCAGTAATATTTGTTCAGAATATGATTGTTACATTCTGTGACATTTCAAGTTCAGGCTTCTGTTGTTTCTCTTGAACAACTTTGTCAGATTGATATCATGTATAAACATTAGTTACCTATTAGTTACCTTGGTAACCGTTTAAGTATTATATATGGTCAAGATGGGTTACAAAAGCTGCAATTCAAGTTAAAGGAATTACATTACTTGTTATTCATATTTAGTTGTACAAGAAAATCATCATGTTTCCCCTTGATGTTCAGTGTAGTGTATGTCATTTATGACAAGTTAAGACAGTAGTGTTATTATACACAAGCCCATGTTATTAAATCCTGTCTTTAATATCTAAATTCAGCAGACTGCTTCATCTTATATGACTATATTTTTTATGCCTAGATTTACTAAAATCATACATTGCATAAGTATTGTGTGTTTTTTTTTTTTGGCTGTTGCTTAGTTATTTGAGAGACCACAATCTGTAATGCTTATTCTTATTATTAGCTCCATCCAAGCATGTTTATACAGTCCATAGACTTTGAATTATGAGACCCTTCTACTTTCTTATTTGTTATAAGAATGTTTCCATCCTTACATATACCCATATCAGTACTTCAAGCACGGGCAACAATACCCATCCAGTTTTGCCAGAAGGTGGTGGTGCTGCGGTAGCGTTGTCGCCTCACAGTTATACATTGCCTGTTCGATTCTCAGTTAGAGCATCTTCTGTGTGGCGACTTGCGTGAATGGGCCTTCCTTCATTGAAGGTTGTACGTTAGGCCCGGCAAGCCAGCATGTAAAACTCTACTGCCAATCATTAGCGCACCGGAGTTCCGCTGTGGCGATCCCTAACCGGGAAAAGCCGAAAGATACAAACAAACCGTTCGCTAGTTCATGTGGTGTGTTTCCAGGCTGTTCTTAAAATATCCAAACCAGTATTTGTCCTATTCCATTTTACCAGCCTGTTCTATGCAGTGGCCACTCTGCCAGTGAACCATTCAACAAACCTTCCATTCCCACAGATATTTCCATGAAGGAAATCTGATGACTCTGTAGCACTTCCCGGCAACCTCAAGCACCCCTAGAATCAGCTATCCCCATATTCCCAACACGTCCGAGCAAGCTCACCTCCCAGACCATTGCAAAGAGTTCTGCACAAGACCAAGTGCTCTTAGTCTTTCACAATAACTCAGACTTCCACTCTAATGTAAGTCCTTAACGTGTTTGGACCAAAATACATTTTAAATATAAATTACGTTTTTTTTTTTAAAATCAAGAATCAACTTAATGAGCTAAGTGAGACCATCAATATGTGTACATGTGGTTTAAAACAGCCCTTTTATTAAAAAATATATATATATATATATATATATATATATATATATATATATATATTTTTGTTTAAAACCATCACCATCATCACTCTGTCTCCATTACCATAGCAACCTATTTCTGTTAATGTGTCTGCCAGAGGCTCGCGATGCACCTGAAGCAAAGCTTCACTTCACTCCAGCTTCAAGCCTAAATTCCCTCCCTTTCACCCCCTTCCGCTGGATCCAGGCTAAAACACTAAATGTCTTTTCCTAATACACAAGCATCAGTAAAGCTTGATCACAAGCCGCAACCCACAGCTTCTTGGAGACGAAAATGGCAACATACAACAGCTGCATCCACACACACCATGTCAGGCTTAATCACTCGAAGATGTTCATCGTGCATACAGTTGCAGTCATAACAGATGGGTTCTCCTGCCGTCAGGCGGGTCCTTGGTCGGCCGAATTCCAAAGTCTAGGTCCGGCGTCGGTTGTCGTCGCTTCTTCCCTGACGTCAGAGCGACAGGGGCATAAAAGAACCAGCCGACACCATTTTCTTCAGTCTTTCTTGCCGCGCGGTGCCCGAAGCAGAAGCAGTTTGCAAGTGCCGGTCGGCCAGCTCCTGAAATTATGAAAATTTTGAAACCAAAGTCTTCTTGAAAGCTAAGTACCCCGTTGGGGAAACTTTTCTTGCCTCAGACCGATGTCAGACAAAGTTAATAATTGTATTTCATGTGGGAAGCAAATACTGCATAAGGATTTCCATTCCCTCTGTATACCTTGTTTAGGCCCAGACCACGACGTCTCAGTCTGTCGCTTTTGTGCTACATTCAACAAACGCACCATTAAGCGTCGGGCGGAATTCGCCCAGCATTATTTTGGAAAAACATTTAACTATATTATGTCATCGGATACTCCGACTCCAGTTTTGTCTAAAAAACGCAAAGATAAGGACCGACTCACGAGGTCCGCGGCCTCTACCGACACCACGCCAAAGCCGACTACACATGGTCCGGTTCTGAGCGAGGCGCCTACGCAGCCCCTGACTACCGACGACACTTCATTGGCAGTGTCTCCTGTGCCCGAGGTCGCAGGCTCCTCGGCCTACACCCCGACTACAGATACCGAAGACACTCTTGGCGTTAAACCTCAAAATGTGGACAGGTCTACCTCCACTCAAGGTGTCTTCAGACCTTCCTCTTCTTTCTCCATCAAGGCTTTCACTAAGTCTAAGCAGCCATGCACTCTAAGAGACAAGCTACACAGGGCCCATCTCCAGGCCCCATGCCTAAAAAGCAGATGCTTAAAATGGCTGAGGATTTAATTACTCTTATCAGGGGTTCTCAACCCCCACCGGACAAAAGGCCCAGAGTGGAGGAAGAATCCCCCTCCTCTGATCAGAGCTCCATTATTTCAGAGCACTCTGATGATCAGGAACATTCTTACTCCCCTTTTGAAGACTCTGATGCGGAGGAGTCCATTCCTTCTGTATCCCCCCCAGAGGATTACTCGTTTGGGGAAACTTTGCATACTTTAAGGGAACACTTCCACTGGGAAGGCCAAGATTATTCAGATTCCAAGGAAAGGCTTAGGGAATTTCTCTTACTACCTCAGCACAGGCCTCTGGCTATACCTCCTGTCTTGGACATCCTAGATGATGTTTACTCGGAGGCCTGCCTTAACCCGGACTCTCTGCCTCCAGCCCCAGTTAAGCCTGACCGGTACTACAGGGTTCCTGACTCACAAAAATTTCTATACAAAAGCCATGCTGCTGACCCAGAAACCATCTCACAGGGCCCCAAGGGAATTAAGGCCTCCACTGCTAAAAATCCTTTACCTTCCAAGAGAGATTCCAGATCCTTAGAAAGGTGGGGAAAAAAGGTATATACCTCGGCCACCTTAACCATGAGGGCCTTAAACTGTCAGTTCCATATGCTAAAATACTAACAGTTTTTGTTATCACAATTGAAAAGTAAAATGTCACAACCTGAACAACCAGACTTGAAGGAGTTGCAGGATTTGATGCATAGTGCAGAACAAGTGGGTAAGCATACCTTACAATGTGGTTTTGATGCTCTAGAGGCCTCATGTAGAGCTGCTGTTACAGGATCAGTCATACGTAGACATGCCTGGCTCAAGGAACAAACCTTGCCTGATCATGTCAAAGCTAAATTACTAGATGCCCCTCTTCAAAAGGATGTATTATTTGGTGCTAATGCTGAGGAGTTATTAAGGAAAATGGAGGAAAAGGCTAAATCAATGCAAACTGTGAAAGATTTTCTACAGGTACAACCCCCACGTTTCAGTAGAAATTGGCCTTCCAAAAATTGGTCCTTTCCAGCCACGGACAGACCCCAAAGAGGCAGATACAGGTGCCCGCGGGGCAGAGGACAATCCCAAGGATCGTTTAGAGTCAGACAATGGCAAGCTCCTACACAAAGAGGTGGTGAGGATAACTCGCAATCATTCAGAAAGCAAGCCCAATGACTTTCTCCTTTGCATGCCAAGCAACTCTCAAATGGCAGCCCCCTTAGGAGGAAAGCTGGCATTATTTTCAAAGAATTGGCATATTGTCACAAAAGACAAATGGATCCTGGACATTATAAACAGAGGCTACAGATTCCATTTTCACACCCTTCCAAAAATGAGAGGCATGCCAAACCTGCCACACAAAGGGCAGAGGCACAAAGGCAAATTACAGATCTCATAGACATGAAAGCTATTCAAGAGGTACCTACGCACGAACAAGGTCAAGGTTTTTATTCCAGGCTATTCCTGGTACCAAGGAAGGGAAAAGATTGGAGACCTATTTTGGACCTGTCCGTCCTAAACACATTTCTACCTGCACCAAAATTCAAGATGCTCACTCTACAGCAACTTCTTCCCATGCTGGGCAAGGAGTCTTGGCTGGTAACATTGGACCTCAAGGAGGCATACCTGCATGTCCCAATCAGACAAAATTGCAGAAGATACCTCAGATTTCTTGCAGGTTCAACCCATTATCAATTCTCTGCATTGCCCTTTGACTTATCTACTGCGCCCAGAGTATTCACGAAATGCCTGGCATCAGTAATTGCCTACTGCAGACTTCAAGGGATACAAATATACCCTTATTTGGACAACTGCCTGATCCAAGCGGACAGCAAGCACATTCTTCTGAAACATCTGGCTTATGTAATAATCTTGTTGAGCTCTCTGGGATACATAGTCAACAAAAAGAAATCAAGGCTAATACCCTCTCGGAAGATAATTTTCCTGGGTGCCAACTTGGACACAAACACCCAGATGGCCTACCTCATGCCAGAGAAGCAGGGGCAGCTAACTCAGTACTTCAGAGCACTAGCAAATTGCACCAGGCTGACTGCAAGGAAAATCCTGCAAGCTCTGGAATTCATGGCATCTTGCATCTTACTAATCCCATGTGCAAAGCTGCATATGAGGAAACTTCAATGGTACCTGAAAAACATATGGTCTCAACACAGCCACAGTTTGGAAGCAATAATACCACTAATTCCATGTCTGCAAAAGGAATTTCTGTGGTGGGCTCAAGCATGCCAAACAAACACAGGTCTTCCATTCAGCAAGCCTCAAGCAAATCAAGTCATCACAACAGACGCCTCGGACTATGCCTGGGGGGCGCACGACAGATCGGTGCATTCAGGGCAAATGGTCCCAAAAAGAAAAGCACCTTCACATCAATCAAAAGGAAATGCTAGCAGTAATAAATGCTATTATAGCTTTCGAGGACCTTCTGCAACCAGGTCAACTGTTGATAAGAACGGACAACACCACAGTTATGTGGTACATAAACAAACAGGGAAGAACACATTCATACCCCCTATGTAGAATGGCCATGGACTTGCACATCGAACTACAAGCACAGTACTTGCCAGACAAGGAAAACACGCTGGCAGACAACCTAAGCAGAAATATGACAGATCCACACGAATGGAAGTTGCATCCAAAAGTTTTTACAGAAATAATCCAAGCATGGGGAAGGCCAGACATAGATCTCTCTGCCTCCCACAAAAATCACCAATTGACAAAATTCTGCTCAAGGATTTTCCATCCAAAGGCCTGGAGAGTGGACTCTCTCTCTTTCAGTTGGACATCAATGACAGTTTATGCCTTCCCACCTCTTCCTCTGCTGCCCAAAGTTCTATTGAAAACCAGAGCAGACAGACCAAAAATGATTCTCATTGCTCCGGACTGGCCAAGAAAACACTGGTACCCACTCGTGAGGAGCCTGATGCATTCCCCACCATGGACCCTGCCTCTAATGCCTCTTCTGACTCAGCACAGCTTCAAAACTCTTCACAGCCAGCTCAATCTAGCCGCATGGAAGATTCCTTAGCATCACAACATACCCTACTCTCCAAGGAGGTGCAGGATGTCATTTTGGAGGCCAGAAGGCCGTCAACTAGAAAAGCTTACTCCGCAAAATGGAAACGGTTTTGTGTCTGGAATGAGAAAAAGGGCCAGGATCCTGGAAAACTGAATTTACCTCAAATACTACAGTATTTAGCCGAGCTGCTAAGCAGTGGACTTTCATTCTCCTCCATCAAAATCCATGCCTCAGCCATTTCTGCAGAATACAACACTGATCCACCCTTATTCTCTCACCCTCTCTTAAGACAGTTCCTCAGAGGGGCTAAGAATCTAAGACCCCCAAGAAAACAACCAATAACCTGCTTGGGATCTCAATTTCATTATGGAAAAACTGACCTTGCCTCCCTTTGAGCCAGCTGCCTCATCAGATTTGCAATATTTGTCCTGGAAAACAGCTTTCCTTCTGGCTATTACCTCAGCTCGTAGAGTTTCAGAACTACAAGCTCTCATGGCTGTGCAGCCTTTTATCATCTTCCATCAGGGCAGAGTTTCCTTATGAACCAACCTGTCCTTTATGCCTAAAGTGGTATCCAGGGTAGCTTTGAATCAGGCCATACACTTACCTACCTTTTATCCTAATCCTCAAAACAAAGGGGAGAGATTACTACATTCTTTGGCCATCCACAGACAACTACGTTATTATCTGGACAGAACAAAGCCTTTCAGAAAATCAGAACAGCTCTTTGTGTCCTATGCTGTAGGAGCTCAAGGAAAGCCAATTTCGAAACAGACAATCTCAAAATGGATAAGCCCACTGCATACGCTTTTGCTATTCTTTTCATGGCAAAACTGTACTTACAGGCATCAGATCTCACTCCACAAGGGCCACAGCTACCTCTGCAGCTTTCCTCAGAGGTGTTCCTACCAAAGATATTTTGGAAGCAGCCACTTGGAGTTCTGTGCATACCTTCTCCAAGCACTACCACCTACCATTATACTCCAAAACTAGAGCAGGCTTTGCCACTGCAGTCTTGCAGGGCATCCTGGCTCCTCCTAGTTCCACCTAGTGCCTACCACCCCCTTCTTAGCTTTGGGATTCTACCCATCTGTTATGACTGCAGCTGTATGCACGATGAACATAGTACAGTTTTGTACCTACCATAAATGTAGATGTTCGAGTGCTTATACAGCTGCAGTCCAGGTTTCCCTCCCTCCTTTCCCTCTTGGGACAGGCCTATAGGCTAACACATCCTCATACAACCTGATTGGGGTATTCATTTATGGTGTATTTGCTTGCAACTTCTGTATTTTGATTATATTGCACTGCTTTATTACACAAATTTATGTATTGCCTTCCTTCTGGGGGCACCTGACATCTGGGGCAAGAAAAACTGAAGAAAATGGCGTCGGCTGGTTCTTTTATACCCCTGTTGCTCTGACGTCAGGGAAGAAACGACGACAACCGACGCCGGACCTAGACTTTGGAATTCGGCCGACCGAGGACCTGCCTGACAGCAGGAGAACCCATCTGTTATGACTGCAGCTGTATAAGCACTCGAACATCTACATTTATGGTAGGTACAAAACTGTACTTTATGACACCTGCCATAACTGATATTAACTATGTTTAGAGAGAATGATAATGACATTTGTATTGGCTGCCAGACACAGCTGCATGCACGCGTACCTTATCAGGATTGATCAAACAGCACTTGTAGGTGTGATACCTGCCATAATTGAAATTAACTATATTTAGACAGACTAATGATGACATTTGTACTAAGAGCTTGCTACTATTATTCAACTAGGATATACATGACATTTCTAAATCACACTTTAACTGAAGAAGGCATTAGTCTCCATGACAGCATTTGTTTTTCAAAACACTCTACTGTTACTGATATTATATGTGATGTTAATTTATTACATTTGAGTCTAAACTCTGATGAATGGTACCTTGTTGAATTAAGTAATTACTTAAATTGTTATAAGTTAAAACAATGAATGAACAAGATTCATTGAGTTCAAGTAGGGGAATATAAACATATATGTTTATATTATATGTTACTTTGTTTGGCTTATATATAATGTAAATAGTAACCCATCTTTACCTACCTTTGTTTGTGAAGAATTACTGGACTCTTTGAACATTCTGAATAAATTCATTACTGTTTCTCAGTTGTTTAAGAAACCCTCTTTATTTTAAATAAAAACATGACAAGTGATGTACCATATCAGTTGATGCTTTGAGAGATGTAGTCGTAAGAGTTATTTTTTTGGGACAGCTGTCTTGGAATCATTTTTTTGTTTCTTCTTTCTAGCATCAATCCAAGGATTTGTTTCTTTTATTCTTTTAAGAGTAGGGGCCATCCATTCCATTTCTTCTGGGATAGACAGTATGTTGTTGCTTTTGATGAATATCGTAGCTTCTTATAAGTCATTAAAGGTTCTCATCTGATTGGCAAAAAGTATTTTTATCTTGGCTGGAAAGGCCAGCTGTGATTTAATGTTGTTTTGTTTCAGCAGTTTTATTATTGGTCAGACTATTTTCCTTTGTTCTAGTATTCTGGAAGAATAATAATTGTCGAACCTTATCAGGCTTTGATTGTATTTTAAGGATGATTTTCTCCAAGCAGATTATAACTATTGATCTGATATTGTTAATCCTCGTTCATTCCTTATGTGTGGGTATCGGTTCCGACCTCGGAACCGAGCTGGCCATATTCCAAGCTCACGTCAGCTACAAACTCTCGAGCTAAAACTCTTACCCAGAATTCCCCTCTCCCTGTTACCACAGATTTTGTTTGCCGCGTCGCCAGTCGGTCGTGTCAAGCTACTTCTCTTGAGCTAAGTACAATATTTTTCTTCATATTAAATTCTAAAACAGCCTTTTCTCACAGAAAAGTTATTAGATAGTTTTCTCTTACCTTATCGCATTTAGCGACTATCCTTTCTTGAATCTTTTCAATTCCTGCTCTTTACTGTGAGGTAATTTCTTTTTTACCATCGTTGGTAAACCCCCTTTCCTTCTTACCTTCGGGTAATTCTTTTAACATTGCTGGTATTTTTTCTGGGTTTCCTTCTTTCTTTCTTTCCTTCTAACATGGCAGATAAAAAAGGTAGGCCAGGATTTAAAAGCTGTTTAGATTGTGGCCATAAATTACCTACTTCGGATTCACATTCCCTGTGTGTCTATTGCTTGGGTGTGCCTCATTTAACAGTTGACCTGCCCTGCGGGATATGTAAGAATTTCTTTAACAGGACGCTGATTGAGAGAAAAAATAAATTAATATTGAAGGGGCTACTTAAATCTCCTTTTTCAGAGGCAATTTCTGGGTCGGAGGCTTCAACTCCTCCAAGATCCCATAAGAAAAAGAGTGAAGAACATATAAAGGCCAAGTCTCTTCCTTCGTCCCCAGCTGGGGACTCCCAGGAACCGAGACCCAAGAAAGTTAAGCTTTCCAGTTCGGATTTGACTTCTGTGGCTCCAGTGCTTTTGGTACCTAGACCTTCGGCACAGAGGCCATTGGTGCCATCTGTGACTTCGGCACTGACTAGCGTGCCCTTTACCGTATTGGTACCGAGGGGCTCCTCAGTTCAGACTTCTTTACCAGCACCAACTGTCCAGTTGATGCAGACTGTTACGACGTCGATGGATGTTTTGACACCCCTTGCCTTTTTGGCGCCGACAACTTACCCAGCACCGACTACCCTCTCAGCACCAACCATTCAGTTATCTGAACAGATTTTTTCGGTCCCAGCCTTAGCGCCAACAACCACTTTGGTACCGACCTTATCCTTGGTGCAGACCATGACTTCAGCACTGATGATTTCCTCGGTGCAGGCACCTGTAGTTCAGTCCTTTACAGCCCCTTTGTTTTCAGTGCAGACCTCTGAGGTGGGCACTGAGCATGCTCCATCTTTGGATAGAACTGACTCCCCCTCAGGCCGTGTCCGTGAAATCCAGTAGAAGCCTCTCCGAACATGATGTGTTGCGTCTTGTAGATCAAGTGCTTTTGGCCAGAGGTATCCCACCCCCCCCCAGGACCTATCCTTCCTCAGGAGGTGATCACCCTTTACCAAAGACCCCTACTTATTATCCTCCTTCATTGCCTTTGAAGCCCTTTGATATAGCACAATCTTCCCCCTCTATGGTTACCTTTATGGACCTCACTAAGGAGTCGCAGTTGCCTTTGTGGCAGGAGAGTTCTGCTACGACCCAGGATGTCAGCTGTGGCGTACGTAATTTAGTGTTTCACAGCCATCCAGGGACTCCGAGTCGGCAGGCTGTGCCACTTAGGGGAGGGTTGACCCCTTTGTCCTGGGCGCTCACCCCTCTTCAGGTGGACCGGCCTTCCAGCTAATGGAGAAGGCTCTGGCGTCGGTTGGTGATTGTGTGCTATCACTCTCCCTGCCCTCCTCTGGACTGCAGTGTACACAAGTCACTCCTTGCGGACACTGGGTGCAAGGGCCTCAGGATATACTCCCACAGGAGACCCCTTTTGCGCTGTCTTCCCCAGTTTCTCCCTCTGAGGAAGTTCATCAAAAGAGCTCGTGCAAGAGGAAGCACATGGACTGCACAGAGGAGTCCCTTAATGAAGACACAGACTTTGATGATAGGGAAGGGTCCCCTCACTCACCCTCTGAGGTATCCTTTGGTGATATTCTTGAAATTCTTAAACAGGTGACTGGCAGCCCTCGAACCCGATCTCTGAAGAGTCTGTGTTCCTGCAGGCCTTTCGCACCCAGCCCCCTACCTCCTGGGTTACTCCACCTGCCAACGAACTAGTCCGGCTCATTGTGCAGCATGCGTGGAAGGCTCCTGACACCGTTGAGGCTATTCCCTGGAGGCCAGATAAAATTTTGTCCCCTCCTGCTACTGATCCCCATTGGTCCAAAGATCTTCCTGTAGATGCTTTGGTGGTGGCGGCCGCAACTAAAAAGGACCTGGCAGAAGAAGAAAACCAGACTGTCCATCTGCCCAACAAAGAGTCCCGGGCTCTGGACAGAATAGGGAAGCGTACCTTTGCATCAGCGACCTTTGCAATCAGGTCCCTGAACTATATGGCACAGGCACACTTTACCAGGCTTCAAAGAGATTTAACTTCTGAGCTCTCTGAAACTTTGTCTGGAGCTGTGTGTGATGAGGTCCGTGACAAAGTGGCCTCTCAGCTAGCCAACATTGAATTGATATCTAACTCCTCCATGCGCCTGATATCTCACGCATCAGGAGCAGCAGCTAGAGCGGCGAGTTCAGGCATTGTTCTGAGATGACATGCCTGGATGCACTTGTGTAATTTCGCGGAACCCTTCAAGGCTTCCTTTCTCAGCGCTCCCATCGAAGCCTCTTCATTGTTTGGACCCAAGACCCTTTCTGCCGTGTGTGTCTGTTATTCTTCCCCTCAACAGGATTTCTCCAGAAACCAGAAGAGTGGGAAGATATGGTACAAAAAGTCTCAGGTCCTTTCCGTGACACACAAGCCGAGTTCTCCCCCGGAGGCAGAGGGGGAAACACGCAGGGAAGACGTCCTTTTTGGGGTGGGGGGGTGTCTGCGTAACCAGGGTCCCAGGGACTCTTTCCCTGGCCAATCCTACCAGCACTCCTGAAGAGCGGCCCAACTGCTTTCCTCTGGAAGTGGTTGGGGGTTGTTTCTCTTTGTACCCTTCTGCCTGGCTAGCCATCACCACCGATTCTTGGGTACAAAGGATAATAACCAGAGGTTATCATATTCCCTTGGACCCGCTCCCATAACAAACTTAACCGACGTTGCACCCAGTCAAAGGGAAGAAGCAGCTTTAGAGATTTCAAAACTGCTAAGAAAAAGAGTAATCCAAATAGTCCCCCCAGACCAGATAGGATCCGGATTCTACTCACAACTATTTTTGGTGCCAAAGAAAACCGGGGACTGGAGACCAAGTTTGGATCTCAGTGTATTGAACAAGTTTTTAAAAGTACAAAAATTCCGGATGGTCACAATACAGTCTATCCTTCCGCTTTTGGAAATAGACGATTGGATGTGCTTGATAGATCTTCAAGATGCGTACTACCACATAAAAGTGGACAGACCATCAAGAAGATTCCTTTGCTTCTGTGCAGGATCCAGTCACTACCAGTTCAGAGTACTGCCCTTCGGACTCTCTACAGCCACCAGAGTGTTCACAACGTGCATGGCTGTCATCACTGCTCACTTGCGACTACAAAGATTCCAGGTGTTTCCATACCTAGACGACTGGCTCATCTCCGCCCCCACCAGACATCTATTGGAAGAAGCCTTGGCATACTCTCTCCTCTCTGCAGAAATGCTAGGCATAACCATAAACTGGCAAAAATTCAATCTCACCCCATCTCAGTCCACAGAATTCATAGGGGTCATCTTAAATACAAAGAATTGCAGAGCATCCATTCCAGAGCACAGAATTCTAAGGATAAAGTAACAACTGATCCCAGTCCTTTCTAGGGAGAAATCCACAGCTCACTCTGTTCTACAGTTGTTGGGTTCTATGGCAGCCTTCATCACCACTGTCCCCCTGGCCAGGTTTCACATGAGGCTTCTACAATGGCTTCTGCTCACCCAATGGTATCCCTTTCAATACTCTCTTTCAGCCAAGATTCTGGTAACTCACAGGTGCAAACAGGATTTAAAGTGGTGGATGGCCCACAACCTGTCACAATGGTCTCGCCCCTTCTCCTCCCAACAGCCGAAGGCTACAGTGACCACGGACGCCTCCCTGATGAGGTGGGGGGGGCTATTTCAGGGACAGACAGTCCAAGGTACTTAGTCCGAAACGGAGGCCCATCTGCATATAAATGTTCTAGAGCTGAGGGCGGTGATTCTGGCGTTGCAAGCATTCCATCCCCTGCTGCTTTCTGGGACTATTGCGATACAATTAGACAACATGGCGGTGGTCTGGTACATTAACAAGGTGGGACCAAATCTTACCCACTCAGTCAAGAGGCCATGAGGATATGGCAATGGGCGATGGCTACCAACCGCTTTCTTCTAGCAATGCACATTCCTGGAAGTTCCATCCTGATAGCAGACAGACTCAGCAGGTGTATGCTACATCCTCATGAGTGGTCCCTGAATCCCTTGATAGCGGCAGAAATTTTCAACCGCTGGGGTCTTCCTTGCTGCGACCTCTTCGCGTCTCAGACCAACTACAAATGCAACAACTATTTTGCCCTGATTCCCCCTCCGAGACGGTCACCCAGGGATGCTCTAGTCCACGATTGGCCCTCGGGTCTACTTTATGCATTTCCACCTCTCCCCCTCATTCCCCAGTTTCTGAAGAAAGCCCGCCGGTTGAAGAGTAGAGTAATCCTCATAGCACCATATTGGCCCCTTCAGATTTGGTTCCCCTTCCTTTGGCCTCACCTGCTAGATCAACCGTGGATTCTCTATCCAACCCTGGGGTTGATCTCCCATCCGCAGAATCTGATTCACCCCAACTTGAACAGCCTGAAGCTCACAGCTTGGCTCCTCCAATCCCCTTGATTGCCAGGCAGAATGATCTTTCTTTGCCAGGATGTGACATTCTTATTGCATTTCATAAGTCTTCCACCAGAATTACATATCTCAGCAAGTGGAAAAGATTTACTTTTTGGCTGAAAGAAAAACAGGTAGAGCCTTTTTCAGCACCAGTGTTGATAGTATTGGAGTATGTAGCCACCCTTTTTCAATCCGGTCTATCTGCCTCTACTGTTAGAGTTCATTTAGCTGCAATGTCTAATTTCCATGATGGTATCCAAGACTCCTCTCTTATGTCACACAAATTATGAAAGACTTTCATAAAAGGCATGAATCATCTAAAACCCCCTTTAGAGAACCTACTCAACCATGGGACCTGTTATTAGTCCTACAAGCTTTGACAGTGCCACCTTTCGAACCAGCTTCTTCTTGCGACCTCAAATATTTGTCATGGAAAACCTTGTTTGTGGTCGCCATTACTTCTGCCAGACGTATCTCTGAGCTTCAAGCCTTATGCATCAAGAGTCCATATTTTATTTTTCATAGTGATAGAGTGTCATTGAGAACTAATCCTTCCTTTCTGCCAAAAGTGATCTCTGAAATGTCCATTAATCAAACCATTGAATTGCCAGTTTTCTTCCCCAGTCATTCAAACAAAGGAGAGTGTTGCCTACATACCCTAGATATTCACAGGCAAATTCACTTCTACTTGAACAGGATTAAGGCCTCTCGTAAATCAGGCAAGTTATTTTTGGCCTATTCTGGACCTCGATTAGGATGTGCTGTTGCTAAGGTCACATTTGCTAAATGGTTGAAAGACTGTGTGACCTTCATTTATAGACAACGTAATGTTCCATTACCTACTACCATAAAGGCTCATTCTACAAGGTCGGTGGCAACTTCTGCTGCCTTCCATGCCAGAGCTTCTTTACATGACATTTGTGCAGCTGCAACTTGGGCTACCCCTCATACCTTCATCAATCATTACAAATTGGATTTAGCCTCCAGGGGAAGAGCATCATTTGGTTCTATGGTGCTCAGGAATGTCCTTCCATGAGAGCCTCTTAAGAATAAAGGTAGCTGGGGACTCTGTCCCACACATAAGGAATGAACGAGGATTAACAATATCAGATAAAGAAGTTATGTCTTACCATAACGTTCCATCTGTATTGTTGATCCTCGTTCAATCATTACGACCCTCCCTCCTTCCCCCTCCTGTGGCTTCTAGTGGATCTCACCATCCGGTTCTATTAGGTCATTTGACCAGAGGTAGCCTCTACCTTCTTTTGACTTGCAAACCTCAATCTGAGGTAACAGGGAGAGGGGAATTCTGGATAAGAGTTTTAGCTTGAGAGTTTGGAGCTGACGTGAGCTTGGAATATGGCCGGCTCTTTTCCGAGGTCGGAACCGATACCCACATGTAATGACTGAATGAGGATCAACAATACAGATGGAACGTTATGGTAAGACATAACTTCTTTATCTAGGTGGAGTATTTGAGTTAGAAGCAGATTTCCTCAGTGCACTATGCGCTCTTTCAATTCCAAAAATTCAGGATCCACTTTAAGAATGAAATAATGTCGTCTCCTTCAGTGTTTTCAGGCAGACCAAAAATCTGTATGTTTCTCCTTTCCCTGTTTTCTAAGTCATCTATTTGCCATGTATTCTGTTTAAGCAGAAATTCTTTTTGGAATTCTTCCTCTGAGTCTCCCTTCAATGTCATTTAGAGAAGTCTCTATATTTCTTATTTTTGTATGGTGTTGCTGTAATAGTTCCTTAAGAGTTTCAGTCTTTTTGAGAATTTAATTTGAGGTTTTCTAAGTCATTTTTAAAGCCATCCATCTTTAAAGATGGTTCCTATAAGGTAGATGTCATCAATTGCAGTTCTTTTTTCAAAGCAGCATCTGGGTGAGAATTCCTTGAGTTGTTCATATTCAGTGACTCAATATATCTCCAAGTTACTTGACAGGAAATTTTTGTGTATCTATACCAGAATTGATATTTATGTAGTTTCCTAGTTTATCTATAGATTTCTGACGTTTTAAACTTGAAATGAATAAAATTTTCCTATATTATTATACTATTTTATGGAGCTCTCAAAATTCACTGCTCCCAGTTGGCCATCTAGGCCCCACCCCATCTAAATAATTTGTGTTACTGTTTAAGCATATCTCCCTTTCTTTTATTTCCAACCCTAGTTTTAAACTCCGCTTTAATTTTGTCCCGCTCCTTATCTATGTTTTCAGAAGATAAATCTATTTTCTCTAGTAGCTCCTGAATTAATTTCACAACCCATTCCTTAAATTCCTCTGTTTTCAACCTGTAGGTGGGAAAGCGCCAGTGTCTCAATTTCATTTCATTACTTTGTGTTTTTGTTTTAGTTATTATTGGTGCATGCTATGAAATAGTTATGGGGTGCGTTTCAAGACCTTCAATTAAATGCACATGCTCCTGTGAGATATAGACTCTATCTAGCCTAGCCCAATTTTTGTATCTCGGTGAGAAATATGTAAATTCACTCCGAACTCCTAGTACTGAATTCACATCTTCCAGCCAAACATTTTCGTAAATTTCTTCAAAAATCTACCCTCCCTTGTTATATTTTCCCTCCTAGGCCCCCAGATACATCTTCACTGTTGCAAACCAAATTCCAGTCTCCACCTATAAGTAATATTCCTTGCTGAAAGCTGATTATTTCTCCCAGAATTTTCTTAAGCTCCATTGTAACAGTTTTAGGGGGTATGTAAATGCATGCCAGTGTAATCCTCCTCCCTAACCACTAGCCCCTAAGTAGTATTCAGCTTGCATTATTATCTTTTTTTTCCCCTCTTCTGTCACTATTGGAACTCCTCTTGTAATTAATATAAGTACTCTTCTTTTCCTTTGCCCTAATTATTCCGCTGAATAACCATCCTGAAAATCTTTCTTTATCAAATTCACATGTTCATTTCTTACTAAGTGCGTCTCCTATTTGTACTTACATTTTTTAATATAGTTTACTACTCTTTCTTTTTTATATTTATCTGTAAGACCATTCAAATTGAAAGACATTACAGAAAGCATCATTTTTATAGTTATTATTACCACCTTTTATATATAACTGCTCTTTTGCTAAAAATCTAGTTCCAACTTGTATGTTACTTGTATATATTGTTCGACAGGTTGGTCTTTTATACAGTTGTTTCATGTCATATCCATTTGTGCCTATGTCACATTTTGCATAACTTTTGTTTTTTGAAAGCCCTCAAGTAGAACACTTCCCCCAAGAAAAACCCTCCTAAAACCTGTGAACTTTATAATAACACAGAAAACTGTGTACATCTTCAAATATTGAAGTTTTTGCTTCCTATAAGAACATACGTTTTAAGTTGATAGTTACACAGGCAGGCTACAGGTAACCAAAAAGAAAGGTTAGTCATCCTAAGATGCATGGTATAGCCTGTGTTATTAGTAAGTGCTATTTGATTTTTTATATCTATATAACTCTCCAAGTTGAGAAAACACTTGAATGCTTTCAGTAAACACTTTCTCCAAGCCATTTCTCTTTATCAAATTGTTTTCTAGTGACATGCAAATCAGACACAAAACTGCTAAGAGTACCTTATTTATCAGAAAAAAAGCCTTAGAATATTCAGCATTGTTTTTCATTTACATGCTTTGTAATAAACTTGTTACTGGATAACACCTAGCATGTTTACACAGTCATTTCCCTATGTAAGCATGGGAAAAAGCACACTGATTTTTCTTTTGTCATAATACTCTCTTAACCAGACCCTTCCACTGTCTCCCATCTCCCCGTTTTTTTTCATTGCAGTGTGAACGTTTTTCAGAACTGAACAAAGAAAAGGAGAGAAGGGTGAAAAAGAAAAAAAAAACAAAAGCACCTGTTTATATTAGTATCCCCATTGCATTTAAAAAACGCAGAGAACTTTACTTCAGGTCTAACTGGTTTTGTATTATCTTTAAAGCTGTCACACCTGGGAAAACCCATGATTGTTTTCAGGAAACATTATGTCCTAGTCATTTTCTCTGTTCTTTTTTTTTCTTTTCCCTCAGCCAATCCCCTTCCACCAGACTGTCTCCAGTTTCTGTTTATCCGATTGTCTCCATGGAGGCATGAAGACCAGCTGCAGAAATGCTACTTAGTGTACATATTTGCAAGTGCTAGAAAAAAAAAACTTATAATATTCAGTATTCTTTTTTTATTTACTTGCTCTCTGTTTTGAAACAAAGGTCCCTAATCAGTCATTTCCACATGCAAGAATGAAAAAAAAGAACATTAATTTTGAACTCTGTCATGCCCTCTTAACCAGGGTCCTTTTTTTCCTTTTCTTTTTTTTTGAATCATTATATTGCCTGTGTTTCTCAAAACTGCTCAAGAAGAAAGAAAAAAGGCAATCCCTATCACACCCAAAAACTACATGCAAAGAAAGCCATGCAACAGATACAGTACTATTTAAAAAAGAAAGTGTTTTCTTTGCTTACATTTAGCGTTCTCCTCTCTCTTCCTCTCCCCAAAACATTTTTCTGAACATTAATGACTTGAAGTAGGGCATATACTTGAGTTCCCCACTCCGCAAACAAATTTTGAAGAAGTCCAATATTTCCAGATTTTCTTGTGCTGTCATATTTCACAAATGTAATTAATATATTGTAATCCCACATTGTTACTGATTTTATTACTGTTCTTCTCCATCACCCAAATCCTGTATTTGCTTCATTTCCAGTGTACTCTTGATTCTTCTAGTCAACTCTCGTGCTCCCTTCCTTCTGTCCAACATTTTCCATTGAAATACTGGAAAAGGTTTCACAGGTGCAGTCTCTCTGTGGTCTTTACTACAAGAGGAGCGAGAAGCCAAATCTCCTTCTATTTCACAGCTCAGTTTGTTGGACATATTTTTGTATTTCCTCCTTAGCATGCCCTTCATCAAAACATTATTTTGCCCCTCCAGGGAAGAATACCTTGAAGGCAGATGGAAACAGCAGTTTGAATCTCACACCTGCGTCTTGGCATTCTCTGAATAGAGGGATGAATGTACTCTCTTTTGCCTGGTATACAATGAATAATCATTCTCCACAAACACTCTGCTGTCACCTACTTTTAGTATTTTGTCCTTCTGCTGCAGTTTTGACAAAATCAATTGTTTCTGCTGGTGGGATTGCATCCTTAATATTAAAGGTCTAGGTTGCTTTCTTATGGCTACATTTGGAGCATATGCACAATATAACTGTTCAGCTAATAAGTCCTGCTCTGGAATACCAGTCCAGTTGCTTATTTGTGGTTTCATACATTTAATGTAGTCTGTTCCTGCCAGCTTCTCTGGTATAGATGAAAATCTTAAGTTTTCCCTATGTGCTCTGTCCTCTAATTCTATTATTAATGTAGTCTGTTCCTGCCAGCTTCTCTGGTATAGCTGAAAATCCCAAGTTTTCCCTATGTGCTCTGTCCTCTAATTCTATTATTTTTTAAGCATCTCTTCCTGAGCAGTCTCGTATTCAGCCAGCCTTTTCTTCATTTCACCCTCTGATTTTTGCAACTTTTTCATCTCATCTGCATATCTGTTTAAAGCTTCTTCCAGCCTTTTTTGTTTGTGTCAGTATACTGTATCAGTGTTTTGTTTATTTTAACCAGGCCTGTATGCAGTTGTCGTATATCATCCTGTAGGTTATTAGAAGTCGTGTCTGAAGTTTGCATTACTTTTTGCTGAACAGCTGCAGAACTCTCCCTAGTCAGAGTTCCTTCCTCACTTTTTGTATCCGATTTTTTTTCCCATGCCTTCTGTATTTCTTTATTCCTGGCATCCAGGCAGTGTACTTACTAGCCAGTTACTGAAATTCATCCATAAACACAAATCTACTGGCCTTCTCTGCTGAGTTTCTGTTTTCACTCAGTGTGCAGCCATCTTGGAACTCCAGGAAGCATGTCTATGCTTTGACAACCTTTGCTCTTAGGTCACTGAATTACCTGGCACACTTTACAAGGTTACAAAGACATTTGATTAAGGAGTTGCCAAATACACTTTCAGGGTCCACTACTGCAGAGGCTCAAGCTATGCTATCCTCACAGTTGGCAACCCTTCAGTCCATCTCCAATTCGTCTGTGAGGCTTATCTCTAATGCAGCTGAGTGTACATCAAGGGCAACGGGTTCGAGCATCTCAATAAGGGGACATGCCTGGATGCGCTTGTGTGACTTTGTGGAGCCCTTCAAGTGTTCTTTTGTAACTGCTCCTTTTGATGCATCTCCCCTCTTTGGCCCAAAAGTGAAGGATACACTCTCCTGGTGCAAGAAGGATGGAAAGACTCTCATTGCTCTAGGAGTAGATTTTTCGACCCTTCAAAGGACCTTTTATAGGAACAAATGCAGGGGACAAAAGATGTAGTTCAAAAAATTCCAGGGTCCTTTCCAAAATGCATGTGGAGATGGCAGTGGGGGGAACACTAATCGAAGACCCCACCCATGCAGTAGAGATGTCCCGCAAAACCAGGAGTCTAGAGACACTTTTTCTGATAGGCCCTACCAGCGCTCCTGAAAGGAGGCCTGAATGTCCACCTGCAGAGGCAATTGGGTCACTTATTCCTGCACCAGACAGACTGGCTAGATATCACAAAAGACACTTGGGTGCAGAGGATTATTTCCATAGGTTATATAATTATCTTTTCCCTTCCACCTCTAACACTACGACAAATTCCCAATGTACCATCCAGTCAGAGGAAGGAAGCAGCAATTCAAATGCAAAAGCTGCTAGAAAAAAAAGAATCATCCAAGAGTTCTAGCCAGACCAGATAGAATCTGAAACTTACTCAAGATTCTTTTTTAGTGCCAAAGGAAACAGGGAACTGGAGACCAGTTTTGGAACTCAGCAACTTGAACAAGTCAGTTTGTTTGTTAGACTTTCGGTTGGTCATGGTTCAGTCCAAACTGCCCTTTCTAGGCAAGGACGATTGGATGTGCTCAGTAGACTTTGAAGATGCATACTGTCACATAAAAATGAGCATGTGGTCCAGAAGGTTCTTATGCTTCCAGCTGTGAGCCAGTCATTACCAGTTCAGAACTCCGCCCTTTGGACTCACTACAGCTGCCAGGGTGTTCACCAAATACATAGCAGTGCTGGCAGCTCACTTGAAACCTCAGGGATTCCAGGTGCTTTCATATTTAGCTCATTACCTCCCCAACCAGGCATCTACTTATAATAGCTAGAAACTAGGTAGTCCATACTTGCTCCCTTCTGGGGATCACAATAAACTACAACAAATCTCAGTTGCATCCATCACAAACACTGGAATTCAAAGCAGCACATTTCAGTACAGTATCTGCGACAGCTTCACTTCCCTTAAAGAGAGTTTAAACTTTACTTCCCTTAAACAGAGTTCAAACTTTAAGATTCCAAGTCACAAAAATTATACACACCACCAAAATTTCAGCCTGTCTGATTCTTCAAGCCTTGGAGTTGATATCAGCAGCCATAATTATTGTTCATTAGGTGAGATATCATATGAGAATTCTTCAGTGGATGCTAGCATCCCATTTATCAAGTCTTTATCAGAAAAAGTCAGTTTAAATAAGGATCACACATACATGCAAGAAATATCTTTGGTGGTGGTGGATAAGGTCAGACCAGCTTTTTGAAGGCTGTCCGTTCATTCTCCCTCAACCCAAAGCCATGATGACCATGAACGCTTCCCAGATTGGGGGGGGGGGACTTTCTGGGTAAAAAAGTCCAAATCACTTGTTCCCCAAAGAGGCCAATTTGCATATAAATGTCCTGGAGATGAGAGCAGTGTTTTTATTGTTGCAAGCTTTTCAGGATGCTCTACCTCTAGGAACAATTACAATTCAAACAGACAATATGTAAGTAGTCTGGTACATCAGCAAGCAAGGAGGACCCAGGTCTTATCACTTGAGTCGAGAAGCCCTCAGAGTATGGCAGTTGGTGATCTCATCCAATCGCTTTCTGATAGCAACCTACATTCAGGGGAAGTCTAACATGTTAGCAAACAAATTGAGCAAGTCCATGCTTCTACTTCACGAGTGGTCTCTCAACAAAAAAGGGATGGATGTAATTTTCTATCAGTGGGGACAACCTTGCTGTGATCTTTTTGCATCTCCCATAAGCAACAAATGCAGTAGCTTCTTTGCTCTAATCCCCCTAGTGGGAGAATTGCCAGGGGACCCTCTGATCTACGATTGGCCCTCTGGTCTTCTGTATGCTTATCCACCAACCATATTGATTGCCAAATTCATACAGAAAACTGCAAGATTGAAGAGCAAAGTCAACCTAATTGCACCTAACTGGCCTCTACAAGTTTGGTTCTCCTTCCTTTGGCCTCATCTAATTTACCTACCTTGGATTCTGGATCCAGTTCTAGAACTCCTGTCTCACTCGACAGACATGGTTCACCAGGATATGTCAAACCTAAGGCTGACAGCGTGGTTTGTCCACTTCAGTTAATAGCCAGACAGTCTATGTACTCGTGCCCTGTCTGGCATATACTTTTGTCTTCCCATAAAGCTTCCACTAGAAAAATCTACAAGAGTAAGTGGAAGAGGTTGGTTTGTTTGGGCACATCAAAAAGTTTTGGTCCCTTTTAAGCCCCTACACAAAGTGTACTAGAATTTTTGATAGAAATCGTTAATGAAGGAGCTAGCTCCTCTACCATTAAAGTTCAATTAGAAACACTCTCTAACTTTCATATAAGAGTTGATAATTCTTCTTTGGCTTCTGCTAAGAGGTGTAAGGCCTCTCTAAGAAGTACTAGTTTACGTAGACCACCTTATGAAGATTCTACTCCTCCAAGGGATTTGAACGTTGTTCTCCAGGCCTTAACCCCCCCCCCCCCATTTAAACCAGCTGGAAAATGTGATCTTAAAGTTTTGACCTAGAAGACCTTATTTCTAGTGACTAATACCTCTGACAGGAGAATTTCAGAACTCCAAGCATTGTTTTCTAAACCTCCTTACATGATTTTACAGAAGGATTAGGTGACACTAAGAACCAACCCTTCCTTCCTTCTTAAGGTGGTGTTAGACTTAATCTAACAGTCAATTAACTTGCTTGTTTTCTTTCCCAAATTCAAAAACAAAGGTGAATACATGTTGCATTTATTAGATGTTCATAGCTGCGTTTCTGTTTACACATAACAAAAGACATTAGAAAATCTGATCAATTATTTATATCTTCTGCAGATTAATTGGAAAGTCTGTCACAAAAGTGACATTAGCAAGATGGATTATGGACTGTGTAACCTCTGTCTATAATAATTAGGCATTCTGTTAACAAGACCTTTAAAAACTGTCTGTACAAGATGTATGGCAACTCTTCAGTATTTTTATACAACTATTCCATGGATGACATATGCGCAGCTGCCACTTGGGCTAATCCTCATACTTTTATTACTCATTGGATCTGGTCTTGAGGAGAAGAGCAGCCTTGGTTCAACTGTGCTCAGGAATATCCTTCCTTAGAGCCCACTCAGGATATAAGGTAGCTAGGAACTCTGCCCCAGTGGTTGAGGAATTAATGAAAACTGACATCATCAGATAAAGAAGTTAAGTACTTACCATAACATTCCATCTGTGTTGTCTATTTTTATTCTTCCTCAACTTCCCACCCACCAACCCCTAACCTTTGACATCTTAGACTTCTGGAAGAATGAGATGCTATTAAGACACCACTGTGTATTTTATGGAGTTCAAGATATCCTAGGATCATAAGAGATTATTAGGCTATTGACCGGGAGGTCATTTTAAGCCTAGCCATTTTATCTCAATGTAATACCATAGAAATGCTAGTCAGTACCTAAGATTGCATTTAGTGATGACTGCCCATGTCCAGGAGGATTGTGGTCTCTATCCCCAGTAAGAATTTATGGTTCTCCATCCACTCATCCAGGTTCCTCTTGAACAATGTCATAGAGGTGCTCTATTTCACATGAGTTGGCAGCCTGTTCCAAAGACACAGCAGTCACTGGGGGATAAACCTGTCCGTCCGGCATGTCCTGTTTAAGTCGCAGGCCATATTTAGGACCTTGGAAAGGGTAGCCCTAGTGCCATTTGACTTATGGATATGCAGCAAGTTCATTAGGTTTGAGTCTTGGATTGCTGTGCAGGCCAGGCATAAAACTCCCCTAAGAAGTCTGTACGATATAAAGTATAGTGACAGGGACTTTAGTCGGTCTGTGTAATGCACATGCTGGAGCACCTTGATCTTTTTTGTTAGAAACCTCTGAGATCTCTGTAATTGCTGTAGGTGCTTAGTACGGTACATGCCAAATGGGGCATTATACTCAGTTGTGGGCCGGATAAGTGCCAAGTGTAGGGTAGTTATAATGTCTTTTGTTCTTGAGGTGATGTGTTTACTAATCAAGTGTGCTACATAGAAAGCTTTCCTTACTGCAGTAGAAACATGGTCGTTGAAGTTAAGGTCGCAGTCATCCCAGGTCCCTTACCACTTCATGGGTACTCAGGGTATTGTTGTTGATTTGATAGTATGAGGGGACATTGTTTATGCTGAAGAGAATGATGATGCATTTCTTTGCATTCAGTTTGATACCATGACTAATACACCAGTTGTTGGTCTGTATGAGACCCTCCTAGAATATACTGACATCATTTGGGGATTCAGTGATTGCACCTAGATGCAGTCATCTGCACACTTGGTCAGCCACAACCCCTTAGTTTTGATCTGAACTTCTGAGAAGTATATACTAAACAGTAGGGGGCCCAGCACTGACCCCTGTGGCACCCCACTGGTAACAGGTCTGCTGGTTGATCACCCACTTTAATAGTGTATGCCCAGTTTGTGAGCCAGTTGGCAACCCATCTTACAATGAAGGGGTTTAAATTCAGTTTGCTAAGTTTATTGGTAATGCATGAAGGTGGGAGTGTCAAAAGCCTTTGTCAGGTCAAGGTATGCTGTGTGCACAGATTTGCTCTCATCAGTTGCCTTGGTCACATTTTCAAAGAAATTTACCAGATTTAACAGGCAGGATCTGCCCTTCACAAAGCCGAATTTGGTAGGATTCAAAGTTTGGAGGTCACCTATGTCTTTATTTATGAGGTCCATAATGATATATTCTATGGCCTTATAGATAGATTGGTCAGGCTTATGGGTCTGTAATTCCCCAGGGCTGTTACTAGGCCACCTTTGTGGAGGGGGATAGCTATTGCTGTTTTCCATTCCACAGGAACAAAGCCTGTGGTTAGGCTATGATTAAAAAGGGTACCTAGTGGTGATGCTAGTTCATGTTTTAGGCTGTTTAGAAGATGGCCTAGGATGTTGTCTGGTCCCATAGAAGCTAAAGGCATTGAGGACTTGCACCTCAGATATGTAGGGTTGGGGGGAAGTTTGGGAGAAGGATTGTTGTAAGTTAGGAGGGGATAAGAGAGTGAAATTTTCGCCAAACCTATCTGCTAGCAGGTTGGCTACCCCTGTGCGGCCAGTGGGTGTGATACCGTTAGCTACTAGTTCTGCATATGTTTGGGTTATACTTTTTAGGTTACGTACGTAGCTGTAAAAGACCTTATGGTCATCCTTGGCTATACTTGCTAAGTTTCTCTCAAAGCAGCCTTTGGAGGATTTGACAAGTTGTCCTATTTGCTTCTTGATGCTGAGGAGGGTGCTTTTTCATTAGTGGGCCTTGCCTTTGTTTTCTTGGACAGCAACTTTTTGTGTTTATCCTAAAGTTTGTTGATACAGGATGTCCACCATGGCAGCTTGTTTTTACTTGGGGCTCTGGCTTTGATTCTTTCTGGTACAGCTGAGTTTATACACTTATGCAAGTGATTGTACAGGTCTTTAGTGTAAGTTTTGGTATAGTTACAATATCCAGCTTGGGGTGGGGCTTGGAATGTATTTATACCTTCACCTAGGAGGGTATAGTTTGCCTTGGCAAAGTTTTTTTGGTCTGATTTCACCCTTTGTGAGTTCTGGTGTTAGCGCCATCTCGAAGGTGACTGATTTATAGTCCATTTTAACTAATGAGGGTCCGACAGTTACGGAAGTGCATCTGTTTGGTGAGGACTAGATGGAGAATGTTTGTTCCTCTTGTTGGGCTATGGACAGTTTGTTCCAGGGCATTTGAATTAACAAAGTCAAGGAAATTTTGCAGTAGTAAGGGCTAGCTGGCTTCCCAGTTGATGGTGGGATAATTGAAATCCCCCATAACCAATGTGTTCTGTAAAATGTGGATTGTGTCTAATTTTGTCAAGTAGGCTTCATGGGCATCTTGAGCCATGGAGGGGGATCTATAACTCTCTATAACTTGAATGGGGGTCTTTCCCACTGTAACCTGGATCTGGAGTAACTCCATGGAGTTGGCCAATCTAACTAGATGGGAGGTGAATTTATCTCTGATATAGATTGAAACACTGCCTAATTTGGTTGCGGTGTAAAGTTGTGGAAGGCATTGTAGACTTGCAAGGCCAGGGTACTCTCTCAGGCCTTGAACGAGGTTTCTGTGACCACAAACATTTACATCTTCTAATGATGGAAGTGCTTCCAGGGAGTGCAGTTTTTGGTTTAAGCTCCTAGCTATTGGTTTACTTTGTTAGGAACATTATTCAGATAGTTACTGTTTATGTCAGTTAGCAAACAAGATCTGAGATATGTTTGGGGTTGGTGCATTGTGGGCAGGGAGGAGTTTAGAGTTTCAGTTAGCCACAAACTATGGTATCGGTAGATTGGCAGAGTTGGATCTAAGGATGGGATCCGCACCCATTGGTTGAGGAAGAATGAAAATGGACAACACAGATGAAACATTGGGTAAGTACATAACTTCTTGTTTTTAACCTTTGGTGCCAGCCCACTTTCCATGGGTAGTACTTGATTTATCATGCACACGCTGATACTTCTGTCCATTCACTGTGCATATTTTGAATGCTGGTAAGACTGTTGTGTAATAATAAATTTTCTAAGTGGATTTTGGCATGTTGCTGTCATTTATGGTTGCTGAAGATCTAGATGAAACCTGCTGCATAACAGCCATACCCCCAGCACCCTAAGCATACACAGTAATGTCAGTGTTAGGGTGGGAAGTACATGAGTTCATCCAAAGAAGGTAATGATTTCATTAACAAGGAACCTAAGGGAAACACCAAGTCCCATAGTTTAGATTTCTTAGGCTTAAGGTATGTTGTAACAAAACCTCCAAACAAGCCAGGTGTGGCAGCAAAGAATAAAAGTATCACACCACAAGAGTTCTTTTGTTCCCAGGCAAACACATAGGTGGTTGTAATAAAGTGTCTTCCACCAATAGCTGTATATCCTTGTTGCTCACAGAAATCGTTACAGCAGCAAGAACTGAGCAGAACTCCACAGCTGGAGAGGACACAGCAGGTTGCCAGCAAGCAGTACTGACAGTAGTAGCAATGGCAACTGTAAAGAAACCTGTAATAAACATAAGAAATAAACTGTAACAGAAGTGCGTGTCTGCAGGACCCTAAAGCTGTCTACCAGCAGTAACAGCTGCAAAAGAGCTATGCAGCTGAAAAATGTTTTTGAGCACTAGTAGAAAAAAAAATTGTAGTTCAACTATATGACTGAAGGGCCCACTGCAGTTACCATTGGCGTATAATTTGCATAAACTTTGGCAGAAATGCATGGTTTAGGAGAATGCAATAGCTATACCAGCATTAAAAAACAATAAATGCATCAGAATTCCACTGCTGAAGATTTTTCAGTATTGTACTGACACGCAACAACAACCAGTAAACAGATTAACATTTATTGTAGTAGAGCTGCATGACTGAAGAACACAGTATGTCACCACCTGTAAACAACAATAACTGCAATAGAACTTGTAGTAAAAGGCCCACAGCAGGTTAAATGAAGAAATACCTTTAAAAGTAGCAGAAATGAGTGGCTCGTAAGTATACACCAATATATATCAGTAAACAAAAAGAGCAGGAACTGCTGTAGCACTATGTGGCTGTATGCTCCACCTCACTTTACTAGCAGTATTCAAATAGCAGGTGTTTAAGGCCCTCCAAAGGTCATAATCAATTAAAAGTCCACCCCAGTCAATGTCTTATTTTGGAGCCATGTTTCAGGGAGTGACTTCTGCTCAAATACAAGACAAGACTCCTTAAGGACTCTGCTAAAAGGATGCCATTCCTTTTTAAGGAAGCTATGTTGTGCAACAACAGTAACTGACTTCTGTCATTACAAAACCATTAGTAAAGAAACAAACTAGAATATGTAACACTGCAGGCCACAGAAGACTCACAGTGTGGAATTCTGCATAGGGGTAAAATTTTAGCCACAGCAAGATGTCTTTAGTACAGGGCAGCAGGAATATCAGATGGTGTTTTTTCCTTCTGTAGTTTTCATGATCTCTACCCCCACTTAAAAGTGAGGGACAGACTTTAGACTTATGGGGAGGTAAAGTGAGAGCATTGCTAATGAACATAACCTCTCAATTTCATAGCACATAAAATCCAGAGAAAACCAAATATAATTGGTGTCAAAGACACAAAAATAGGGACAGATTTTAAGTATTGTTCTTATAAACTTAAAAGTTGCTAGAATAACAGGCTTGGGCATACATTCATTTTCTGAAGGATACGAAGGCTGACACTGAAGTCTGTGTTATTATTTAATACATCTAGTCCTCATTGATTTGCCAGAAAACCACACATTTTATTAAGAAAGACCAAGAATATGAGGCAAGAATCTGGACATTCTGTGAAAATCTGGACATTTGAGAGGTATGCTAGTGAGAGATGTCCAAAATGGATGCCAGAAAGAGGACATATACCCACAAGTTATTCCAGAAAGACTGGAGTGAAGGATGTAACAGAGCAGTGTATTAGCAAGTAATGGCTTCCACCTTTACTTGTCCTGTTTGCATGTTTACATAGTTGTTATAGTTTCTGTTTTATTTGAGAAAATGTCTTTTTTGTCTTCAAGTTGTCTTTCATGCATTATATGTAGGTCACAACTTTGTTTGCCAGTATTACTTTTTGATTAACTAAGAAAACTGAAGATGAGCTAATGTTGGGTTTAAATATCCTGGAGCAAGACTGACTACAGAGCATCTTTGGAATGGGGGCAGTTTTAAATCATTTCATAGGAGCAATGGGTATTGCTGGGAAATTTTGCGTAAGTGAAAGGACCTGTGAAAGGTATGATGTTAAGTTGTCATTCTCGCCTTCATTCTTGCTGGATGGGTTCGGCTCCGACTCGGCCTATACTATAGCTCGAGAGCTATTTTTACCGGCTCGAGGCAGCCCTATAACCCACAATACTATGCGCTAACTCCCTAGATCTCGTTTGCCGCTTCGCTGCGAGGTTGTCTTTTTGTACCGGCTCAGGTCAGTAAGAGCGTTATTCTTTTTAACTAAAATTTCAGGTAGTTTCTCCAGTTAGTTACCCTTGTTTAGGTCCCTACTAATTGTACAACCTTTTTTGTAGCCCTTTTTCCTTTCTCTAGTTAATTTTTATCTTTGGGCCTACGGGCTTTACCTCAGTTTCCCCACCCCTTATAGTATCTGTGTGTGTGGGTTTTAGTCAGTTCCCTTAACTTTCCTAATTTTAAGTTGAGTGTGTGTGTGGACTGACTGTGTTTACTGTGGTTAGGACTATGTCCAAAGACACTAAGGTCTCGGGATTTAAGAAGTGTGACTCGTGCTGTCAGAAAATGTGTCTGACAGATGGTCACACTTCTTGTGTCTATTGCTTGGGGCCTTTACACCTGCAGGACTCTTGTTCCGTTTGTCACGGGTTTAGTTCAAGAGTCCTGCAGGAGAGGCGTAATAAGCTCATCCTAAGGGGCTTGTTAAAGCCTGATGACTCCCCGTCCAAGTCTGGCTCGAGGAAGTCTTCAAAAACCGCCAAACCCTCAGCTCCAGCTTCTGAGTCGAGGGCTGGCGTTATCGAGATGGCTCCGACATCGGTTCCATCCGGATCCGAGGTGGTTAAAGTGGTATCTTCTCTGAAACCAGCATCGGAGCCGACCCCAGCGCGCAAGCGCTCTAGATCCCCCTCGATAGACTCGTCCGATCGGCTCCGAGATCCCCTCTCCTATCGGAGCGGAGTCATAGGACTCACTCATCTAGGTCATCCAGGCTCTCCGATCACGATATCGAGAGGGTGCTCAGTAGGCTCATAAAATCTCAGGCACTAGGCCAAATGCTCCAGAGCCCATCTCACCAGACTTTGGCTCCTTCGGTACCGCCATCGATTCCTCCTCCGACTCACCTCTCGAGTTTGGAGCCGGAGTTTGTCGGAACCGTAACCTTACCCACTTCGGAGCCGATACTCCCACCTTCGGCTCCGGTGTCGTTGGCTCCGACCTCTTCATTGGTTCCGTCCTTGGAGAGGTCCGGGTGCCGGGACTCCATTGTCTGCTCCGAGGGGGCGAGTGGCATCGGACCCTTGTCCGACCCCGCTCTCCCTCTCGGAGCTTCAGCTTTGGTTAGTTCGGCCCCGACATCATTCTCGGAGCCTTCTCTGTCGGTGCCGGGGGTGGTTCCGGTCTCTTCTTCTTTGGTATCTGATAGGGGAGCCTTCGAGGTGACGAGGAGCATGCTGGACCCAGTGTCCACTCCAAGGTTAAGTTCTGTAGCTCCTCCCTCTACAGTGCCTGTTATGGTCTCTGGCCACCCTCCTATATCTGACAGCAGAGATCTGAAGCATAGGGAACCCACCTTGGGTGTCTCCTCCTCTTCCGAGGGCTCCCCTGAAGTTTCAGGGGAACCCCCTTGGAAAAGAAAGTGCAAGAGGAAGCACATACACTCCCCCGAGTCTGTCACGTCAGGAACCGACTTGGATGAGTTGGAGGGTTCCCCCAGATCCCCCTCTGAGGATGTCTCTTGTTCAGACATCCTAGAGATCCTAAAACAGAGGGGAAATTGGTCCACTCTCAAACCTTCCGAGGATGAGTCGGTTTACCTAGACGCTTTTGGATCTCGCCCTTCCACCTCCTGGGTGTCTCCCCCTTTTGACCCACTAATGGAGGTAGTGGCTAGAAAGGCATGGACAGCTCCTGATTCAATGGAACCTACCCCTAGGAGGCCTTCTAAATTTATTTCTGCACCAGAGGACAAGTCCTTTCTCACCAAAGGCGTTTCAGTTGATGCTATGGTGGTAGCAGCAGCCACTAACAAGGAATTGGCTGATCCTTCTGTACCCGTTCATCCTCCTAACAAAGAGTCCAGGACCATGGACAGGTACGGCAAGCGGACATTTGCTTCAGCGACATTTACTATGCGATCGCTGAACTATTTTATGTCATTTCACCCGCCTTCAGAGAGACCTGCTCAAAGAGCTGGGTGAAACGGTACAGGATCCTTCTGCTGCGGGGTATCAGGACAAGATAAACTCGTAAGACTCTCTCTGCCGTGGGAGTCCATTTTTCCACACCTTCTAGACCTTATCCTAAGGGACAGAGAGGTGGAAAGATGTTCCGCAAACCACAGGGAGTCGTGCCTGCTGCTCGTGGTGAATTTCCCCCTAGAGGCAGAGGGGGGAATAATAACAGACACCGCCCTAGGGGCAGAGGGGGTCCACAGAACCAGGGTTCCAGGGAATCGTTCAATGACCAGCCCTTTCAGCATTCCTGAGAAGCTGCCCGACTGTCTGGCTTCGGAGGCAGTCGGGGGAAGATTATCTCTGTACCCGAAAGCCTGGCAGTCCCTCTTCCAAGACACATGGGTACAGAAGATCATATCCGTGGGTTACAAAATTCCCTTCACTTCCCCTCCAGTACAACCGCCAAGACCCCTACCAGACGTACCACCCGCACAAAGGGGTCAAGCTCAGCTAGAAATAAAAAAGCTGTTAACAAAAAGAGTCATCCAGGCAGTCCCAGCAGATCAGCTAGGATCCGGAATCTAATCCAGATTCTTTTTGGTACCAAAAAAGACTGGAGACCCATTTTGGACCTCAGCAGATTGAACAATATTTTGATAACCCCTTCTTGCAAGAATCATCTCTCCTGGTGGATGGTTTCCCCTCAGCTTTTTCAGGGCAGACCCTTTGTTCTCTCCCCCCCCCCCAGTTGCCACGGTGACAACGGATGCCTCCCTGATCGGGTGGGGGGGCATTATCAGGGCAGGACGGTCAAGGGCACATGGCAACAATCAGAACGCCACTTGCACATAAATGTCCTGGAGATGAGGGCGGTGCTTTTGACGTTGCAAGCCCTTCAGAGCTCTCTTCCCACAGGGACTATAGCAATTCAAATGGACAATATGTCTGTAGTGTGGTACATAAACAAGTAGGGCGGAACAAAGTCCTACCCCCTATGTCGAGAAGCACTCAGACTTTGGCAATGGGCGATTTCCTCTCAACGGTTTCTGATAGCAATGCACATCCCCGGGAAGTCCAACGTCATAGCGGACAGATTGAGCAGAACTATCCTCATGCCTCACGGGTGGTCTCTAAATCAAGCGGTAGCAGATAGAATATTTCAAAAGTGGGGCCAGCCTTGCTGCGATCTTTTCGCAACTCCTCAAAACAGCAAGTGCCTCGACTTCTTCACACTCTTTCCTCTACCAGGCCATCCCCCCCAGAGACGCTCTTGTTCACAATTGGCCTCGGGGTCTTCTATATGCCTTTCCTCCCTTGCCATTGATCCTGCAATTAATTCAGAAAGCAACCGCATTGAGATCCAAAATGATCCTCATTGCCCCGTTTTGGCCTCGACAAATATGATTTCCGTTTCTGCACAGTTACCTACTGGAACAGCCTTGGCATCTGGAACCCCTTCCGGATCTGTTGACCCATCTCACGGGCAAGCTGCATCAGTCTCTTCATTCCCTCAACCTCACAGCTTGGTTGCTCCACTTCCAGCCATAGCCAGGCTTCCCCTTATTTCTCCTCCTGTTCGTGATATAATTCTAGCTTCCCATAAGTCCAATACTAGGAAGATGTATACGAGTAAATGGAAGCGTTTTTCGCATTGGGCACAAACTAAGTCCCAAGATCCTTTCCATGCACCCATTCATAAGGTTCTAGATTTTCTGGCAGAGCTTTTTCATTCAGGGTCATCGTCGGCCACTATCAGGGTACAATTAGCGGCCATTGCTAATTTTCATGTTGGGATCTCAGAAGCAAATATTATGTCCCACAAACTTTGTAAAGCCTTCCTCAAGGGCATCTTTGTGCTTAGACCTCCAGTTAAAGATCCACCTCCACAATGGGATTTGAATTTAGTTCTAACCTCATTGATTCTGCCTCCCTTTGAACCTGCAGCTTCCTGCTCCCTCAAGCTTCTTTCTTGGAAAACTCTGTTTTTAGTAGCCATAACATCTGCCAGAAGGGTATTGGAACTTCAAGCTTTGTCGGTCCGTCCCCCTTATTTGGTCTTTCACAAAGACAGGGTAACTCTCAGAACAAACCCTTCCTTCCTACCGAAAGTGTTTTCGGAAACAAATCTAAACCACTCCATTGACTTGCCTGTCTTCTTCCCAGACTTTGCCAACAGGGCTGAACAGAAATTACATTCATTAGATGTTCATCGCCAGTTACGGTATTATCTAGACAGGACAAAACAACTCAGAAAGTCAGACCAGCTCTTTCTCTCTTATGCTGCAGGAAAGAAAGGGCTTCCGGTATTGAAGGTTACTCTTTCCAGATGGTTGACATCTATTATTACCTTTGTCTATGAGTTGAGACACAGGCAACTTCCATCTAGGCCTAAGGCTCATTCAACCAGGGCACTATCAACATCAACGGCATTTCAAGCAAGGTTACCACTAGATGCCAGATGTGCAGCAGCTACATGAGCTTCCAAACATACCTTTATTGCCCATTACAAACTTGATATAGCCTCCAGAAATAGAGCTAACTTTGGTTCCACCATACTCAGGAGTCTGTTCCATTGAGCCACCCAGGACTAAGATGCTAGGGACGCTGTCCCATCCAGCAAGAATGAAGGCGAGAATGACAACTTAACATTAAGAAGTTATGTTCTTACCATAACGTTCCATGTTAGTTGTCTTCTTCTCGCCTTCTTTCTTGCGTCCCTCCCTCCTGCCCCCTAGCCTGGATAGACTTCAGGTCTCCGAGTCCTTCCATTTCTGGAGATATAACATGTTATGGTTTCCCAGTATCCTTAATGTTACTAGCAGGGAGCCCGTACTTGCAAATGAGGATTATGATATTATGATATTATATTTATGCTATGTCTTAGCTTCCAAACGAGATCTGGGGAGTTAGCGCATGGTATTGTGGGTTATAGGGCTGCCTCGAGCCGGTAAAAATAGCTCTCGAGCTATAGTATAGGCCAAGTCGGAGCCGAGGATCAGCTCCGAACCCATCTAGCAAGAAAGAAGGCGAGAAGAAGACAACTAACATGGAACGTTATGGTAAGAACATAACTTCTTATTCTAACTATCTGATCTGATGTTGTCAATTTTCTTTCAGTCTTCAACTATTGGGTTTGGATCTGATCCTCTGATCTGAATTGGCTGTTACACTAGCTCGTGACCTCCCAAAAATTCTCGAGCTCCTTCCCTACCCATAATACACCAACCCCTAACATCCCTCAGATCTCGTTTGCCACTTTCGCATCTAGGCATGGTCGCCTTCAGCTCTCAAGTAATAGAGTGGGGGATAAGTCTTTTCCTTATACTTTTCTTTATCAAACAACTTATTTGTTAAATTTATATTTTTTCTTCATCTCTGTACTCCTAAGCTCTAATTTTAGCGTTGTTGGTATTATCATTCCTTTCTGTTACACTTGGTGTAATTTCTTCAATATCATTGGTAGTGCTTTGCTTTTCTGTCCTTTTCTAGTTTAAAAAATAAAACAGTTGTTGTATTTTTGATTATTTACATTATTGCCAGGATGTCCGTAAAAGGTCCTTCAGGATTTAAAAAGTATGAGAAGTGTGGGCACAAATTGCCTCTCTGGTGCCCATTCTCTGTGTTTTTATTGCTTGGGCACCCAAGTCATTTAAAGATAGAGCACAGTATTTGCAGCAAGTTTAATCCTCATGTTCTTGTGGACAAGAGAAATTAATATTAAAGGGTTTGCTGCCCACCTCTTTTTCTGAAGCCATCACTGGGGCTTAAACCCCCAAACAGAAAGCTAAATATCCGTTGAAGAGATCTAAACCTTCAGAGACTTCCTCTCTTCTTCATTGGAAGCTCCTACGAAAATAAATCTGATCCGAAATTTGTTACAATCCGACCTTCTTCGGATCCAACAAAATCTTCATTGGATCCTACTGTCTTGAATCCAAAACCTCTACCCAGAATCAGATAATAGCCCAGTTTGGATTCAGTGCCTTCCAGATTGCCTTCCCCTTTTTTGGAAGGGTGCTGTAAGTCTGCATCCCTGGCATCTTGTCATTCCTCCAGGAGTCTTACTGAAGAGGATGTGGAGAGAATGATGAGGAAATTCCTCACGGTGCAAATTCAGGTGGGTGTTCTTACAGCTCCTACCCGCTTGGGTCAGGAAGCACGATCATCCACTACACCACCCAGTACTGCTCCTTCTCTAATACAGTCTATTGTTTTAGAGTCCTTGCATATGAGCATTTTGGGTCCATCTGTTTCGGATCTGAAGATAGTCCTCTCTTCAGATCCAAATACTGCTCTGAGTGCACCGGCACTGACATGCTGGGAGCCAGATGACTCTCTGAGTTGAAGCATCCCTGTCAGGTCTGGGAGGCTGGAGTCGACTCTGAGGTTTTTGGAGCCATCTGTTCCTCTAGGAACTTCTGCACTGGACAGCTCAGCTCCGGCTTCCACCTCTGGTGGGTTGCTGTCTGAGCAGAGGGAGATGATGGGCCAGAAACTTGCTTTCTTGGCTCCGTAGTCTTCCTTCTCTCTGGAGCAATCTGCCTTTGAAGTTGTGTTCAAAGCTCCGGCATGACAGTTGGGTCTTACCCCTTTGGATCCACCCTGTACTTCTCAGATGACTTTGCACCGTGAGTCTCTACATTCTACTCTACAGGGACATTTGGCTCAAAGCTCTCAGACCATCCAGCAAGGTAACCTAATCATTTCTGATACTTCACCGGATCACCCCACCAAGGAAGTCCCTAGGAAGAGGAAGTGCAAAAGGAGGCACTTGGACTCTCCTCTAGAGTTAGTCACTGAGGATACTGACTTGGGTGAAGGAGAAGGGTCCCCAAAATCACCATCCAATATCTCATTTGGAGACATTCTTGAGATTTTTTAAGCAGAAAGGTGGCTGGTCTTCCCAAGACCCTTCTCCAGAGGAATCAATATTTCTGGAAGCCTTTGGAGCTTGCCCTCCTACCTCCTGGGTTACTCCACCAATCGATGAACTCATTGACTTGGTCTCTATGCGGGTATGAAAGGAAGCTGATATGGTTGAGCCAATCCCCAAGAGGCCAGGCAGGATTCTGGATCCACCAATAGGTAGGGAATATTAGGGTAAAGGGGTGGCAGTGGATTCCATGGTCTTGGCGGCAGCTACAAAAAAAGGAACTTGTGGAGCAGAGTTCCACTGTCCATCCTCCTAATAGAGAGTCTAGGACAAAGGACAACTTTGCGAAGTGTGTTTATGCTTCATTCGCTTTTGCACTCGTATCTCTGAACTATCCGGCACATTTTACAAGGCTTCAAAGAGATTTGATTAAATAGTTATCAAAATCTCTTTCTGGAAATGAAACTGCCGAGGCTCAGTCTTTAGTAGTCTCTCAAATGGCTAACCAACAAGCTGTATGTAACTCATCCATGTGGCTTATCTCACATGCTGCAGAAGGCACCTCAAGGGCCGCAGGTTCAGACATTTCCATAAGGAGACATGCCTGGATATGCTTGAGTGGTTTTGTGGAGCCCTACAAGTACTCGTTCGTCAGTGCTCCTTTTGATGGTTCTTCTTTGTTTGGCCCCACGATGAGGGACACACTCTCCAAGTGAGAGAAAGATGGAAAGACCCTGTCTGCAGTGGGCATGTGTTTTTCAGTCCCTCAAAGGACCTTTTCCAGGAATCAGTGGGGAGGTCGAAAAATGTTCAGAAAGTCCCTTTGACCTTTCCAGGACACACATGGAGAAAGCTCCCCCAGAGGCAGAGGGGGGAGCTGTAATGGAAGGTGATGCCCCCGTGGTAGAGGAGGACCACAAAAACCAGAGGTCTAGAGATTCTTTTTCTGATAGACCCTTTCAGCATTCCTGAAAGGAGGCCAGATTGCTCACATCTGGAGGCAGTTGGGGGTCACTTAACCCTGCACCAGAGAGCTTGGCTAGATATAACAAAAGACAGTCGGGTGCAGAGGTTATATAATTCTCTTTTGTCTGCCTCCTCCATTTGTAAGAAAATTTCCTGATGTTTCACCCAGTCACAGGAAAGCAGCAACACTGGAAATTCAAATGCTGCTAAGAAAAAGATTCATCCAAGAGGTCCCACCAGACTAAATAGAATCTGGAGCTTACTTAAAATTCTTTTTAGTGCCAAAGAAAACAGGGGGGGCTGGAGAACAATTTTGGATCTCAGTGTATCAAACAAGTCAGTTTAACAGACAAATTTCTGGATGGTCATTATTTTGTCTATTCTGGTCTTTCTGGGCAAGGACGACTGGATGTGCTTGATAGATCTTCAGGATGTGTACTATCACATAAAGATGAACAGTCGAGAAGGTATTTATCCTTCTGGCTGGGAGAGGATCATTATCAGTTCAGAGCACTGCCCTTGGGCCTCAGCATAGTCCCCAGGGTGTTCATCAAGTGCATGGCAGTGGTAGCAGCTCACTTGAAACTGTAAGGAAAGTGCAAGGATTCAGAGTGTTTTCGTATCTAGATGACTGGCTTATTACTGACCCGAGCAGGCATCAACTGATAGAAGTATGGGATCAAGTGCTACAGATTTGTTCACATCTTGGAGTAACCATAAATTACAAGTGTCACTTACAACCAGCACAGACGTTAGATTTCATAGGAGTAGCATTCAACACAATATCTATGGTAACTTCTCTTCCTTTATCAAGAGTGCAAATGATAAGAATGCAGGTCAGGAAAATAATTTGCAGTACCAGAATTTCAGCCAGATTTACCCCAGGGCTTGCAGAATCAATGTTAGCAGCAATAATTTGACTTCCTTTAGCGAGATTCCACATGAAAGTTCTACAGTGGATGCTACCAACATAGTGGTCAATACTTTCTCTACCTATGTTAACAAAAATAAGAATAATTCAAGTATGCAAAAGATACCTTTGCTGGTGGATGCAATTGCAACAGGTATTATACAGATGCCCCCCAGATTGGGGGGGGGGCATTTTCTGGGGAAAACGGTCTAAGGGACGTGGTCCCCAGCACAGGCTAACTTGCATATCAGTGTTCTGAAGATGAGAGCGGTGCTTCTAGCTTTGCAAGCATTCCAAGACTCTCTCCCTCTTGGAACAATTGCAGTCCAGACACACAATATGTCAGCAGTTTGGTACATCAACAAGCAGGGGGGGGGGGCAGATTTTACTCCCTATGTCAAGAAGCCATGAGAGTGTGGCAATGGGTGATATCCTCCAGCCACTTTCTGATAGCAATGCATATTCATGGGACAAACTGAGCAAGTCCATCTTACTACCTTATGAGTGGTCTCTCAACAACAAAGTGACGAATGTGATTTTCAGTCAATGGGGCCAGCTTTGCTGTGACCATTTTGCCTCTTCTGTAAACAACAAGAGAAGGAAGCTTTTTTGCCCTTTTCCCCCCATAGGAGGAATCACTGATGGATGCACTACTCTGCGATTGGCTCCCAGTCTACTGTATGCTTATCATCTGACTCTCCTAATTTCCAAATTCCTGCAGAAAGCAATCTGGTTGAAGAGCAAAGTCATCCTCATTGCACCTTATTGGCCTCGACAGATTTGATTTCCCTTCCTTTGGCCTCATCTGCTATGTCCACCTAGGATTCTAAATCCAATTCCAGACCTCCTGTCTCATCCGACAGGCAAAGCTCACCTGGAAATCTCAAACCTGAAGCTAGCAGCGTGCTTTCTTCAATTTCTTTGATAGCCAGACAACCAATGCCCTCTTCCCCTTGTCCATTCCATACTTTTATCTTCATGTAAACCCTCTACTAGGAAACTCTGCAGGAGCAAATGGAAAATGTTAATTTGTTGGGCATAACAAAATCAGAAAGACCCCTTCTCAGCTCCAATTCAATCTGTTCTGGAATTTTTGGAGAGTTTATTTAATGAAGGTGCTAGTTCATCAACTAAGTCCAGCTGGTAGCAGCCTTTAACTTTCATATGAGATTTCAAAAATTCTTCACTGAATTCCTCTAAACTGTGTTAAGGCTTTTTTGAGAGGTACTGTCTTGCTGAGACCCACTTATAAGGACCCCACACCAGCATGGGATTTGAATTTGGTAATGCAGAACTTAATTCATTCCCCCTTTGAATTGGCAGCTAAATGTGATCTTAAATTCCTTGACCTGGAAACTATATTTTTAGTGGCAATTACATCTGCTAGAAGAATTTCAGAAATTCAAGCATTATCTTCTAAACCTCCATATTTGATTTTTTTATAAGGATAGGGTCACATTGCATACCAATGCTTCCTTCCTTCCTAAGGTGGTGTCAGAATCCAACATCAAGCAATCCATTAACTTCTCAGTATTCTTTCCAGAATGTACAAATAAAGGGGAATATATGCTGCATTTATTGGATGGTCATAGACAGTTATGTTTCTACCTACACAGGTCAAAAGAGATTAGAAAGACAGATCAACTTTTTGTTTCCTTTGCCACACTATATTTGTAATTGGTTACAAAGGTACCTCTAGCTAATTGGCCGACAGATTACATTTCAGTTATCTATAACAAATTGAATCTCCCCTTACCAAAGCTATTTAAAGCTCAGTCAACCAGATCTATGGCAACTTCATCTGTCTTTCAGTCTAGAGCTTCTATGGATGATATATGTGCGGCTGCAGCCTGGTCAAATCCTCATACTTTTATCACTCATTATAAAGTAGATCTGGTTCTCAAGGGGAAGAGCAGCCTTTGGCTCAACCATAGTCAGGAATATCATTCCTTAGAGTCCTCCCAGGAGTTTAGGTAGCTGGGGACTCTGTCCCATTAGTTGAGGATTGAATGAAAATTGACAACATCAGATAAAGAAGTTATGTACTCAACATAATGTTCCATCTGTGTTGTCCATTTTCATGTTTCCTCAACTCTCCACCCCCCAACCATCTCCATTTTTTATGAATGATATCTGGAGGATTGAGAAGCTTCACGGACATCAGTGTCCTTTGTGTTGAATCCCACTTGTGGTATATTAGTTAAAATCTTCCTGTCAAGCAGCAGACAAGATCTGAGAGATCTTAGGAGTTGGTACATCATGGGTTTAATAAGGAGTTTGAGAGTTTTTTGGAGGCCACAAGCTAGTGTAACAACCGAATCAGATCTGAAGATCAGATCCAAACCCATTAGTTGAGTAAGAATGAAAATGGACAACACAGATGGAATGTTATGGTGAGTACATAGCTTCTTCTTTTTTGCTGATGCAGTACTGTGTTTCATGATTACTTTTCTGTTAAGGCGCACATGTTGCACATCTGCACTATGCATGCTAGTAAGACTGAAATATTTATTTACTTTTCTTTACTGTATTCAAGGGGTTTTGATTTTCATTCTGCTATTAAATTAATTTTATACATCATTTTCTCTACTTGTATGCTTAACCTGTATGTTTTTCACTTTGTTGTTTGTGTTCTTTGCCCTCTGCAAGATATGTTGCTGTCATGCAGCCTGCCTCCTTCCCTCAAGCACAAGAAGTAATTTTCTGCAGTATCCACTAGAGGAATCTACTTCTACATGCTACCTGATCACCCACAACACTTTCCTCTCCTTGAGAGGCAAGCAGGCCACATCCCGTCAGTCATCTTACTTTGTGCTTGACTCCTGTAATGCAGAGGCTGCTAACTGAATGTCAATCACTTGTGGTACAGTTAATGTTCTATTCGCCTGCACCTCAAAGACAATTATGTTAATAATACTCCTGGACAATTATCTCAAATTCCCTTCTTGATCTCTATGTAGCAGTAACTGGTAATATGTTTAAAAATCACTTTGTAGTGCATGAAGCACACTGATTACTTTCTGATATTCAAAAAAAGGCAAATCAGTTAAGTCCAGAATGGCGCACAGCCTGACCTTAAGAAATGTTAAGCACCCCCTGCTTATGTTGTTAAGAACATGGGGTCCTATGTTAGGCAATAAAATCTGCCTGTACTGACTAACATATGACAGCAGCAGAACAAAATATTTGTTTCTGCCCTCTGTCTGTACCCTTAACATGTCCCTAACTTCCTGTAAAAGAAAACAACTTGAACGAGTTGATTCACCTGCATAATCTGAAGAATGCGAACGCTGTAATTCAAATATATGTCATTATTTAGTGACTTCATCCCTCAGTGGTTTATCCAAAAAACATAATTTATGAGGAACAGACCAAAAATATGAAGTAATAATTTGGGCATCCTGTGAAAATCTAGACATTTGAGAGATATGAAAGGTGAGTATAAATGTAACAGACTGCATTACACTATCCATCTGGCAGTGCTCACTATTTTTACATCTTGAAAGCTGGGAAAACACAGCATTTTTTTTTTTATTTTCCCCGTTTCACCAGTAGTACATGGAACAGATAAAGCCCCATGCACTACAAAGAATTATGAACATTTCAGCTAACATAACCCATTATTATGTGTTGTCTTGAGGTACAGGATTTGATTCTTTTAGCCCCTCATTTGCCTCATATAGCCCCTCATTTGCTTGTTGTATGCCCTTGAGCAAGCTACTTTACTAGACAGTACTTGGGGATCAACTGGGAATTTGGGCTAGGCTCTTCAGTGTGTCCCTGAACTACAGGCCTGGCAACTTCTATGAACTTTGTTTTTTTTTTTTGGTGGGGGGAAGCAGACTGTTAGCCGAGTGTATTTACATATGAAACTTTACAAAATAAATGATTGAAGTCATGAAAGAGTGACATCATCATTAGTGATCTAAGGACACTGGTTGATAGTGTTGAACAATGTGTGTCTACTTCAGTTAGAAAAGTATATTCTGTAGCTCATTTAAGTCTAAAGGCCATGTCTGATCTCTCCAGGAAGATTGTTTTGCCACCTTGTACCTCACTTATTGATCCGTTATTAAATATAGTACTGTGTTTTTGTAGCCTTCACACAAACCAGCTTAAATAATTTGAAAGAAAATACACCAATGCCTTACTACAAAAGTTAAAAGGTTGAAAAACTTGAACTGTTCAGAAAGGTTTCTGGTACTCATTATGTTTTAGTCTTGAAAATGTTTCTTTGAGTTACCTCTGCCTGCAATGTGTGGTAATATCTGATATCATTCTCATTGAAGATCTGTGTCTCCAGTATACAATTGAGGGAGATGACACTGAAATGGAGAGCCTAATACTGAGAATAAATATCAGTAGCAGAAAAATATGTTGATAGTTGCATCATACAGGACATTACAAAATTTAATAAGTTTCCCTTACAGTCATTCAGAACTGTTGTGTATATGTGTGTGTATATGTGTGTATATATATATATATATATATATATATATATATATATATATATATATATATATATATATTTGCAAGTATGTCATTTTATGACTGAGGCAGCTGCTGTCTTTTTGTACATAGAAAGTGCCATGTCTGAATGGGAGTCAGAAACTACTTATCTCCTGGGGTGGACATATAGCCGTTAAGCCTGGAGCTATTCCCACTGCAAAGGGTATGTGTCCACTCCAGTTATGTAAGCTTAAGATTTTTAAGATGAGCCCTTGGGATGGTAGAAGAAAAAAAGTGTTCAACCCATTCCAGAGATAGATTCTCAGATTGTTACTAGGCTAATGACCTGGGAGCCTTTCTAAGCCTAGCCAAGTTTTCCCATAAGTATAATGATTTCCTGTAACCAAATAGGACGTTGAGGGCCAGGCATTTATAAGCTACCTTTGTCCATAAGGGACATGGGTGCCATATTTGTTAGCAAATGTCACTTGTAAATGCAAACAGCTGTTAAACAGCAAAAGCATTGAGCTGATAATACTGAATAATGCTGGATTAAAGTGAAGACCTGACAGTTGAGGTAGCTGGGAACATATTTTTTGGCAATGTAATGAGCTGGCAGACTTTAGGGATTCCCTGCTGAATGAACAAATTGGACTGACTGGGGAGATAATTGTTTGAGTTATGCTACAGAATCAGAATTGCCTAGACATAGTAAAGCGTTGCTGAGTCTAGTTATGGTTGCTGCCAAAAAAGCAATTACTAGAAAATGGAAATCAAAGTGTAGACCAACTTTATTAGAAGTAGTGAATATAGTAACAAAGATCAAACAACTGGAATTGAGATCTTTAGAAAAGGGAAGGAGAAAACTACATACAAAAAATGGGAATTGTGGGAACAATATATGCAGAGCAGGAATGAGGTTTAAGAGGCAGGATTTGAATGAGCCATATAATACTTAACTGACAAAATGACTGGATGGTTTATAAGTGATGTATAATGTTTGCAACTACATTTCTTTCAGTGGTGTCTGTGATGTCAACTGTTTGCAACTAAAGTGGTATCACGTATGTTTTTCATTTATATAACTGTAAGATTGCCTTTGTCGTATGTGAAAATTTAATAAAGATGTTTGGAGAAACAAAAAAGTGAAGACTTGACAGTTGAGACTGGTTGCTCTTTTGTAATAAAGTTGAAGTATATGAAGCAGAATATTTTCTTTCCTAATAGTCTGGCAGTTAGAGCAGAGGACTGAAGTTATGAGCCTCAAACAAGTTGCTTCCTGTAATCTGGGGTTTGATTCCATCAGCTTTCATTTGTCTGCTGTCTGACTCTGACCAAGTCATTTAACCTGGTGGTTCTCTGGAGAAATGGGGAAACTGGGCTAGGCTCCTTGGTGGTTTCCTTAACTCCATGCCTAGTAACTACCAATTATTCTATGACTTTAATGAAATTGAAGTTAATAGTAACTTCATATGTGGTCCACATACTTAGCTACAAGATTTAAAGAGAGAGCTTACCAGTAGTTTCAGAATTTCCAAACGAATCAGGCAACAGTGTTTTTTTCTTGCTTTAATCATATGTTATTGCTGTATAAATAAACTGCACATGAAGTCTGTAAATGTTTGTATCTAAGTCTATTTGAGTATGTGGGGAAAAAGAAGTAATAAGCTACAGGAGGTGCAAATATAGAAACTTGACAGTAAGAAGAATATTATAAGCTAAGAAAGCTCAATAGAAGGTGGAGAAGAAGAGATTTAAAGATAAATTATATAGAAGGAAGTGGGTGACTGCAGTGGTGCAGCAGTTAACGTTGTCACTTCACAGCAAGAGCTTCTCCAGTTTGATTCTAGGCTGGGCTGTCTTTGGTGTGGAGTCTGCATGTCCTCCTTCCGATCATGTGGGTTTTCTCCCACATTCCAAAGACATGCAGCAGGTGGATTGGAGACACTAAATTGGCTGTAGGTGTGAGTGCAAGTGAGTGGCACAAATGAAGTACCACAGCAGGTCTAGTCACCCAGCAATGTAAATCTTGGCTCGAGATGATTGGCGCTGCTGACGTGACGCCCCATTTCCATATGCAAAATGGGAGAGGGGTTGTGGATGGATGGTTATAGAAGGAAATAACAGAAGCAAGGGTAGGAGCTAAGAGCAGTAAGAGAAATAGTAGGTGTATAGCAGATTGCAAGGAGGAAGGAGTGTTGAAAGGAAAATGGGCATAGAGAAAGTGTAAGGAAAAGAATATAAGAAGGGAAAAATAAGAGTTAGTTTAACCAGAAAGGCAAGTGTAGAACCTGGAGTTGAGAAAGTATTCTTTTAGGTTACGCTTAAAAATGGGATTTATTCTAATGTCTATAAGAATCTTATTCCAGGCTTTGAGTACTATGCAGGAGTATAAACTATGTCGTTTATTATTTATTTATTTATTTTTAAGGTTTATGAGTTTCAAGAATCTGTTTTACGGTTGAGTGAAATGGAGGGTTCACAATTTGCTGTTTGAGAATGTTACTGACGGGTGGACAATGGAAATGATTATATATCATTTTATGGGCAAATAGAAGTGTAGTGTACTTGAGATAATTGGGCAACACAAGCCAGTTTAATGTTTTCAAAGTAGGGCAGTGATGACTTTTATATGGCATAATGGTTGCAAATGTCGCTACCTTGTTTATAACAAACTTTTGTGATAAGGGAGATTTGTATGTTGGTAAGAATTGGTGAGGCATACGGTAGAAAGGGTAGATGGTATATATTTGCCGGTGTGACTCTGGAGGACTTGGTGAGGAATGTTTTGGATATGTAGAGCATACTGAGTGCATGGGTTTTTTTTAATATACAATTTTGTATATAAAGACCAAATTTCAGTTGATTGTGAGGCTTAGTAACTTGATGCAAGATACAACTTCTGTATGTTTGTGTCTGAGAGAAGTTATTTTGAAAGGTGTTCGAGATATTAGGAGAAATAGTAATAACTTGATTTTATTGGGATTTAGGAAGAATTAGTTTTCAGAGTCAGTATTCATTGGAGGTTGAAGACATTTTGAGTAATGGAGTGTAAATGGGGAAGAGTGTTTGAGAAGACAAGGTTGGAGCCATTGGTGTATTGGATAAGGGAAGCCTGTTGGGAGGAAGTATGTAAATTGTTAATGAATATGTTAAAGAAAGAGGTCCAAGGATAAAGCTATGGAGCACATCGGAATTAACTGGAAGGAAAGAGAAGTATGTAGAGAGTCATTTAAGAGAAGTATGTAGAGAGTCATTTTACAAATTTGCAGATGAAAAAGTTAGCAATCAGACCAACTGAGTGTTGTATTAGACAGATCAAGTACAGACATTTTAGAGTAATTATGTAGTGAGATACTGTGTCAAAGGCTTGGAGAGATTTACATGGAAGAGACCAAATTATTATTATCTCTTGCTTTGATAATGTTATTTGAGAAGGCAACCATGGCAATTTTGGTGCTGTGGTTTGGGGAAAACCATGTTGGGCAGGGGTTAGATTTTCTTGAAGAAAGTATTGTAAGATTTCCTGATAGAGTTTTAGAGAGGGGGGATAAGATAGCCATAGGCCTGAATTGTATTTCAGAAGAGTTGCCACCTTTGTGAAGAGGAATAATGTAGAATTTTTTCTAGACACATAGGGCATGTGATTCTTGAACAGATCTCTTGATCAAGATAAGACTGGATAAGCAGTGAAACAAAGACTGTAAATAAAGTGAAGTGTCACAGTTAATGGATGTGTCTTGCTCTTGTTCTGTGCACCAAAATTCTAATCTTAAGTTAGCTGAATAAAGTGAGATCTGCAAGTTCATTCACTGGAATATTGCTCTTAACTAAGGTTGTACAGGTATGTTTTGAGCCCTTTTATAAACTGTAAATGGTCAGTTTTCTTTTCGAAGGGCAGAGAAATTTGTTTGAATAGAGTGATACTTCAAATTATCATAATAAATAATCTGAGCTGGAAGGAGTTCAACATTAATTTCATATATAAACATTAAATAAGGAACCTGCCCTAATGTCTTTTTTTCTACAGAAGTTTTAGGCATTTTAGCCTGCAGAAGTGGAATACAGGAATAAAACCCTGGTTACATTCCAGGCAACCTGAGGTCAAGTAACATCTGTGGCATTTCTTGATGCAGGCAGAGACGATGAGTTTGCCCATCATTGATGGTGGGGTGGGGCGGGGTGGGGTGACTGGGTTGCACACTTGAAGCACACACAACTGGCTTGACTTCCGTGGTGGAGACCAGGGAAACAACCATGTAGCTAATACCAGTGGTAATGTTGACCAAACAACAAGGCTTTCAGGAGCTGATACATTGTCATAAAATAAATATGACTACTTTCAAAGGTTAACATATTCTCTAAAAGACCAGCCACAATGAAAAGTTTAAATAAATTTAATAATAAGTAATAAAACAACATGAAAATAGCAAATATATCTTTACAATAAACACCAGAATTTCAGGTCACAGAAGTATTAAACATAACACAGATGGAAAGGATCACACAGATGCAGAAAAACAATACTGAACTAATCTCACTATATTTTTCTGACTGATCTAAAGAATTACTTTACTAGAGCAAGGCAAGATTATGTGGATGAGTGGTCCTCCTTTGTCAGGTTTCACAAACAGACTACTGAGAGTTGAGTGACATCTTTCACTAATATCTAAGTATCATTTCAGTGCTGGCTATGGAATGACATCACATCTGGTCATCTGACTCTGGTTCCGACACTACCCCCTTTACTAGAAACTTGAGCCAGGATCTTGTACATATGTGTCATAATACTCACACATAGAGCTTTGCTAAGGTGTGTTGCAGCATATGGAAGCTGTAAAACAATTTAACACTTCCAGTCTTCCTACAGAGCTACCAAGTCAGGCTTCTCACAGACATTTTGTCTCTGACTGCAGTCAGAATTCTGAGATACAATCTTTATGGCCTAAACCAGGTGATTTAATTTAAGACCATTTTTCAAATTTATCTGAACTGAGGCCGTGATTAACCTCTTCTCTTCCAGTATCCTCTGTTACAATATATTCATTTCAGCAGTTACAGTACAGTCTGACCTACAGGTGTATTTCTTTTCTGTCCAGCAGGACCCATTGTTGGTACATTTTTAACACAAGCAGCTTTACAAGTACATTTTCCATCATAAGCATCTGTACAAATCAGTTTAATACACAAATGACATAATTGTTTACAAAACTTCAGTTAACTATGTTGACATGTTACACATCCACTGCCTTACTTCTTCTGGTTTAGCTGGCAGTACCTCACATTATCACCTCTTTCTCCTCTTTGAAGACTTGGCTAGTTTTTCCAGTGACCCTGGAGAAATGTGGCTTGATAGAAATGAGCCTGTCTAGGAACAACCTGTGGATGAGTGGGGCAGTTCTGCTGACTTCATCCCCTTAAAAATGTGAGGATGGTGTAGCACTGACACCCAGTGCACTCTATACCCATGGATTGTTTCTATGCATGTACAGAGCTTAAGGTGTACAAAAGGAAGAATTCTTAACTCTAATGGCCCCACTTCCGATGGCTTCCACAATTGTGGATCATTGGCAAGGGCTTCAGAGGGTTCACAATTGAAAGTCAGTAAGGAGCAAAAAGTGGGAAACAATTTTTAGCTATTTTCAATCCTAGTTTTTTGGTGTGAGGCTCAGTGTAATTGTTTTATGAAATATTAGAGAAGTAATTTGTAGTTTATTGAATAGAATGTTCCTACATTATACATATGGCAGGTATGCTTATGTTTTTGTCAAGACATGATCCTAATGTTTTGACAGAAACAGTTATTTTATCATTTTACTGTTTTAAAAGAGAGAGCACTGTAATAGTTTCTATAACAACATGCTTTTGTCACACAGCCTGTCATTTTTACATTGCCAGCATTGCTATTGAACACGCTTCAGTGCTTTTAAAGTTTGTGCAGCAGCCAAAAGGAGATGATGCAGGAATCTGTACTTAGTAATACAGAGGAAACAAATCAGTCATTACGAACAAGGAAGATTAGATGGTCATACTGATTGGGGGGGGGGGGCTTACTGTTGCTAATACAATTTCTTCAGCATGCCAAGATTATGGGCGTCTAGAAAAACAGAAAAATCGTTTTGCTTTAGCCTCAAGAAAAGAAAAAATGAAATAGTCGTATCTGATTGTTCTCTGAGGTTATTCTACACAAATTTTGTTTGCAGGTGTATGTACATAAGCAAAGCAGAGTATATTATCTCCAAAAATGTTGGTAACTGATTAGTTTTACTGAAGCTTGGACATGCTGTTCCATCATAACTTAAAAGAGCTTTGGATTTTCAGAAGATCCCAGTTCCTATTTTTTCTGTTGCAAAACTGCCATTGTATATTTATGCCATGGCAGTGTCTATGGGCAGTAGTTCTGTTTTGCTGGTTAAAGAGAATGTAATTCTCAAAGTGCACTACCTCTGACTTGGACTGAGAGCAGCAAACTAAACTTTGAGCCCCAGTGACAATTCTTGGGCTTCCAACTTGTAGCAGTCTGTAAGCCCAGAATTAAGATAACCGGCTGCATTGCTTAAACATCTGCTGTTATTTTAGTAAAGTAATTTTATGGTTCCTCCTTTATATTTTTAAAATAACCATATATAGTAACAAGAATGCATAATACAAGCAGACACTGGTTGCTTTGTTTTTGCACTTTTTGTTTAGTATGCAATTTTCAGGGAGAAAAGGATTGGGTGATAAAAATGGTTTTGATTTTATTTTCCTTGACACATATCTGTGCTAGATAAAAAGTTGTTTGAGACTAAACGTAAGGATCAAATGAATGCTTTGAGAAACCTAATCGAGCTTAATGATGTCAACCAGCAATACAAAATTATTGATATCATGTTGAAGGGCCTTTTTAAGGTAAGAGATACTACTGAATTCAGATGTGTGCATGTTTACATGAAAGTTTTGCTTTATTGACTTGTATAAGCTGAACAGCCTTGCCTGTATTTGCTAATTGATACAGGCTTGAAGTAAGCATCTTTGTAGATGCATATTTGTCCCAGAAGGATGCAGTCTGACTACTGCTTGAAATTTCTTTGCTGTTTTATTGAAGTGTTATTGTTATTTTTCTGAGCTAATTGAAGCCTTTGAGATTTGCTTGCTTCGTAACATCCTGTCACTAACAGTCCCAGTGCAGATGTCTGTCCCCTTTTTAGTGAAATTGTTTGGAGTTTAATTTGTTCATCCCAGAGGGCCTACATCATCCTTCTTAGTAGTGTTTCTGAAACCCAACTCTAACTTTTCTTATTAAATAAAAACTCTCTTTTACAAACACTTCTACAGTCTGTCTGTCTGTAGCAAGACTTTTTATTTTTTTAATGTTTAACTCTCCCTTCTTATATTCCTAACTAACTTGCAAGTTTTATTTTTTTTACTGAAGTAAAGTGTCTTTCTTAATATAACTGAATTGCAGCATCCGCTCTCAGACTGAGATTAAAATTTCATTCATTACTGATAAGTATCTCCTGTTTCATTTGTGTAGTCTCACCCATACCATGTACCAACAAATAGGAATATATACTACTGTGGACTCTCCTTAATGGGTCTTATGATTGGGGTTGTCATCTCCACCAGTCAGCCTTTATTATCTTTTTTCCATAAATCCCTGGACGTGTTGATGGATGTGTGCTTGTGGTGATGCATACAGTGATGTTTCTATCAACTATGTAAGTGTGCTTGTCCCTGGGCTTGCTTGTTCTTTTTTACCATTTCCACAGTTTGAATCTCAGTCCTTGTATTGCCAGTACAAAGTACCTGCATTCTCATGCAGTTTGGATTTTTTTCTGATTACATTTCCAAATTTGATAAGAGTGGCAGAAGGATGCTCCTTGAGGGGATCGGTGGGAGTGTCACTTTCCGCATTCGACAGGTAGGTGAATTATAGTTTTACTTGAGATGTTACTTGGTGGACTGTCTGGTGCTTACATCTCTTAGAGCTAGAGATGCAGCTCTTAAATATTATAGAGACAGAGATCATCCCAGAGAAGTAGGCTTTTGAGTTTGCTCTGGTCATCTGTTTTCTACAACGTAACTAAAATCCACAGAAGGGTGCACCCAGACTCCCATCCTATACGAGTGTGCCCAGAGATTTTAACACCATGTTTCCCCTGCCTATTCGGCTTGATTCTGTGTTTATCCAGTTTGATTCCAGAAAGGCCCTTGGAGTCTCTTGGTAGCTGATCTGTGATATCTGCTGCTGAAGCTTCCTATTCTAGAATGTCTCGTAGCCCATCTGAAATGTTTGGCATTTTACTGATGGAGGAGCCAACCCATCTGAAATGTTTGGCTTTGTACTGATGGAGGAGCCACAGAGCGAGTCCACACCAGAGTCCATGTCTCAAACACAAGAGATCAGGCACATGTTCAGGTCTTCTTGGGATCTAACGATGTGAGTGTAGAGCTTCATCACTAAGGATCGATGTTGAATACTAGCCCTTGGTCTGGTTTCCTCATATGTGGATCAAACCCATTCAGACTCCCTACATGTCCTGATTGTGTATTCATAGTAGTCTTGGAACAGTTGAGACCCTAAAGCCAGTGGACGTCTGTCACCCTCCTTGCTTGGCTCCACAAGGGAACGATTTGAGAAGGATGAAGTTTCAGGTTCTGTCACCTCATGTTGCATGAAGTCTCCATCAAGAATGTTATTTGGTACAAAATCATGTTTGTTTGTTCCTAGGCTCAGGCTGGTTTTAGGGTGAGTCATTAACAGTTTGTCTTGTTCTTTTGTCTGCAGTCAGCCTTTGTTAATGTTGTCATTGAAGCTTGGAGGCATCCTCATTGTGCTGCTTTCCCAAGAGGGCTAAAGCCTTGTATCGCTCTCCTGCAGATTGAAGTCAAACCTTCTAACAACACCCCAAGGTACAGTGGGCATTCAGAGTTTAATGAGGCTGCACTCCTTCCAACTTAACTGGTAGACAGGATGATGCCAGAGATTGGCAGGATAGACAAGAAGGTATATTTCTTTGTCATGTTGGAACCTTAGGGCCTTAGCTGTATGTTTTACCTGTCCATATCCCAGGCACACTTGGTAGAGGAAGCTTTGGCAGCTGTGTGATTCTCGGAGTCTGGGATCAGTGCGGATCTCACCTTCACCATGGAGATTCCCATTCTAGTGCAGCCCTACCATGTCAAGTATTTATTACCTGTGGTGGATACCTTAGTGAGGGCAGCAGGCATGGCCATAGGTCTGCGTCATATGGTCTGCCTGCATTCATCTCTTCCTTGGAGTTTGACCTTCGTAGTCTTCTGCTAACATCTCTGCCTGTGGTAGAAGTGAGCTGTTTGGGCAAGGGTTCTTGTCCATGCTTGATACCCTTCTTGGCATCAGGCAGGTTCCTCCCTGTCAGGGTGTTTTTTCCTTTTAATTTATTGTTCTTCTAGAAGGAAGAAGAGAATGCACAGCCATATTGAATTCAAGGCTCAGTTTTGCTGACTTGGCTGCATTAGGTCAATGTCAGTGACAGCTTGCTGGATGTTGCATTTAGTCCAGCATCAAAAAGATAAGCTGGCCTTGTGATTTTGGCAGTGCCAGTCGTGATGATGTTGGATAGGTTGCATTGACATCAGTCAGTATGGCAGTTTTATTGGCATTCTTAATGACTGCTAATAAAACTGCTTTGCAGATTCGGAATAACACAAAGTCCTCCTCCACCATGGTTACTTTACAAGTGGTTAAGTGCTAACTGTTCAGATGCTGTTATTCTGAGTCCATGTCCTGATACTGTTTTCCCAGACTTTGTTTTTCTGACTGCAGCAGTTACACTGCAGGATCATAGTTCATGCTCCTAGTGTGTTCTGCTTTTTCATGTGTTTTTTTTTCTTCCACTGTTGTGCGAGTTTGGAATTAGTACACTTAAGTAGGTTGAATTTGCAGAACATGGGCTATAGTCAGGTCTCTCTCTGTCTACTTTGATTTGATGTAAAGAAAAAATAAAGTAGATGTTTGAAGTTGGGAGTCCTACATTTGTCTATCCTGAATATATACCACTAGTTATGGTGTTAGAGCATTGGGTTAGTCTAAAATGAACATTCTGAAAGTTTTGTCCTGAAACATTTGTAACTGTGAAAGGTTATAACCTTGTTTAATTTGGTGAATGTTTCTTCAAAATGTTTACCTAGGTTCATGATTTTTGTACCATATTTGCGGTGGTGGTGCTGCGGTAGCTTTGTCACCTCACAGCAAGATATTGTGCCATTCGATTCTCAGCTAGAGCGTCTTCTGTGTGGAGACATGCGTGAATGGGCGTACCTTCATTGAAGGTTGTGCGTCAGGGCTGGCAAACTCGGCACGTAAATAAAAAATCTACTGCCAATCATTTGCGGACCGGAGTTCCGCTGTGGCGACCCCTAACCGGGAAAAGCCGAAAGACACAAATTTACAGAATGCTCTTTATGCATTATTAGCAGATGCATTGTTCTTACGCAGGCTATTCCAAAAGATGATTTTTGAATAGGAACATCATCTCGTATAGTGTCTATGAAATCCCATTATATAACTGAGTTGTGCATTGATAGTTCAGACACCATAATTTAGACCTATAAGATTAATATTTTGTAACTTTTTATCTTCATTTAGCTACTTATTTTTGAGATAATTTAAAATGTGCAATAAAAAAGCAAATAATATGATTAAAACAAAAGTTAAAATGTTCTGAATAGAAAAAAATTGTGTAAATAAATAGTAGTTGTGTCTTTCGGCTAGGGGTCGCTACAGCGGAACTCCGGTCCACAAATGTTTGGTGGTGGATTTTTACATGCCGAGTTACCAGCCCTGACACACAACCGTCAACGAAGGCATGCCCATTCACACATGCCTCCACACAGAAGACGCTCTAGCTGAGAATCGAACAGGACAACGTCTTGCTGTGAGGCGACAATGCTACCGCAGCACCACTACCGTGGAAATAAATAGTACAGATTCATAATTAATATATATATGCTAACATAATGACTCAGTGGATTTAGATACACTGTCCTGTATAAATGATACATGATGAACCTTGAGAATGAGGCTTCAGTCTTATATTACTGCATCTTTAAAGGTAGTTGATTTCATAGGAACAGTGCAAGGTAGGCAAAAAGAGTGCCTAACAAAGTTTGAACAGGGTCCTTAAAGGAGATCTGCACCCACAGACTCAAAACATGTTTATTTCACCATGGTTTGGTGTTTCCTACATTTTAACAGCACTCTGGGACTATTTATAGGTTTTTAAATATTTTTATATGTAATTTCTGAGTCTGACCACGTGGGGTCTGGCATCTTGAAATAATTCTGATTGTTTAGTCTGCCTCTAGGTTTTCCCACAATGCAGTGATTGTCTGTAAAAAGTTACATCATGCAGGCCTCTCTCTTCCTAAAGCTCCTGTCACTGCATGGACTTTACATGCATACACTGCTATCATTCTGTCAGTTTTAAGTAACATTTCATGCCGTTCAATGACTACTTAAAACACAAACAGTGCAAATGCCACAGAACAGACTTTCAAAGTACTTTTTACTGCTTCTTCTTTTTAGAATGGGTAAACTGCAGTTTTATTTTTTGTGAAGCCCGAATTGTATTACTGTGACTCATCTCCCATCCCCCTTCACACTTAACTTCCTTAGTTGTCAAAGTGCTAAGGGTAATTTGAGCTTTTACCTGCTGTGATTGACAGCTCACAACAGGAGACTTGACATATACTGTTTCCTTGTTCTCGCCTTTACTTTCTTTATAGGTAGGGAAAGGACCAGGGAGCTGACACATCACAGCATGAGTTTTTTTTAGGATGGTCATGGTAATGTCAATTTGGGGAGGGAATTGGCCAGAAAATTACCGGTATTCAGTGGCCTTGATGACATCAATGAATTGGAGACTTTTCCAGGGCAGGTTATAAGTTTTTTGAAAGTGAAACTACCAGAGTACAGTAAGGTATTGTTCTAGTGGGGAGAAACAGTCAATTTAAAATATTTTAAATGCTGTGTTGTCGTTTATTCATAGCAGGGACAATAAATAGGAAGAAAAAGGACAGAGAAGTTGAGCATTTAATAATAGAATCTGATTGTTGTACTTGAAACTGTGAACGGCACTTCCCCTGATGATTTGAGCCATGTGGACAGGCTATAGTTCCTGTAAGTAGACATGACCTAAACCAGATAAAGCAAGAGCGATAAGAACTAGGATCTTAAAAAACATATTCTCTTGCTACAAACAGTATCCATTGTGGGTCCCACATGTCAAGGGTAATAAATCCTAGCAGGAAAATAAGCCTTAGATAAAATGCAATACAGCACTCCATGTGGGAAGACACTTGTTCATGTATTACTGTGGCAAAGTCCAAGTATTGAATGAAATGCTTAAGCCAGGAAGTATTCTTTAGATACAAATCTGATGGTTTAACAACTCCTGGCATGACAGCTGGTCCTTTAGTGTCAACAGTTATCAGTCATAACACCCAAATAATGCAAGAAGAGCACAAAGTCCAGCCAGCTGTGACAAAGAAAGATAAGAGCAGTTGGGGGGGGGGTTGAAAGTTTAAAACCATATCCTGTAAAGTAGTAAATGTAGAGCAAGTAACTTGCTTGCCAACAAGCTTAGAGCAGCTAGATGGGCATCAAGTGGCAATAACTGTAGATTTAGTAGAATTCAGTATTGAATAGACATTAAAGTTAGTAGACTGTAGTACTGTTTAGCATAATCTGCCCCAGTAAAGCACCCTTGTTAGTCTGCACCAACAGAGCACCCTTAACAGCTTTCTAACCCCAGTATACCACCCCATTGTAACTCACCAAACAAAGGACTGGGCAGCATGGATATGCATTTTTTAACTTCTTTGTAGCCATCTTCATGGATATGGGCATCTTGAGACAATGTAGCAATAACCATCTTTATCAATAACCACTTAATCCATTAAGATATAGACACAGTATGAGTGAGCTGTACTTACATAATGATACAGGAGTCTAAACTCTTGCATACAAGCATACATCACACTGTTGAAACTACTCACACAACACCCACGTCACATAGCACACAGCACACACATTGACTAACATATGCTGAGGCACCTAAAAGCAGTCTTCCTAAACAGCAAATATCACCTAGACCGCCTTTTAGGAAATGTGTGCCTCAGCAAGCCCAAAGGTACTCCACACATACAGTCACTCTCAGTGGAGCCTCAGATACTAAGCCCCTGAGACAAGCAAACACACTTCCCAGGACTCTCGTCATAGGGAATTCCATTGTAAGACATACTGATCCCCCTCTAACCAGGCTGAACAAGGAAGAGACAACAGTTATTTGCTTATCTGAAGCTAGCATCTGCCAAATCATGCACGTATTGAAGTTGTTAAAACCAAGGTACCAGTATGATTTCATCACAGTCTGTGTAGGTGCAAATAACTTGAGACACACCTCCCTGGACTATATGAAGAGAGACATTATAGAGCTCTCAGACTATGCATCACAGGTTGGTATGAGCCTGAGATTGAGCAACTTACCATCACCAAGGCTGATGCCACAATATGAGCAAAAGAAGATTGATTTGAACAATTGGCAGTCTTTCTGGTGTCATTCTAAGGGGATCCAGTATTTGTCAGCGTGGGAGGACATTGTTAACAGGCCATATTGCTTTGCCAAGGATGTTCTGCACCTGTCCCCTGTAGGCTTTCATTACTAGCTAGAACTTTATCTACCCCATGGTGCCTTTTTAGGTAATGACAACTTGACAAACTTTCCAACATAGCAAAATCAACTCAGCTGAACTTCAGGGTGTTACTGCTCATTGCCAAGAGCCTAAATAAAAAAAAATACATTCTCTCCAAACCTTCCTCACTCATCTGTGCAGTTACCAATACATGATTTAAAGTGTCAGAGAGTACCCAGGTAGTGTAAGATTGTAGTTCCTGTCACATTTTTAGACCAGTATCTGCACAGACAAGGGCTGAAGATGACTCAATGTACATCAATAACAAGCATATTTCTAGGTCAAACAGGATGATTATCTGGTCCTTCACATGCAGATCACCATAGACAAAATCCAGTACCATATCCTACCCAGTTATAGGTCACCCTCCATGTCCCAATAAGCTGACAGTGTGTACTTGGCCATATTGGAGACACTTACTATCCAACCTAACAGTCTCCTCATGGGAGACTTTAATTACCCCTCTATAGACTGGGAATCCTATGTGTTCTCAAATCTAGTAGCAGAGAGATTCCTGGACTTTATAAATAAAACCACTCTCTGCCAAATTTTGTATATGCCTACTAGAGGCTCCAACATACTGGACCATGTACTTACAAATATGGGAAGACACTGACCCCATACCCCCCCATGTCTCATCTTCCCTAGTAAGGTCCTACCATAAAGTTGTCTCCTTTGAAATCAAAATAAACTCAGTAACCCCAGTAAAACCAGTAAAGGTTAGGACATATTCCAAGGCAGACTACCTTTATTAAGTGGTTTGTCAAAAATCAATGCTCCTTCAAACCTCGAGAGCGTAGCAGCCTATGCTGAATTGCTCTCACAAACTCTGTGCAACCTTGTCCGTGACTCCATAGAGGCTGCTTGTACCTACCAGAAGTAAGATCAGAACTAACCCCAGAAAAATACTATCCTGGTGACATACGAACTTAAACAGTATACACAACAAAAGGAAAAGAAAATATCGGGAAGGGTAATTCCTATAAAGATAAAAACTCTTTCATCAAACTAAGTAGGCAACTAAGAGGGCTAATTAGTTCAAACAAAGCCAACGTTGAGGTTAAGGTAGCCTCCTAGCTGAAAGAGAACCACAAGGCCTTCTTCAGCTATGTCAGAAACATCAAGGGCAGCATCTAGCAATGTTGAACTGGTGGTTAATGGTGCCACATTCACTGAGCCTGGCAATATAGCAAACCTGTTAGCGGACAGATGAACTTACAACTTTACCCCCCTGTATCACTCCCAACCATCCCCCAAGAGATACCCTCAAACATAACCCCTACAACTGTAACTAGGGAGAATGTACTGGCTGCACTTGCTAAAGCAAAGAACACAACCTCAGTGGGCCCCGAGAACATCCTGAGATGCCAGCTGAACAGTTTAAAATACATCTTAGCAAGACCCCTGGAGTCACTCTAACTGTAGTCTTAAAACAGGCTTTGTGCCATGGGAATGGAGGACTGTGACGGTCATACAACAGACTACAGACCCATTAGTCTGTCTAGTCTTATTTACAAAGCCATGGAAAGAATTATCATAGAACTTATCAACAAGGACATAAGAGACCTGCAACACTGGATCCATCCCAGTTGGGCTTTGTCAAAGGAAGATCATGCTTAGTGAACTTGGTGGATTTCTTTGAAATGGTCAATAAGGCAATGGATGAGTGGATGGAGGTGCATACATCCTACCTAGATTAGGATACAGCATTTGATACAATACTGCACTTGGGGATTGAAAAGTAAAGTTACAGAACTAAGCATAAACCCCTTTATAACATGCTAGCTGGCTCATAGATAGGAACCAAGAGGTTAGGATTAATGAGGCTACAAATACAAAGAGGTTGGTCACCTGTAAAGTTCCTCAGGGCACTGTGTTCGCCAGAGTTTGTATCCGTGTCTAAATCCGTGCTGGCCCTGCTCCCATTTGGCATCTACTTCTCTGAGGTTGAACCCATTGTCAAAGATCTTATTTTGACCAAGTTTGCAAATGATTGCAAACTGGAAGCAGTCATTGAATCTCCCCAAGATGAGAACACCCTTCAGTAAGTTCTAACACAGACAAATGGATGGTGGCAAAGCCATGGCTTAAAACTCAGTACCAAGAAATGCATTATATAGTACCTTTTGGGAAGTCAGTCACCCTGGGTAACAACTTCTTCAGTAAAACACCCCTAAAAGTTGATTCACTAGTCAGGGATCTGGAAACTTATGTAGACAGTAACCTAGCCTTTGACAAACTTGTGTCCAAGGTAGTAAGAAAATCTTTCTGTGTGAATGGTGTCTAGGTCCAGGCAGGTCATCGTACCACTGTACTTGGCCCTCATCAGACCCATCATAGAGTATAATGCCCCCTTTCATATGTATCTGACCAGACACATGCAGCAACTGGAACGTCCTGAAAGGTTCCTTACAAAGGAAAAAAGAGAGTAAACATAATGCCATATGCTGATTGCCTCAAGACCCTGTCTCTTTACTTGGTATCATACAGACTTCTGAGAAGTGATCTTTGTCTGACATACAAACAGCATCTCTGGGCCCTGTTTTAATGAACCTTTTGCAAATCCACAAAACAAACAGCATCAGAACTATTATAGCAAAAAACCTAAATTTTGCTTGCCACATAAATAGGACATGTTGGAGAGACAGATATGTTTCTCAGAGAATTCCCATTTTCTGGGGCAGGTTCACCATCCATGTAAAGCAGAGTTCCTCCCTAACTCTGTTTAAGATCAATTTGGACCAATGGGTGGGTAATCAGAATTTCACTCCTGGTCTGATGCCTGTGTCTCTGATGGACAGAGGCAGTCAGTAAATCATCCCCTATATAAGTCAAATGTGTGGGTCATATTTGGGTTGCACAGCTAGGCTTATAAGGGCCCTAGTTGTCGTTAGCCTAGTATATACCTATGAACCTGCAGAGTGGCATGCATCAACATTATCTTAAATTTTAGTTGGGTTGAGGTTAAGGCAGCTTCATTTCTTTTATTTATATATGTATTTGCATTTGTTAACTGGCTAAGTGCTCTGTTCTTTGGACTTTTCTGGCATGAGTAGAGCCACATTGGCAAGAGGCTGTCATCAAAAATACTTAGAAAGATAGTCATGGGAAAAGAAACACACAGTATTAAAACAGACCGGGATCTGTCATACAGTATTGCAAATAAACTAAAAATATCAGCACAGGCAGAAAAACTTAGAAGATATGCAGATAAATATAAAGGAGAAGTACAAAATAAGCAATTCATTGGAAAAGGTTTTATAGTAAACATGGAAACAAGGCAAAAGGAATAGAAACACCATCAAAAAAGAAAAAAAAATAGACACATTTTGGAGAAATGCTTATGAAGACCCTCTGGAACATAATAAAGATGCCTAATGCTGAAGTTGAAAGAAACCGCAAGGAGTTCTAATGTAGATGATAAGAAATGGGATGAAGTAATGGCCAGAGAAATTAAAACAAAGGTAAGAAAACTCTCGGTTGGAAAACTCCAGGTCAAAATGCAGTACCTAACTTTTGGCTAAAAGTGTTCGCATCTTTACACAAAGATGTGTGGCTTTGTAGCTCAGTAGTTAGAGAACTAGTCTTGTAAACCAGGAGTTGTGAGTTCAAATCTTATCAAGGCTTTTGCTTGTGCTTCTAATGTGGAGCTAGTCTTACATTGTATGGAATCCAGCTAGCATATCTGGACAGGTATAGTGTTCAAATATGACCTCAGTCAACTGGTGTTTGTGGAGATTTGGTGGTATATTGCAGTCATTGCATTAGTTTCACATTGTAGCTCAAGGGTTAGAACACTGGTCTTGTAATTCAGAGGTCATGAGTTCAAATCTCATCGAGACCTCTGACTGTGCTTTAAGGGGCTGGGGTTGGCATAATGGTTAAGGTGTTAACCTTATAGACACATGATGCAGGGTTTGATTCTCAAATTAGATAATTGGCTAGATCTGCATTTCCTGAACTGACACCAACTTGGTTAGGAACAGGAAAAACAATACTCCTCCTTATGAGTGAACCTGCAAGCCATCCTAAACACTGTAGACCAATAACTTGATTTTCAGTGATATACAAACTATGTACTGGAACTGATACTGACAGAGTTTATAGTCATTTAGAAAAAAACCTCAGTTATAGAATGCGAGAGTAACAAACGAAAGTTATATAAAAAAAGGATCAGTTGTTGCTAAATAAAACTGTAATAGAGAATTGTAAAAATGGGAAGAATCTAAGTATGGCTTGGATAGATTACAAAAAAGGCATTTGGCAGCATCCCACATTCATGGACAAAGAAAGAGACACTTATAAGATACATCTTGTATCGATGAATTAATTACATTTTAGCTACCATGAAACGGTGGCAAGCCACTTAGCAGTTATGACATAGGACAAATTATTATTACAGAGATAAAAATTCAAACAGGGATATTCAAGGGTAATTCTTTGTTACCTCTATATTTTTTGTCTCACCCATAACTCATTATGCTGTGTCAGAAATCTTAAAGACAATACTCAGCACTTTGCAGAGCTAGTTGTAAATGGCACAGCCTTCACTGACCAGGATGGCACAGTGAATCTACCGGCTGATAAATTTAACTCGAACTTCATCCCCAGTACCCCCAATAAAATCGCTTCTAGCATATCCTCCCAATTATCAACAGGGAACAGGTCCTGGCTGTGCTGGATAAGGCCAAAAACACTGTTTCAGTGGGCCCTGATAATATCCCTTGTTACCTCCTAAATAGCCTGAAACATGACGGAGCACGGCCACTTGTGGCATTCCTCACATACAGCCTCAAAACAGGTTACGTGACAGGTGACTGGAGGGCTACAATGGTTATCCCTCTTCATAAGGGTGGACTATCAGCTGACCCCAGGAACTACAGATCCATCAGTCTGACAACTCTTAATATGTAAATCCATGAAACAAATTATCATGGCAATGATCAACAAGGACATAGACAAACTAATACTCATTCCAGTTTGGCTTTAAGGGAAGGTCTTGCTTGTTCAACCTGGTAGACATCTTTGAGAGGGTCACTAAGGCTATGAATGGGAGCAAATTGTGTATACCGCCTACCTTTTCCTAGTCAAGGCATCCAGTACAGTACCCCACTCAGGTATTATTGTCAAACGCTCAGAACTTCACATAAATCCTTTACATAACCTGCTGAATTGCTTGCTGGCTGGCTCACAGAGAGGCCTGAAGAAGTCAGAATCAGTGAGACCTATAAATACTATGGAATCCATTCAAATGTATTTGAAAAATAAAAAAAAATTTTGAGGAAAAAATGATTCAGTGAGACCACCTCCACTAGGAGACTGGTCACCAGTGAAGTACCCCAGGGCTCCATGTTGGGCCCGCTCTACTTCTCGGAAGCCAAGACTAAAGTCAAAGGCCTCTGGCTCACCAAGTTTATAGATGACTGTAAATTGGGAGCTGTCATAGATCCCCTCCCTGACAGCAGCATCCTACAAAAGAGTCTGACACAAACAAATGACTGGTGCAAAAGCCACGGATTAAAACTGAATGTGAAGAACTGCATTATAGGGCCCTTTGAGAAATCGTCCACTGAAGCTATTTACTCAAATGATAAAACACCCTTGAGAATTGACCTAGTAGTTAGGGATCTGGGAACATATGGTGACAGTAATCTGGCCTTCGACCAACTCATAGCCAGGTAGTAAGAAAATCATTCTGTCGCCAAACTCATAAGCAAATGTATGGCTTCCTGGTCAAAGGGAGTTATAGTACCACTCTACATAGCCCTTATTAGTTCCATCATTTGGCATATTCCTAACCAGGCACTTGCAAAAGTTGGAACACACTCAAAGATTCCTCACCAGGAGAATCCAGGGTATGAAGACCCTGTCCTACACAGATCTCCTTATGGACCTATCTCTGTACTCACTCTCCTACAAGTTACTGAGAGAAGATCTATGCCGGTCATATAAGGCATCCTCAGATCCAGTTCTGATGGGTCTCTTGCACATCTGCAAAACAGACAGCACCAGAAACATTAGATCCAAGGAGCTGAACTTTGCCTGCAGTGTAAATAGAACATGCTGGAGAGACCAATATGTCTCTCAAAGGATCCTCGTACTATGAAATATGCTCCTCGTCCATTTGAAGCAGAAACCATCCCTGACCCTATTCAGACAAAGCTTGGATCACTGGATGAAGATAACAAATTTATCCTTGCCCTGGTCCCTGTGTCTCTGATGGACAGAAGTTCACAGGAAGTAAATAATTCCCCAAGTAACATACCCCCCACATAACCCTTAGTTACCTCTTTACTACCATACCCCACCCTATAGGCATCCATGGTACTCGGCAGACAAAACTGGGTTGGGTTGCACAGCTAAGCTTATAAAGACAATGGTGGTCTTTAGCCTAGTATGATCCCATGAACCTAACAAATTAGGCCATGATTATACTTTGGCTTCCAGAAAATAACCTTGTTTAAAGACTTTTCATCTACTTTTTGTTGATGACAAGCATAGATCTGATGTTATCAGTCTTTATTCATTCTTGATGGTTGGGTTTCGGTTCTGTCCTCGGAACCGACTCTGCCAATATAACAAGCTTGCACCAGCCAGAAACTCTAGAGCTAACGTTACCCATAGTGCCTCTCTTCCCTTCCCTTCGGATCTCGTTTGCTGCGTAGAGTTTCAAGACATGTCAGGCCTGCTCTCAAGCTAAGTGTTATTTTTTTTTTTACTATTTTTTGAGATTTTTGCTAATTCTCTTTCTTAAACTCCTTGTTATTCTTAGTGGCGTATATAGATATATAGTTTGCATTAGTGTCAGAGTGCTGTCTTTCTTTCCTTATTTTATATATATATATATATATATATATATATATATATATATATATATATATATATATATATATATATATATATATATATATATATCTATATATGTATATATATATATATATATATATATACACACACACACACACATATGTATGTATATATATATATATATATATATATATGTGTGTGTGTGTGTGTGTGTATATATATATATATATATATATATATATATATATATATATATATATATACACACACACACACACACACACACATATATATATATATATATATATATATATATATATATATATATATATGTATATGTATATGTATATATATATGTCCAAAGCCACAGAATAAGGGGGAGAGAATTCTGCATTCTTTGGACATACACAGACAGCTACGCTTCTATTTGAACAGAACCAAAGCTTTCAGAAAGACAGAGCAATTACTAGTGGCATATGCTGCAGCATCACAAGGAAAGGCTATCTCAAAGCAGACTAATTCAAAGTGGATAGGCCACTGCATTCGTTTCTGCTATTCACAACATGGCAAGCCAGTACCTAAGGGCATTAGGCCACATTCATCCAGAGCAGCAGCCACTTCAGCAGCCTTCTTTAGGGGAGTACCAACCAAAGACATTTTAGAGGCTGCTACTTGGAGTTCAGTGCACACCTTCACAAAGCTCTATCACTTACCACTCTACTCTAAATCCAGGGCAGGCTTTGCCACTGCAGTTCTGCAGGGCCTAATAGCCGCTCCTTATGCTATTTAGCTCCAGCCTCCCAAACTTAGCTGTGGGATTCAACCCAATTGTAATGACTGCAACAGTGAAACACGAAGAACATAGTACAGTTATGTACACTTACCATAAATGTAGATGTTCAAGTGTATTCACTGTTGAGTCCAGGTTACCCACCCGCCATCCCCTATTTCTTTGCTGGAACTTATCTGTACTTCTCTATTCTATAAAACCTATGTGGTGTATTTGCTTGTAGATGAAGGCAAAATATATACTTTGGTGCATGCATGTTTTATTGACATATTTTTAGCCTACCCTTTTGGGGGCACCTGACATCTGGGGCAAGAAAAACTGAAGAAAATGGCATTGGATGCATCTTTTATACCCCTGGAGCGCTGACGTTAGGGAAGAGGCGACAGCAACCAATGCCGGACCTAGACTTTGGAATTCAGGCCAACTGAGGGTAGCCTGCCATCAGGATAACCCAATTGTAATGACTGCAACAGTGAATACACTCGAACATCTACATTTATGGTAAGTGTACACAACTGTACTTTGTGTTTTAGATGTTTTGGGTTTTAGATGTTCTGGTCTCAATGCTATGAAATTAGATTTTATGGGTTTTAGATGTTTTGAAGGGGACCCATATATATATATATATATATATATATATATATATATATATATATATGTGTGTGTGTGTGTGTGTCCTGTGAATCACAGCTGTGTCAGTCTACACAGTCTACTACACTGGGGCAACGGGCATGGGAGCAGCAAGGTGCTCTCTCTTTGGAGTCCTCTTCAGACACCCCCCCCCCCCCGCTGAGCCACCCTATAAGATATCATGCAAGAGGAAGCATGTTGATTCATCAGAGGAATCTCTCACTGAAGATATGGATTACGACGAAGGGGAAGGGTCACCACGGTTGCCCACTGAAGATGTCTCTTTTGGAGACGTACTAGAGATCTTAAAACAGAGGGGTGAGTGGAAGCCCACCAACCCTTCCTCAGTGGAATCTGTATTCTTGCAGGCTTTCTGTGCTCGACCCTCTACTTCCTGGGTGACCCCACCTGCAGATGAGTTAGTCAAGCTCATTGTGCAGCGTGCTTGGAAGGCCCCTGACACTGTTGAGCCAATCCCCTGGAGACCTGACAACCCCCCGAGGATCATCCCCACTGGTCAATGGCTTTGGCAGTGCGGCGGCCACAAAAAAAGAACTCATAGAGGAGAGTCCCACTGTCCAGCCATCAAACCAAGAGTCTCGGACATTGGACAGATTAGGGAAGCTGGTTTATGCTTCAACGACCATTGCCTTACGGTCACTGAATTATTTGGCACATTTTACCGTCTTCAAAGGTACCTGATCACAGAACTCTCAGCAACCTTAGTAGGAGTATTGTCGGACAAAGTACGTGACAAGGTTGCCTCCCAGCTTGCCACCCTAGAATTCATCTCTAACTCATCCATGCAGTTGATTGCACATACAACCAAAGGGGTGGCCAGAGCAGCAGGTGCAGGCGTTGTCATGAGACATCATGCCTGGATGCGGTTGTGTGGCTTCGCGGGCCCCTTCAAGTCTTACTTTGTCAATGCTCCCATTGATGCTTCTTCTCTGTTTGGCCCAAAAGTTAAAGACACATTAGCCAGGTGTGAGAAGGATGGAAAGACCCTATCTGCTGTAGGCGTACGTTTTTCCATTCCTCAGCAATCCTATACCAGGAATCAGAAAAGTTCAGGAAGTCCCAAGGGCCTTTTTGTGACACACGTGGCAAATTCCCCCCCTCGAGGCAGAGGGGGGAACTCATGAGGAAGATGCCCCTCTCATGGCAGAGGGGCCCTGCATAACCAGGGCATCAGGGATTCCTTCTCTGGGCAGCCCTGTCAGTGCTTCTGAAAAGCGGCCCAATTGCTTGCTTCTGGAAGCAGTTGGGGGACGATTTTCTCTGCACCACTTAACCTGGCATTCAATAACAGCAGCTTCCTGGGTGCAGACGGTTACTACTAGAGGCTACCACATCCCCTTCAATCTTTACTCAAGGCCACAGGGGCAAATCCCCGATGTTCCACCCAGTCAGAGGGACGCAGCACAAGAAATTCTAAAGCTACTTGAAAAAAAAATCATCAAAACAGTCCCACCAGACCAAGTAGGATCCAGATTTTACTCAAGATTCTTTGTAGTTCCAAAAAAGACAGGGGACTGGAGGCCAGTCCTAGACCTCAGTGTTGTAAACAAGTTTGTTCAACAAACAAAATTCTGGATGGTCATGGTTCAGTCTATACATTCTTTTCTGAAGAAAGACTATTGGATGTGCTCAGTAGATCTTCAGGATGCGTGTTACCACATAAAAATAGACAAACGCTCCAAAAGATATCTCAACTTCTGGCTGGGAGCCAGTCATTACCAATTTCGAGCACTGCCCTTTGGTCTCACCACAGCCCCCAGAGTGTTCACCAAATGTATGGCAGTAGTAACAGCTCAATTGAGACTGCAAGGATTCCAGGTATTTCCATATTTAGATGATTGGCTCCTTACTGCCCCCACCAAACATCTACTGCTTCACACCTTACAGTACACCCTAAAACTGGCAGGGCTCTTGGGTATCTCAATAAACAAAGAGAAGTCAAAACTGGTATCCACTCAAATCTTAGAATTCATTGGAGCAATATTCAGCATGAGATCCTGTCTTGTCGCTTTACCTCATCACAGATTACAAAGACTAAGGTCTCGGCTCCAAGCGATACTCTCTCAAGACATAGCTCCAGCTTGCTTAGTCTTTCAACTGCTAGAGTCAGTGGCAGCGACAGTTCCCCTGGCGAGACTCCACATGAGGTTGCTTCAGTGGCCCCTAGCATCACAATGGTCTCCATTAACTCACCCCATGTCTCACCCAGTCCACATAACAAACCTTTGCAAGCAGGGTTTGAATTGGTGGATGAAGCTAGAAGAGGAGTTATGGAGTCGCCCCTTTTGAACCCCTCAACCCAAGGCCTAGTAATCACAGACGTATCCCTGATGGGGTGGAGGGTATATTGAGGGAAAGACAGTCCAAGGCACTTGGTCCCCCTTAGAGGCCAATTTGCATATCAGTGTCCTAGAACTGAGGGCAGTGCTTCTGGCGTTGCAAGCTTTCCAATCTGCTCTTCCATCGGGGACAATTGCTATCAATCAGATAACATGTCGGTCATCTGGTACATCAACAAACATGGAGGAACCAGATCCTACCTGTTATGTCGGGAAGCCATGAGAGTATGGCAGTGGGGGATAGCCTCCAACCGCTTTATGATAGCAATGCACATTTCCAGGAATTCAAACGTGATTGCAGATAAACTGAGCAGATGCATTCTCCTGCCTCACAAGTGGTCTCTCAATTCCATGGTAGTGACGAAAGTTTTTCGTCATTGGGTCAGCCTTCCTGCGATCTATTTGTATCTCCCATGAACCACAAATCCAGCAGCTACTTCACGCTAATCCATCCTCGGGGGAGTCCCCAAGGGATGCTCTTATACACAATTGGCCCCCGGGACTGCTTTATGCTTTTCTTCCTTTTCCCCTGATTCCTCAGCTTTTAAAGAAAGTGCAGTGGCTGAGAAGCAAAGTAATCCTCATTGCACCCTGTTGGCCCTGCCAAGTCTGGTCCCCCTTTCTGTGGCCTCACCTAGTTCACCACCAGTGGACTCTAATCCAACTCTGGGACTGTTGTCTCATCCACAAGGGCTGGTCCATCCCAACCTACCAAGTCTCAAGCTGACCGCTTGGCACCTTCATTTCTGGTAATTGCTAGGAAAAATAATCTATCTTCCCCAGTAGAAAAGATACTTCTGGCTTCCAATAAACCGTCCACCAGAAAAATTTGTCATAGTAAGTGGAACAGATTTGTAATCTGGTCTCAAAAAGGACTTGACTCCTTTTCAGCCCCGATTATAAGTGTTGGAATGTTTGTCATCTTTACTCCACTCTGGAGCCTCAGCTTCTACTGTTAAGAGTCCATTTAGCAGCTGTTTCAACTTTCCATAATGGCTTTGACGATTTTTCTTTAATATCTCACCGTCTCTGCAGATTCTTCTTAAAGGGAGTCATGCTTTTAAAACCACCCTTTAAAGAACCCATTGAACCTTGGAGTTTGACGTTAGTCTTACAAGCTTTGATTCACCAACCTTTTGAGCCAGCAGCCACCTGTGATATAAAATTTTTGTCTTGGAAGACCGTATTCTAGGTAGACATCACTTCAGCCAGGAGCATATCAGAATTACAGCCCTTGTGCATAAAGTGCCCATACATCATTTTTCACAAAGAGAGTATTTCTTTGGACATACTCCTCCTTTCTACCCAAAGTTATCTCAGATTCAAATATTAACCAATCCATTAACCTGCCAGTTTTCTTCCCAAACTTTTCAAATAAAGGAGAATATTGTTTGCATTTCTTGGATGTACATAGACAATTGCATATTGACTAAGGACTAAATGTTTTAGAATATCGGACCAATTGTTCCTGGCTTTTTCAGCTCCTAAATTAGGTAAGCCAGTTTCTAAAGTCACTTTGTCAAAATGGTTGAGAGACTGCATCACCTTTTTTTATTATCAGAATAAAATGAGCAGCTAAAGTCAAGTCTCCTTCCACCAGATCAGTTTCCACTTCAGCAGCCTTTCATTCAAGAGCCTCTGTGGATGACATTTGCGCAGAAGCTACTTGGGCTACCCCCATACCTTTATCACTCATTACAAATTGGATATGATCTCCAGGGGAAGAGCATCCTTTGGCTCTATGGTGCTCGGGATTATCCTTCCATAGGGCCTCCTGAGATAAGTAGCTAGGGACTCTGTCCCAACCATCAAGAATGAATGAAGATCGACAGCATCAGATAAAGAAGTTATGTTCTTACCATAACGTTCCATCTGTGTTGTCGATATTCATTCATTCTTGACATCCCACCCTCCTACCCCCTCCAAAGATTCCTGGAGGTACAGAACTAGCCCTGGTTATTCGATAGGGCAGTTGCTCGGACAAATCTTCCACTTTTGTATTTCTATGGGCAAACTCAATCTGAAGATAAGGGAAGAGAGGCAATATGGGTAACCTTGGCTTGATAGTTTCTGACTGGACCAAGCTTATTATATCGGCCAAGTCAGTTCCGAGGATGGAATTGAAACCCAACCATCCAGAATGAATGAAGATCCACAACACAGATGGAACGTTATGGTAAGAACATAACTTCTTTTTCATCAGATGAGGAAAGCAGAACTGCAAGTGGTTAAATCTATAAGTAACTGGTATCTAAATCATGGTCTGAAACTAAATGCCAAAAATGCGATATTGTGTTCTTTGGGAAGTCATCTACCCCAGGGAATTACCATACTGGTAGTACTACCCTAAGAGCTGACCCAGTTGTTTGTGATTTGGGAACTTATGTGGATAGTGATCTAACTTTTGACCAACATGTGTCAATTGTAAGAAAGTCCTTCTATATTGCACAGATTATAAACAAAGGGATTGTGTCTAGAGCTAGGGATATCATTGTCCACCTTTACTCAGCCCTCATTAAGCTAGTCATTGAGTATCGTGCCCCCTCAGGCATGCATCTGTCCCTACACATGTAACAACTGGAATGCTTACATAGATACCTTACTAAAAGGAAACAAGGCCTAAACAACATGTCTTACATGTACCAGCTCAAAGCTCTATCACTATACTCTGTATCCTGTAGACTACTAAGAGGTGACCTGTGTCTGGCATACGGGGCATCCTCCGACCCATTACTGACGGATTTATTGCACATCAGCAAGTCAAATGGCATCATAAATACTCGAGCTTGAGATCTAAACGTCTTCTGCAATATCAACAAAATGGTTTGGAGGGAGAGGTATATTCCTCTGAGGATACCTCTGCTGTGGAACAGACTTGCATTCAAATAAAACAAAATTCATCCTTGTCCATATTCAAGCATAACGTAGATATGTGGATGGGAAACAGAAAATTTACTCCAGAACTACCCTTGTAATACAGTTGGACAGATGCAGCTCCTAAATGCTTTATCACATGCATGGGTCCCCTCAAATTATCTATGATATGATCTCACTTTGTTTTGGGGGGTAATACATACTTATCGACCATGGAATGGGCAAGGTTAATTTATAACCAAATGGGATAGGTTATTTCAATCACAAAAAGGGAAACTGACTTTACTTAAAATGGCCTGCTAGGGCAGCTAGCTTAGTACTTACCTATGAACCTGTATTTGGGAATTGATGAATGATCGGCAATAAAACAGGAACAAATGCAAATAAAATTCAGTAAGGAATACTTTAGAAAACTAAAAGTAATACTGAAAACTACCTTGACATCTAGAAATAAAGTCCAATCTATAAATCATTAGCTCTTCCTGTTTAAATTTCCAATTTTGGGGAAATTGACTGGCCCTAAAAGGTATTGGATCAGTTGGACAGGAAAACAAGAAAAATGCTTCATGTTTATGAAATTAGAATCACATTTATTGCCCAAGTGTGTGCACATACAAGGAATATGATTCCGGATTCATTGTCTCTCCAAATGTGAATTACGTAAACAACATACATACAACTACTAAGAACAATACAAACGACATACACACAACTATTAAGAACAAGCCAAAAACTATGTAAATATACATATACGGATACAGACAAGGTGGAAAGTGCAACTCAGTGCAAGAAATACTGAAATAAACTGTGAAAGAAACAAATGTTAACAATACTCAGAGGCTTGGGAAAAAGAATACCCCAGCCTAATAAGCTGAGTTTGCCTTTTATGAACTTGATGGCTTGTGGGGGAAAAAACAGTCTTATATCTGCTTGCTTTGGTAAAAATTGTTCTTTCTGTTTGTTTTGGTAAACCAAGATTATATATTCCTTGCTCTGAAGGAGGTATGGGCCTCCTCGAAACTTATTCCATGTATAGATCTGCAGTCGTGGGACAGCATACATATATGCTGACCTCACTAGATCCAAACATAGTGATTGTTTTAAAAAATGAGAAGTAGTCTAAGATGACTTCTCTGCTTAGTTTAGTGGAAGTGTATTGGTATGAAGAGAAATGGAAACCAAACCAGAAGTAGATAAAAATCAGACAGCAACTGAATGTGCAAAAATTAAAAAAAAAAGACTATAAGGAAAAGAGTCAGGTGAGAAAGAAAGAAATGTGAAAATGACATAAATGTGACAAGTACAGAGATCTCCTAGAACAATGTCATGTTGATCAGGATTTGTCACACAGGAATGGTTAAGGAAAGATGAAATGAAATTAAAAATTGAAAGTTAAATAGTAACATCCTAGGGTAATGGACTATGCACATGGTTTACAAATTCTGCTGAACATGTGGGAGAAACAGACAAATGCAGGTTCTGTAAAAAAAAAAAAAAAAAAAAAAAGTACTGGAAACAGTCGCACATTGCTGGGTGTGATACACTCATGGCAGAGGGCCTCTATACTGAAAGACACAATAGTGTGGCAAGACTTGCGTTTGAGATTGTGCAAGCACTACAGTACTGAAATAGTTGAGGCACTGGAAACATGATCCACCAAGCATTGTAGAGAATGATGAAGTTTGTATCGCATGGGATTACCTTAACAGTTCAAAAACTAGATTTGAGAAAACCAAATGTAGTATTCCGTAAAAAAAGACAAAAGTAGCATTGATCATTGAAATTGCTACACCCAATGATTACAATAATTTACATAGAGAGAGAGAGAGAGAGAGAGACAAAGTCGTAAAATACCAGGATCTGCAGGCAGAAGTAAGAGCGATGTGGAAGAAAGATACCCAAACACTTTGATTTGCAGTTCTGTTTAGATGTGCTATCAATACATGTAACTCCTTATGAATTGCAGAAGCAGTAAATTCTGGGCATATTGCGGGTGCTGCAAAGAGCACATGTTCTGTAGTCCAATCTCGCCTTCATTCTTACATATGGGATCGGAGCCGATCCTCGGCTCTGACTCAGCCTATTTACAAGCTGGAAGACTTCTAGATGGCTCACGGCTAGGTAGGTATCCCATGGTGCACCATTACAATCCCCAGATCTCGTTTGCCTCGTCGATGAGTTTGGATGTGCTTCTTCTTGGCTCTGGCATAGTCTTTCAATTTGTTCAAAATTTTTGGATAATTCTGGTTTACCTTTGAATAGCATTGTATAGTTATAGTTAGTGTAGTTTTTACAGTTAGTATACTTGGCGTTTACTAGTGCACCATTTGTGTGCTTTTTGTTCAGGTACAGTTGGCCTTTGGCCTTATAGTACTGGTATCCTGTGTGCCAATTTTCTCTTGTAATATATTTGTTTCGTATTAGATTAGTAATCGTAGGTGCCTTTTGGGCTCAGACTGTGTGTGTTGTTAGATAGTTAAGTCATAACTTTTTGCGGTTCTTCCACTTGCTAATATTTCTTGTTATTAGTGTTGCAAACAGAACAAGGTTCTGTTCACCTTGTTAGTATTTTCAGCAATTTAGACTTATTCCTGTTTTGGTGTGTGCTAGTCTCTCTCTCTCTCTCTCTCTCTCTAATTGTTTCTGTACTAGGTCTGTTTTAGTTAGAGGACCTAGTTTTTCCTTCTTTCTTCCTTCCTGCCCGGGCTAGGCCCGTTTAAGTTAGAGGACCTAGTCCTCATGATGTCTGTTTATCGTTCCTGTAGGGCTAGGCCCGTTTAAAGTTAGAGGACCTAGTCCTCCTTTTTTTCTTCTGTGTGTGTGTGTGAGTTCATCTTCTGTGAGGATATCTAAGGAATGCAAGGACCAAAAGCCATCTGACTTTAAAAAGTGTATAAAATATTCACAGAAGATGTCCATAACGAATGGCCACAGTAACTGCGTTTACTGTCTTCTGGCCATACACGTACAGGAAACTTGCTCTCTTTTAGTGCTAGGGTATTGCAAGAAAGAAAAACTAAGCTCATTCTAAAAGGTCTCCTAAAACCTTCCTTTGAGGAAGTTCTGGCTAGCTGTTCCTCCCCTGCTAGATCTCAGGGATCTAAAAAGGAAAAGTCTAAGTCCTCTAAGAGGCCCTCCCTGGCACCGGCTGGTGTCTCGGAGCCACCTCTTAAAATTTCTAAGCCAGACAAATTTACTGTCTCATTGGCCCCACAGAGCTCGGAGCCGATTGAGAGTTGTACTACTGTGATTACAAGTTCGGCGCCAAGTACCTCGGAGCCGACCGCTGAGAGTATTCAGCGGAACCGGTCTTTGGAACCCTTACTGGTCTCCCCTACATTGAAGTCACCAATATTGCAGAAATCCCATTCTCCTACTCTGTCCTCCAGGTCTTCCAGGAGTTTATCGGAAGAAGATGTGGAGAGGGTAGTATTGAGATTCTTGAAGACGTCTACCTTACCGAAATTGTTGTTGGCGCCGACCCAGTCGGTTCCGAGGTCACTTGGGTCCGTTTCCCCTTCAGTGATTCCTCCTCCAAGCCTTGCTGGTCTTTTGAAGCCAGAGTGTTTGGTACCGCTGGTGGAACCCTCAGTTCCGCTCCGACACTCTCAGTGCTGTCCGTGATGTCTAGGAGCTGAAGCTCCCCAGTCGGCCTCGACAGGGACGCCTAGAACTGGACCTCTTCAGTCCCGAGCCTCCCTCTTGACGCGAGGGTGAGCTCGGATCCTACATCTATCTTGGTTCTGGAACCGAAGGCATATTCTGTCTCCTTGGAGCCGAGGAGGTCTTCGGAGCTGGAGAAGTTGGCATTTGAGATGAGGAGTGTGCTGTCCTGGTCATCAGCTTCTACCAGGAGTACCGACACTCTCCCCCCTAAGGCACCTACTTCAGTCTCAGCTTCTACTCCCTCCCTGGACATCAGTGACCTGCAGCCTCAGGAGCCACCGGCCGGTGGTCTTCACTCTTACAAGACCTCCCAGAGTATCCTTCTGAAGAGCCCCCACGGAAAAGAATATGTAAGAGGAAGCATGTAGACTCCCAGGATGAGTCTCTTACTTTGGACACTGACCCCGAGGAGTCAGAAGGGTCCCCCAAGTTGTCCTCTGATGATGCCTCCTTTGTAGACATCCTGGAAATCCATAAGCAGAGGTACGGCTGACCCACTATCACCCCTTCTGATGAAGAGTCAGTGTACCTGAAGGCTTTCGGGTCTCAACCTTCAGCCTCTTGGGTGTCTCTACCTTTCGACGAACTGATGGAGCTAGTTAGTCAAAAGGTGTGGGATACTCCTGATGCCATGGAGCCAGTCCCCAGGAGATCAAATAAGTTTCTTTCTGCACCCAGAGAAAAGGAATTTTTGTCTAAAGGTGTTCCCGTAGATGCCATGGTGGTGGAGGCAGCCACTAAGAAGGAGTTAGCGGAAACTTCTTCTTCTGTTCATTCGCCGAATAAAGAGTCTTGAACGATGGATAGATACAGGAAGCGTATCTTCTCTTCAGTGGCATTTATTCTTAGATCGCTGAACTACCTTACACACTTCACGAGGCTTCAGAGAGATCTCCTTATGGAGTTAGGAGATTCCCTACAAGGTATATGTACTAAGGGAGTCACTGACAAGGTGTTTGCCCAGTTGTCCACCTTGAACTCTATTGTCAACTTGTCCATAAGGCTTATCTTGTATGCAGCCGATGGAGCGAGTAGAGCAGCGGGTTCAGGAATTTCCCTAAGGCGTCATTCCTGGATGCATTTATGTAATTTTGCAGAACCGTTCAAGTCTACCTTTACCAACGCCCCCTTCGATGGTTCTTCATTGTTTGAACCCAAGGTAAAGGACACTTTCACCCAGTGCAAGCAAGAAGGAAAAAACACTCTCTGCCATGGGAGTACGTTTTAATGTCCCCTCTAGACCATACCCTAAGGGTCAGAGGGGCGGTAAAATGTGGTTCAAGAAGTCGCAGGGGTGAACTGCAAAACCAGGGAGACCGCGAATCCTTTTGGGGCCGACCTTACTAGCGCTCCTGATGTGGGGCCCGACTGCACTTCTCTGGGGCCGGTCGGGGGTTGCATTTTTTTGTATCCAGAAGCCTGGCTAAGTATCACTCAAGACAAATGGGTACAAAGAATTATTACCAGAGGTTATGGCATACCCTTTTCTCTGCCACCTTATGTTCCCAAGAGAATCCTGGATGTTCCACCCAATCACAGGGATCAGGCAACTGTGGAGGTCAACAAGTTGCTGGCAAAAAGAGTCATCCAAGCCATCCCAGCAGACCAAATAGGATCCGGGACTTACTCCAGGGGGACTGGAGGCCCATCTTAGACCTCAGCACATTGAACAAATCAGTAAAGAAGGACAAGTTCCGGATGGTGATACTGCAGTCTATACTCCCGTTATTAGGGAAAGACGATTCGATGTGCTCAATAGATCTACAAGACACCTAGTACCACATAAAAATGGACAGAGTGTTGAGGAGTCATCTACGCTTCCGGCTGGGAGCCAGTCCTTTCCAGTTTCGTGCTCTGCCATTTAGTCTCACCACAGCCCCCAGGGTGTTCACCCAAGTGTATGGCAGTAGTGACAGCTCACCTGAGACGTCGAGGATTCCATGTGTTTCCATATCTGGATGACTGTCTCTTGACCGCCCCCACCAGGCATCTATGTCTTCAGACCAGGGACGCTACCATTCAGCTTTGTGTCCAGTTGGGAATTTCTATAAACTGGGAAAAATCTGCCTTATTGCCCTCTCAATCTGTGATTTTTATAGGCACAGAGATAGACACAGTAGACATGTTGGCTAGTCTTCCTGTAGAAAGGGCACAGAATCTGGTTCTTCAAATTCAATGTCTTCTCCCCCTACGAAGGGTCAAAGCCAAGACTGTTCTGCAGCTTCTCGGGACCATGGCTTCCACCATATTACTAGTGCCGCTAGCCAGAGTACACATGAGGGTTCTTCAATGGCTGCTGTCATCCCAATGGTCTTTTCAGCACCTACCATTATCTCATCACATACTGCTGACAGACTCTTACAAGAAGGACTTAATTTGGTGGACTCTACCCAATCAGTTAACCAAGGGCACTTCATTTGTTCCTCGCCAACCCATTGCCACTGTGACAATGGATGCCTCACAGATAGGGTGGGAGGAGCATTATCTAGGCAGGACTGTCCAAGGCACATGGCAAAATCATGAGGCTCACCTGCATATCAACGTCCTAGAGATGAGGGCGGTGCTCCGGGTGTTGCAAGCACTTCACGACCTTCTGCCTCTGGGGACTATTGCAATACAATCAGACAACATGTCGGTAGTATAGAATATCACCAAACAGGGGGGAACCAGATCATACCCACTCTGTCGAGAGGCCATTCAAGCTTGGAAATGGGCGATATATTCCCAGCGTTTTCTGGTGGCAATGCACATTCCAGGGACAATCAACGTGATAGCCGACCAGCTCAGCCAGGCAATCCTGATGCCTCACGAGTGGTCTCTGAAACAGAAAATAGTGGAGCAGATTTTCCGCAGATGGGGACATCCTTGCTGCGATCTCTTTGCCAGCCTGATCAATGCCAAATGCAGCAGATACTTCTCCCTCATCTCCTCTACGGGGGAGTCACAGAGAGACGCACTTTTTCATGATTGGCCCCTGGGTCTCCTTTATGCTTTTCCCCCCTTTCCTCTCATACCCAAGTTTATTCAGAAAGCGAAACGGCTGGGAAGCAAACTGATCCTCATTGCTCCTTACTAGCCTCATCAGGTTTGGTTCCCCTTTCTTGGGCCTCTTCTCCTAGATGATCCTTGGATTCTGGACCCAGTTATAGATCTCTTGACTCACATGTCAGGCTCACTTCATCCTGCTTTACACTCCCTCAGTTTGACAGCTTGGCTGCTCCAGTTCCATCCCTAGTCAGGCTTCATGACTTCTCACCCTCCGTGACTCATATCCTTACGTCTTCTCATAAACCCTCCACTAGGAGACTATATTCCAGTAAATGGAGGAGATTCTCTATTTGGGCAGAGAAAAAGAATGTTGACCCCTGTACCGCCCCCATTCCAGTGGTTTTGGAATTCCTGTCTGAGCTTTTCCACCAGGGATCTGTGGCTGCCACTATCAGGGTTCAATTGGCAGCGATTTCAAATTTTCATCTAGGCTTACAAGATTCTAATCTGATGTCACATAGGCTGTGCCAAACCTTCCTTAAAGGTGCCACCTTGTTAAGACCACCATTTCAAGAACCTGTTGCTTCATGGGATTTAAATTTTATGTTATCCAAATTGACATCTCTGCCCTTTGAGCCTTCCCATTCATCCCCATTGAAATTCCTGTCTTGGAAGACTTTGTTTTTGGTGGCTATCACATCGGCCAGACGGGTGTCAGAGTTACAAGCTTTGTCTGTAAAACCCCCTTACCTGATTTTTCACAAAGACAGTGTATCTCTTCGTACTAATCCTTCTTTTGTCCCCAAGGTCTGTTCCCATGCCACTTTGAATCAATCCATAGAACTTCCGGTGTTCTTCCCAAATCATTCAAATGCAGCAGAATACAGGTTTCATCAGTTGGATGTCCATAGATAATTATGTTTTTATTTGTACTGGACAAAGGAATTTAGGAAATCAGATCAGTTATTTATTTCCTTCTCTGAATCCAAGTCAGGTTTACCAGTTTCCAAAGTGACATTCTCAAATTGGATTTCTAGCTGTATAACTTACGTTTACACCTCTGAGGGTAGGCCTTTACCTTTCAGAATCAAGGCTTATTCTACGAGATCTCAGTCTACCTCTGCAGCATTTCAAGCCAGGGTCCCACTTGATAATATTTGTGCAGCAGCAATTTGGGCTACCCCTCACACATTTATTACTCATTACAAATTGGATTTAACCTCCAGGGGTAGAGCATCCTTTGGTTCCACGGTACTCAGGAGTATTTTTCCTTGAGCTACCCAAGAATAAGGTGCTGTCCCATATGTAAGAATGAAGGTGAGAGAGGACTACAGAACATAAAGAAGTTCTGTACTCACCATAATGTTCCATGTTGGTAGTCCATCTCGCCCTTCATTCTTATGAACCCACCCTCCTACCCCCATCCTGGAAGTACCTGGAGACAGAAAAATATTGTTATCATTATTATCTGGAGACCTTTTAGTGTTGGCTTCTTTCTGTAGGTTTGATATTATTTTTCGTAGTTAGCAGCAAACAAGATCTGGGGATTGTACTGGTGTACCATGGGATACCTACCTAGCCACGAGCCAACTAGAAGTCTTCCAGCTTGTAAGTAGGCCGAGTCAGAGCCGAGGATTGGCTCAGATCCCATATGTAAGAATGAAGGGTGAGATGGACTACAAACATGGAACATTATGGTGAGTACATAACTACTTTTTTTGGCTAACACCAAAAATTGAAACAGTACTAATTTTGTGAACATTAATCATACCTTGTCTTAGGAATGGGGTCCATTCCTGTCATGGTATTAGAAACCCAAAATACTTGGAGAAATTAAACAAAGTAAATATTATGGGAAGAAATAGCCAGGACATTTTTATGTTTAGGTTTGTACAGGCCCTAGGTCCGATAGCTTAGTGCCAACCTAAGTAGAAGTCAAAAAGAAGGCTTTATAGTGCCATGTTTAGTACAGTGATAGTAGTGAGTATAAGCCATAGGTTCATAGGTTCATAGGTTCATACTAGGCTATCTGCCCGAGGGCATTTACAAGCCTAGCCCATAGTTTTGTGGCTTACGCCACCCCTTTAGTATGGGGAACTATACCCATTATTTTGCTGTGCCTCTGTTGAGCAGTGACACTGAGGTAATCCCTGGGGTATATCTGCGATCTCCCATCCATTGGTCAAGATTTATCTTGAACAAGGCCAGCGAGGTGCTCTGCCTCACATATACCGGGATTTTATTCCACAGCATAGGGAGTCTTTGGGTGATGAATCTATCCCTCCAGCACGTCCTATTAATAGCCGTGTTGAGGTTTAAGTCTCCCGCCCTTGTGACTCTGACAGATCTAGATTTTTTGAGGTGAAGCATATTCATCAAATCTGGGTTTGACATGGCCTTGTATGTTAGGCAAAGGTCACCTCTGAGCAAGCGGTAAGCGACTGAATAGAGCTGGAGTTCTTTCAGTCGGGCAGCATAGGACAGATGTTTGAGACCCTTTATCCTTTTGGTGAGGAACTTTGTGGCCTCTCCAGCTGCTGCAAGTGTCGGGTCAGATACATTCGAATGGGGCATTGTACTCAATCATTGGTCTGATGAGTGATGAGTATAGGGAGACTATGACCTCCCTTGATCTAGATGAGAATCCCTTCATGATAAGGTGGGCAATGTAGAAGGTCTTCCTAACTACTTTAGCTACATGGGTGTCGAATGACAGACTACTATCAACCTGGGTCCCCAGGTCCCTGATAACTTCTTCTGTGCTCAGTGGATTGCCACCTATTTGGTAGCTAGGGTAACTTTGTTTTTTCGAAGGGTATGACTATGCATTTTTGGCATTTAACTTTAGGCCATGGCTCTGGCACCAGTTATCCGTTTCTGTGAGACCCTTCTGAAGGATATCTGTGTCAGATGTGTTTTCTACTATGGCACCCAGTTTGCAGTCATCTGCAAACTTTGTCAGCCATAACCCTCCTGTGTTTGCTTGTACTTGGAAAAGTAGATGCCAAACAAGAGTGGGCCCAGGACTGAGCCCTGTGGTACACCACTTGTGACAGGCTTTGAGTCTGACATGGCGCCAGCAACTCTGACCCTGTGGGTTCTGTCACTCAGCCAGTTTGCAACCCATCTTGTGATGTATGGGTTAACATTTAAGCTGATGAGTTTTTCAATGATACCCGAGTGGGGTATTGTATCGAAGGCCTTCGCCAGATCGAGGTAGGCTGTATGGACTGCCTTTCCCTCATCAATGGCTTTGGTGACTGTTTGAAAAAGTCAACCAAGTTTAGAAGGCATGATCTGCCTTTGACAAAGCCAAACTGGGATGGATCCAAAGTCTGCAAATTCCCTATGTCTTTATTTATGAGGTCCATTATGATCCTCTCCATGGCTTTGCAGATAAGGCTTGTCAAGCTAATGGGCGGTAATTTCCAGGGTCGGTGGAGGCACCGCCTTTGTGAAGTGGGACTACAGTTGCAGTGCGCCACTCCTGGGTGCGTATCCAGAGGTAAGACTATGATTAAACAGCTGTCCTAGCTGTGGGTTTAATTCCTCGTTGAGTTCGTGGAGCACACAGCCGGGGACACCATCAGGTCCCATGGATGCTGTGTTTTTGCTTTGGAGAGCAGTTCTCACTTGGGCGTTGGAGATGTTTGGGGGCTGCAATCGCTTGGTATAGATATCTCTCCTTTTGGGGGAGGGAGAGGTTTGCACTGAACCTGTCAGCCAGTATGTTGACAATGTCTGTAGGATCAGTAATCTTCACATCATTTTGAACTAGTTCTGAGCATATCTGGGAGTTTCCTCCCAGGTTTCTAACATAGCTAAAGAAGGCCTTATGATTGTCTTTTGAGTCTTTAGCTATTTTTCTCTCAAAATTTGCTTTGGATGATTTTATGAGAGCTCTTAGTTTTTACTTATAATGATCAAGGGTGTCTTACCTTTTAAGGATTTTGCTCTATCTTGTAGTAGCTTCCTCCTTTTGTTGTAGAGTTTGTTTATGGCTGGGGTCCACCAGACTGGACGCTTGCCTTTGGTACAAAGAGTCTTTGTTTTGCTTGGGATTGCCTTATCCATGCAGTCCTGCAGGTGCTGGTAGAAGGCATTTGTAAGTGATTCAGCGGCTTGAGTACTGTTTTCTGCCGGCTCGGGGGCCTTAAAGGAGACCACACTAGTCTTTAGAAGTGTGAAGTCGGCTTTCGAGAAGTTCTTTACTGTGGTCTTTTTTATTTCAGGTGGGGTGGGATGAGGACCTCCAGCGAGATTAGTTTGTGATCTGATCTCACCAGTGAGGGGTATACTTCCGGTGTTGAACATTGTGCTCCCATGTTCGTGATGATGAGATCAAGTATGTTTTCTCCTCTTGTGGGGATGGTGACTAGTTGTTCCATGGCATTTGAGTTTATGAATTCCAGGAACTTTTGGGCTAGGGTGTTGGGCTTGAGTAGTGTTCCCAGTCTATATTAGGATAATTGAAGTCACCTAGTATGATGGTGTTTGGTGATACATTTATCCCCTCTAGTGTTTTCAGGAAGGCCATGTGAGGTTCCTGAGTTTGTGAGGGTGGCCTGTAACATGCTACAATTTGTAGAGCAGTCTTGCCTATGGTTAATTGCACCTGGATGGTCTCCGATGCATCGTGCGTTGCCACCAGTCTTGAGGTGTGGGTGTCTTTGATGAATATGGATACCCCACCTCCTTTCTTGGTATTGTCCGGATTTTGGGTCCGGAACGCATGATAAGAGGTAAAACCTGATAGTGCTGGGGTGCTCTCAGGAGCCTTGAACCAGGTTTCTGTCACTGCACAGACATCGATGTTCTCCATACTGAGAACGGCCTCGAGTGCGTGCATTTTGAGATTTAGACTTCTGGCATTGAGCAGCATTACCCTTAGTTTTTTTCCTTTTTTGTGTTCTAGGGTGGTAGGTTTAGAATTTGAGCCTTGCCTAAAAAAGGCACTATGGGGGTGGCAAGAGCCTTTGCCAACATCCGGAATCCCAGGGGTGACAGGTGCAAGCCGTCCCTTGCGAAGCAGCGTGACTTGTCCAGCATGTCATCCCAGGCAGACAGACATTGGATCCCCTTTGAATGACACCAGAGTTTAAGCCAATTGTTAAAGCTGATCATCTTATCTCTGTATTGTGGCATCATTCTTGGTGAAGGTAGGATACTGCTCAAGGTCAGGGTCATACCTGCCTGGGCTACATAATCAGAGAGCTCCTCAATGTCTCTTTTCATGTAGTCCAAGGAGGTACGTCTCAGGTCGTTTACACCAGCGTGGACAATGACTGAGTCGTATTTGTACCTGCTGTTGAGAGACCTGAGTGCTTGCGTTATGTGGCGGATTCTAGCGCCCGACAGGCAGCTTACTGTGACCTTCTCCTTACTCAGTCTGGTGAGCGGACGTCAGTGTGTCTGACTATGGAGTCACCAATGACTAGTGTGTCTGGCATTGTGTTTGGCCTTAAGGGCTGTGACTGTTTGACACTCTGACTGTGAGGTCTATGTGTTGCAGGTGTTGTGTTCTGAGGTGGTGGTTGTTTGGGTGTCTGCTTTGGTGGCCTCTGCTGTTTTGGTAGATTTTTGATCAGAGCCGCCGAGTATGTCTTTGTGTGTTTATGTGTATGATTTGAGGTTGTGATGGTACTATGTGAGACTGGGTCTATAGTGTGTGTGGTAACCTTCTCCTCCTGACTGGTCTTGCCAGTCCTATGTTGAGAGAGCTCAGCCTCCAGTTTGGCCGTATAGTTGCATCTCTCGCATGTATTTGTGTTTTGTGGGAGGAGGAGAGGGTTGTCTGTGTACATGAGGCAATTGTAACATTGCCTCAATATTCCCAGGTTCACCAGCTGAGCAGGAGAGGACACTAGCAACTGATCCCTCGACATGCTAGAAGGACTAGACAAAAAAACTTTAAAAGAGATTCCGGGGGACGTGGGTGACCGAGAAATGGGGGTTTGCCTTTTTGGGGTGCTATCTATAAGAGTGCCGTATCAAGGTAATAAGTACTATAGGAGCAAGTGCTAGGTTTAACAGATAGAGAAAAGTCTACTTGGAGTCAAGTAGAGATGATCTTTTTAGGTATTAGAGAAAGTGCTAGTAACAGGGATGCTTAAAGGTAAGATTGAAAAGAATGCACTCTGCAGTGTGCACTAGAGAAGTTAGATATGAAAGTAGTGTTCAATCACATTAACAGGACATCAAATAGATTCACTAACATTGTAAATAGCATCTTCGTGTCTGACCTACAGTCTTGAAGAGAGTAGTAAATCCAAAACACAGTTTTAAGGAAGGGAGAGATGAAGCTGAACATCCTCAGCATAACAGTTATATTGAATACCTTTACCTTGGACATCTGTTAAAGGTAGTGTATGGTCTGTGAACAGTAAAGGGAGAAGAATTGAGCAGCACTTTCCACTCAGGAGGGTAGTGGCAATAGTATTAATGCCTTACACAATGCATTGATAGTGATATGCATTAAAAGGCAAACCACTGGAGCACTGTAGAAGTAATGGCACAGTAAGCTTGCAGCTTGATCAAGCTGCCACTACTCACAGAGTCAGTGTTGCCAAGAGCGTAAGGAGGACAGAAAGCAAGTATAACCTTTGATCCCTTGCTATGAAGAGGTCATTTACCACTCATAAGAGGACACTTACAATCTAAAGCCAGAATAATGTGAATGCAATAGGTCATGAGAAGTAATATGTGAATATAGTTGTAATTATGCAACATTCTGAAAAGTCTTCCTAGTAAAAGGAAAGCTGAAAACAGGGAGGTAAAGCAAACATCCCAAAGTTTTGTCCCAAGTATATTACTAATTGCCAGAGATATTCCTCCATGTTTCATTTAACAACATTTCAACTTAACTTTAGTAAAGTTTAGCATTCTTAAACCAAATCTGGAAAATACCATGTATATGACCCTTAGACACTTTATAATGTAGACCCTAACACAAATATTTTGAAAGTGTGTGTCAAAGAGTTTGCATTTAATTTTTGAACATTTTCTCATAAATTTATTGAAATTCCAAACTTTTATACCCCATTTACAAAATATCATCTTTGGTCGCTTACCTTATAAACAAAATGTACTGTCCTCGAACACATCTATCCCAAAAGTTGATTTTGGACAGGAAATGTTATTTCTGACAGTAACTACGGAATCTCTTTTTAAAATTGAATTGTACAGGTGCATTTCATAGTTCATGACTTGCACCCATTAAATGAGTATTCTTAAAAGTTTGCTAATGACTTTGCTAACTGCCAAATTGTCTCTCTTTGTTTCGAAAACTTCCTCATAGTTTTTCTAAACTTCAACATTTTTACTAGAGTTGAAAAATGTCATGTATGGGAAGTTTACAGTATGAACAGCTATACTGTCCTTGTATCTCCTTTTGCATCCCAAGTTAATGTTCCATCCCTTTTTCAAGGGTCTCCTGCTCCTTATCTTTAGCTACCGGTAGTGCTAGGTCCAGATAAGCTGACAGAGTCTTCTCTATGTTATCTGTTTAAACACTTTTACTTGAATTTTTGTGCAAGTGTAAATCTGTTAGTTTTTACAAAGCGCATTGCTTAAATCTTATTTCAGGTAAAGTGTTTTATTATTCGATTTTAAATGATCTTGATTGGTGGTTTGTTTTAGTTAAAGATATGTTTATTGAACTGGCATAACAACTAGCACTGGCTGCCACTTCAAAGAGTATTAACAACTATAGCCAAGGAAGACCTGCGTTACAGATTGGCGTTTTTTTCCAAACAGTTTTACTGCTGTTGTAACTTCAGACAAATGTTTATAAATCTTTTTACTTACAGCACACTATATAAAGTCATAAAGTCATTCCCTGGAATTCAAAAACACTTTTCATGATGTGGTAGCTGATTTTGTAGGATAAGTGGCCATGCACAAAGTGGGGGCAATTTAGAGGTACACTGAACATGACTGTGGCGATCCAAAAAATCACATATACAAATGAGTGTGTACAATAAGGCAGATCAATTCAGAAATATATATATATAAAACATAGGATCATAGGAGGTTACTAGGCTAATGGCCCTGGAGCCTTTACAAACCTAGTCAAGAGTTTATCCCCAAAAAAGAAACCTCAGTCAGCAACTGTCACCCCTGTCAATGAGGGACAAAGGTGGTATCCCTGGGACAAATTTGTGGTTTTCCATCCACTCATCAAGGTTGAGTTTGAAGAGGGTCAGTGAGGTACTCTGTTTGACATGTATGGGAAGTCTATTCCAGAGACGAGCAGCCTCTGGGAGACAAACCTGTCTCTCCAGCAGATTTTGTTGATGTTGCATATTAGATTTAGGCCTACTGAACGAGTAATGTGCGAGGAGTTAGACTTACGGATATGGAGCATCTCTAGCAGTGCAGGATCCGATACTGTCTTGAAGGCGAGATGCAGATCATCTCTGTGTAATCTGTATGATACCGAGTAGAGTGATAGTGATCTAATCCTGTCCACATAGGATAGGTGTTGGAGGCCAAGCATTCTCTTTGTGAGGTATTTCTGTGGTCTTTCCAGTGGGAGCAGGTGTTTGGAGAGGTACATACCAAACAGGGCATTGTACTCAATTGTAGGTCTAATAAAGGAGGAGTACAGAGAGGTAATAACCTCCTTTTTTCTGGAAGCAATCCCATTACTTATGAGATGAACCAAGTAAAAGGCTGTTCTTTATTAAATCACATTTTAAACAATGGCATAGGTGCACACACATTAATAGAATACAAATCATTCCAATATTTTTCATAGTTTTCATGAAGTATATTATATAGATCTACTTCACTTGACCTAAAACTCATTTGACCAACACCCAATTGATATAAATTTCATTTGACTGACTCCCATTTCACCGACAGTATACAATGCTGAATTTCAACATACTAAATCTTAAGCCATAGACAAGCACACTTAGAACACCAATAACTAATCCTTTCCAGAACTTAAAAATGGCTTACTTACCCTCCTAACAGAAACGGGATACTGTACAACCAAACTAGGTGGGAGTGGGGCTACACCCCCCAATTATATATACTAAGGATCGCACTACAGTGGAGAAAATGGCATATACCTTTAACTTGCCTTACAGTATTCTACACACTGCCACTACTGCTGGGAATGCACAAAACATTTGCCAAACTGCTTTAGATACTACCCATAAAAATGTAAAGTGACAAACCCTCATTTAGAAACACTAACAAACTACTTTCTACATGACTATCGTAATTCTAACAGTCAGCACTGTAAGTTACAGTAATTCTTTTCATCACAAGCAATTCACAGGTGAAGGAAAACCCTCAAGTCTATGTCTTAACTGCCTGTGAAATGGGAGTCAGTCAAACGAGTTGTCAGTCAAATGAAATTTAGGTCAGTTGGGTGTTGGTCAAATGGGTGTCAGTCAAATGAGTTTTAGGTCAAGTGAAGTAGACCCATATTCATATTCATTTCAGTAATTGTTATACACTGTAACTTTACATAATTTACTTTCCCTTAAACCTCACTCCTTATCCTGAGCATTATTCCGCACATGCTGTTCCCACAAATTCCATTTGTTTCTAGCTAATTTGTTCCTTCCCTTTTCTAAAGATCCCATCCCCATTTTTTCTCTCTCTTTACAATATTGAGTGTTTCAATTACACTTTGTTTAGGTTTTGATTTAGATTTTCTAGTAATTGCTTTTTTTGAAGACCAATAATTTTAAATTTAGTAAGACCTTACTATATCTAGGCAATTCATATTCTTCGTCTCATCTCAAAATAATCATTTCCTTAGTTACAACCCCCAACATTTCTGACAGTACTTTGTAGAGAATATTTAAAATCTGCAGATTCATAACATTCCCAGAAGTGTGTTCCGAGTTACCTCTGTACCTTCCCATCACACTGCTTTGCTAACCACTTGAGGAAAATATTTTTATACCCAAAAGTAGGTATAAAAATACAGAAATCTATATATTTTGTGCAGAGAGATGCTACTTCAAGGGCTGTTGACTGCAGAAAAATCTTCGGGGAGAAAGATAGTGGAAGAGTAATGGGTAGCTGCTGCTACATTATGTAAAATGTAAATGCAAGATGCTGTTGGTGCTGCTGATAATCATTATGTTTTTCTTCTTCAGCTTTGGCTGTGCTGAGTCAACCATCTGCACCTACCACGCAGTGCCCTGTATGACAGAAATGGTAGATAACCACCATGTGGAAATAGGTACCATATAGGAACTGGCCAGGATGCATCACCCTTATATGTAGGCCCAAGGGAATGTGTGGAGTACCTATCCCTGTGGATACCAAGGTATGTATGGCTGTGAGAGTAATAGCTACAGTGACTTTTGTGTGACCAGTGGTGAATGGAATAGATGTATCCCTGGCATCTGCCTCAAGAATACTACACTAGTTCCTTGACACCATGCTGCATCATGTGGGCGAGCATATGTGATCTCCACGTAACACAGAAAAAGAAACAACACCATGCAAGCTTTTTATGGCATATAACCCATTTCCTTGAAGTACTAGAGGTCATAGTGTGCATTAATATTGCAATAAAAGCCCCACTTGGGGAGCAGTGACAGTAGTCTCTACACTCTTAGGGTCCCACTTCATCAGCTTCTAAGTGGTCTGTAATGCAGAGAGTAAAATATTCAGTGTATCTGTAGACCACATGGGCAGTTCCCCAAATTACCATATCTGGCACATGTGCAATTTCTACCATCATGTTGTACAAGGTGATTTTGCGCAGGGACATCTTATTGGCGATGACAGATGTGTCCTGGAACTATGGCTAATGATACCAGGTAGAAGCCCCCAGACCTTAGCAGACAATGGCTACAGTAATGGCCTGTCATATGCCCAGCTGATTGTTGAGCACATGTTTGGCCTGCTAAAGACCCACTTCTGCTGTCTGGCTGTATCTGGTAGTGCACTGTCATTCAACCTTGAAATTTGTAGTAAAGTTTTTGTAGTGTGTGCAGTGCTACGCAGTAGCCTGATGTATAAAGAGCTAAATAAGGACAGAGACATTTAGGAGGAGGAAGTACCAGACTTAGCAGTGGAGGTGATGCCTGATGAACCTGGCTGCAGGAGATGTCTATGTCAGATGGAGACAAGAGGAGTATGGTATGACACTGGCTTAGAGTCAGTGTCCTGTTCATAACTATGGGTCAGATTAAAACTGTACATGTAGGCACACAGGCTGTGAATTACCATTCATAAACTGGCCACGTCAGACATAGGCTGTCCAAGTAACAGAGCACTGAGGGTGAGACATAGTTATTGCCATATGCACAGGTGAGGAGTGCTACTGTGACAGTTATTAACAACAGGCAGTGTGTGGAGGGGGGGTGAGAATTACTGTTGTGTGTGTGTGTGTATAAAGCATTGGTGAATGATTGGGAGCAGATAGGTAGAATGGTTAATGAGGGTGAGGTGTCTCCATTGTTGTGCAAGCGTGTGGCAGTGGATGCTGTAGACTTGTGCATGTGTGTGTGTGCGTGTGCGTGCATATGCTCATGTGCATGCTGGGACATAGCTTCAGCAAGTGATGTGGGACTGTGTTAGGAGTCTAGCGGGCAAGTCTAAAGCACCCACAGGAGACATATATGTTGATCATGCATATACCCATCCATGGGGTGCCCTCTTTGGGAAGATCACAGGCCTGATCCACAGCGCGCAAAGTTGAAGGAATGCTCTGTGAGTGAGAATAGTGGCTCATGCTACAGGTGGTCTCCTTACAAATAGCCTGTGAGTGTGTACATCCATGTCACTCCACTATGTCCTCAACAGGGAAGGGTGGT